>NC_137123.1:29380346-29980346 GCF_949319135.1 Squalius cephalus
AGTCGGATCAGACTGAGAGCCAGACTCAGCCTTCCATCCGTGCCCCTGCCTTCACTTAGCTCCAGCGCTATCTAGCAGCAGCCCGCAACTTAAAAATGCGCCCTAAAACACGTTCGTCCAACTTTCCGCCTTCCCCGGTCGTATGTGAGTGAGTGTGTGTGTGTGTGTGTGCGTACGCGACTTTTTCTTTCGTTTGTCGAGCGGGATTTTTTTAAGCTGAGGTATTTTCTTCCACCCCTCCCAGTTCAGTGGGGTTCATGTCTGCAGGCTGCCTGTGTCAAAGCCATGGTCGGTCACCTGAAGTTCAGGGTTTTTTCCTTCCTCATGCAGCCATTCATTGCAGACAATCTGCGATCAATAACGCACAAAGGCGAAACGCGTTTTTCTCTCGCTTCGAAGCTCGCGTGACGGAAACCTTACGGCTTACTTTGCTTTGCACGGGTTGCGCTTGGAATTAATCGCGATATTTGTTCATTTGACCCTGTGTAGCTGGATGTTAACATTGTGCTTTTATCAGCTCGCTAATAACGGCTGTAGTTGCGTGTGCCGGCCGCTAGAGGGGACATGATGTGTAGAGTGTGGAAAACATCGATCAGAGGAATTGGCGAAATGTGGCACGGTGGCGCTTTAAGTGCACGACAGCAAGCGCTCATAATGCATCTTTTATGCGTGTTTCACCAGCGAAACGGCGCCTTTTGGGACTTTTTTGAAATTCAGAGCGAATTTATTTTGCTCTCTGGAATGTTCTGCTTGAATTCTAGCTGCATTGCATTGCAAATGTTGTCTTCTTAATGCCATGACATGTTTGTTTACCATTTATCTTAGGGATTTCAATTATGTCTGCTCTGTTCTAAGAGTAACTGTATTTTCTTCATCAGTAATTCAATTCAAAGTTGTTACTTTGGACCTACTTTGATTTTACTTAAAAACAACTTCAACTTTATTTTTTTTTTTATTTTTTGAATTAGGTTACTGAACAGTGTAACCAAATGTACTTGACAATTATGTTTGGATTATTAATGAAATTATTTGTGTTTTTCACAAAATTCAACAGTGAGGAAAAGTTATTAATTGAAACTCAGGGAATGCTATATAAACCTATAATAACAATATATTATATCTAATTGCTGCTTATCTTTTCATAACATGTATAATGTCTCAATCATCAGTGTTTATGATCTACGTTATATCTACTGCCATTAATGTCATATCAAAGTCACCCACTCAGCAAAAGCTCATGTGAAGTTTGGCGGCACCCCACGCAGCCCTCTCATTCAGCCATGGAGGAGTGATGTCACATTTCATTACTTTCTGTTTGCGTTCACTGTGATTTAACACCTGTGAGCAGATAGGCTTATGACCAGAACGATTCTTGATCTAAATTTATCTCATTTGCTCATGATTACTAGGCTATATACTTCCTTAAAAAGTTAAAAGTATGAGTCCAGGACAGTGGAATTGTTGTGCTGAAACTGCTTGTTTGCTCTTTCAATGTGCCTGACATCTGGTGTTTTTCTTTTCTGCGAATGTAAAAGGCTATGACATATCCTTTTGCAAGTGTATCTTTCACTTCCCTTTCTTAAGGATACATCTCTGAGTTCAGGAGTGCTTGCGTCACAATGTGCACGGGTCAAGACTTGCAAAAGGGCATTAAGGCCTTGATACAGTCAGATGATCTTCTTGACAGTTAAATGTGACCTTTGGCTTGAGTGCTACAATGAAAACCACTGGGATTACAAAACCACGGCCTTTATAACACTGATGCAGACTCCTTTTCCCAGAATTCATACATTTTGTTCAAACCGCAGGTCACAGTTCACCAAACTTCCCGTAAATGAATCGCGAGGAGGGAGCCTAGGTTAAAACGCTCCTGCCTCGTTAAGCAGTTTTCGTTGGATTTCCACTCCGAGGTGTTGAGGTCGCCTGAGGTTACCTCTTTTTCTTCTTTTCTGCTGTTCTTTGTCTTACTCGCAGGCTTCCATTTTGTGCAAGTATATAGCCCGTATCATTCTTTCACCCTGACCTTTGCCATCAGCTAAAATGTCTCCCTATGGGAGCCGGCCATTTCCATTATACACACATGATCTTTAAGGTTATCTGCATTTGCAAATGGAGGAATTGGAGCATTGCACTGATTTCAGCTCTCCATTACAGACCGATGGCAGAGTGTGTGCAACTGGGTGGCTCTCTACCTTACCGTAATGGTGGGTCACTGGCTCCTTTCCACTCATCTATGATTATAATGACCTTGGCTGGGCCTGGGCTTGAAAACATTGGATTAAGGGGAAAGGAAAATGAGGGGAGGTTTCCATTTCGCTCTTGGCATCTGATTTGTAGGGAAAAAGTGCCAAGAATACCCCCTCCTTCTCCTCCTCCTCCTCTTCTTTCTTCACTGTGCCCCACCAACTTGATCAGGCTCTCTCACCGGTGTCTGCCCATTTGAGCTCAAGCGAATAATGATACACAGGCTTTCCTCTCAGAAATGAATTAAAGGGCAGGGGAAGGGTGGTGGATGCTCTCCTGAACAAGTGCTTATACAGAAAGGGGCTTCAGCCAGGCATGCTGAACCAGAACATTTAGATTAATTTGGCTAGCTGGATCGCCTGGCTTTCATCACAGGTGTAGTCTAGCTGTGAGTGCTCAGTCAAAGGCACTGTGGTGACATAATTAAGACAATTTCTGTACTCGGTTCGATGATTGTAACGGACTAGGCTCATCAAGTGGAAGATTCAAGTGGAATGTATTATTAAAGAATTTGCATCTTTAAAATGACCAGCCACAAAGTAGCCTGGTATCGCCTGTGATAAAATAGTATATTTTTGAGAGCCAACAGACAAATGGTCTTGAAGCCAAGCTCAAAGCTCAAAGCTCAAAGCTCAATGGGAAGGATCACTTACTCTATTGTGCCAGAGCTATATCTTACTTTTTTTATTTTTTAAATCATTCAAATGCTTTGATGAGGTTTTTGACATTACAAGAATGACTTGGATAGTCTTGGTAGCATCAGTAAGAATAGGTTTAAAATTAGAAGCCACTCAGTAATGTTTTTCATCATTGTTGTTTAGGAATTCTTGGTGTTTCTTTTATAATTATATTAACTGTATAATTTCCAGCTTTTATTACAGAATGCAGATTCTCCTTATATTCAATGCATTTCATATGTATGTGTGAAAAATGTATAATATTTAAAAATGATTTTAAAATATTTTTTTTAAATCTAATATTTAATTGGAATGTTTTCTTTAAATAGCATGCCATTTTTTTTTAGACTTTAACTTTTATTCAGCAAGGATGCATGACATTGATCAAAAGTGATAGTAAAAGACTTTTACATTGTTATAAAAATTCTATTTCAAATCAGTTCTTTTCTTTTAAACTTTAGATTCATTAAAGAATCCTGAAAAAAATGTATCACGGTTTCCACAAAAATATTAAGCAGCACAACCACTGAAAAGAATAAGAAATGTTTTGTGAGCTGCAAATCAGCATATTCTAATGATTTCTAAAGGATCATATGCCACTGAAGACTGGAGTAATGCCTGCAGAAAATTCAGCTTTGCCATCACAGGAATATTCAAATATTAAATATTAAAATTAAAAACATTAATATAAATTGTAATAATATTTCACCGTTTTACTGTTTTTACTATATTTTTGATCAAATAAATGCAGCCTTGATACTTTTTTCAAAAATATTTTTTTTCAATCTTACCAACCCCAAAATTTCGGAATGGTTAGTGTAAGTTTGACCTTTACATTCATAATGTAAATTTAAAATGTATAAGTTTGTAAATATAATTTCTTTTGTGTTTAAAAACATTGGTAGTGTAAGCAGAAAAAACTGAACCTGGCCATCTTTTTTTCTAAGCCCATAGTAAATTCAACATGCTCACTTGGTAATATTTTTCCCATAACTATGGGACACACCTTTTGTCCCTGTGCTGCATGAAGCACTATAGACTGGGAATGAAAAAAGTCTGAAGTTCCGAACACAATGTTTTACCCACCCAAGTCTCAATCAAAGCCCGTGTGGAATAAAAGTGCCTGAGCTGGGTAACGATTTTCCGCATGTTGACAAGTCACAACATGGAGATCTACAGCTAGGAGAGCAGCCCTTTGGCTAGTGGCGGCCCAGCACTGAGTAATAACCAGCTCATAGCAGGCATTCTGTTGGCAGTGGTTCATAAGGAACAGCTCGCTGGTTCATCTGGGGAAAGGGTGGGGGGAGCTGATGGAGAGCTCCAGGCACTTTCCTGTGTTGTTGTACCACACAAGTGCATCCATCCCCTCCAGGACAGACCTTTAACAGGCTGCTAACACTGGGTCACACCACACAAGGGATCGAACAGACAGGTCCGATGCAGGCCCGGGCTGCAGAGCTATGCCAAACTGTGATTTGATTTATGAGTCAGTACTCTGGGTCTGTCTTAAGATGAGATGAGGCTTACTGGGCAGAATCAAAGAGCAGTCTGTTCAGTTGACAGGGAATGAGAAGAGGCAAGCCGCTGTCATTTTTTAAAACTGGGTTTGAATTGTCATAACTTAGACGAGGCCTTGGAAGCGAGGAGGTCAATAACACCTGGAGAAAGTTATACGTTAGCATTCCCATTCATCTGAATGGCTGCTGCTCGGCTGGCGTGTGTAACCCCCCCGCCATCTTTGCTCATTGTGGTTCGTTTTCAGTGCCAGTTCCCTGAGCAGTAAACACCACATGCCTTATCACTCTTGAGCCATAGAAAACTGACGACTTGGGCTGTATGATTCAGTCAAAAATTCATATTCGGATTGCTTTGTTTACTACTGCAAAAAAAGTCTGAAACATGATAAATGTTACCTCTCATTTGCTGTTGCGATATCAAGGCAAAAAGAACATGAAGACATTACATTCACTGTTGTTATTATTATACTATACTATAAAAATACTATATATACAGTTATTATTATACTATTATTATATTACATTGGTCACATTTTATGTTATGTGGCCTTAACTACAATGTAATAACAAGACTATGTATTTAAAATGTACTGTAACTACATGCTACTCTGGAAACTTCTGAAAAATTCATTTGAGATATGGTTGAGTTTTTGGAGTACGGGTAAGGTTAGGATTAGGGGTTAAGGTTTGGTTTTGGGTTACAGTTAGGGGTAAAGTTAACATTGTAACAGCAAAAGTTAATTTAATGGAAATACTTTAAATGTAATTATCATGCACCAACATGTACATATTTAATAAGTATTGTATCAAATGTTTAAATGCATAGTTAAGGCCACTAAATATAAAGTGTGGCCATATTATATTATATTATTAATAAATTAGGAGAAAGGCTCAAGCATCCCGTGACCAATAGAGCAGCGCATCAGCACTACAATATTTTTATCTAGACCCAAACGTGATCCATTCTAGCCCTTTCCGCTCTGTGTTCATGGCTTCTCTTTCCCACTGAAGACGTAAAGCGCCACATTAAGAGCTGCAGATGAAAAAAAAAGACAACATTTATATTATTTTGCTAAAACGCTGCAGAAAACAAGAATGCAGCAAATACAATTATTTTTATCTTTATATAGCCTAGATGACTCCGACCATTTAACTAAACCAGGGCTGCATTTCCCATAAGCATCGTGAGCCCAAGTCGATCGTGAAGACCATTGCCACCAATGTTGTCTACGATCAACTTAGCTCACAATGATTTTGGGAAATGCAGCCCAGGTTTGTGACAAGTTAACGTGTGGCACCTTTAGACGTTTTTTTCTTCATACATTTAGCATTATTAATCAGAATATTAAGAGCATTTCATAATAAACAATGTTATAGTTTGGAAAGTTCTTTAGAGATGCCCAGGGAAGACAAAATTCATTCATTTTATCCTCATGATAAGAGTTTTGATTGTTAGATCAACAACAGATGCACGTTGTTTGTTTTTAGTAGTTTATTAATTTGAGAAAAATATAAAAATGGTCCATACTTTTCTTAAGAGGTAAACCCTGTACCCCCTAGTATGTTTTTTCAGTCCCATGGCCTTCTATGTGCCATTCATGTAGGTTTCTAAATGTAAAATAAATAATAAAATAATAATAGCCTGATAAAACATCTGATATTACCTTTTTATATATTTATGTAGTTGGAAATTTTTTTTACTTTTTTTATTGGTGAAAATGATTTGACATCCCTTTGGCTCTCAGGGCCGTAGATTCTCATCTTTGATGAGTATTTTGAGTGTTTAGGATTTTTTCTTTTACAAAGTACTACGGCTACCCCGATAGAAATGTATAACTGTTCCAAAAAAGTATTGTCCGGACCTCCGTTGGGAAGGAAATATAGAGACCGGACCTCTTGGAACTTTATTGAATACCCTTGCTATAGAGGTTAAGCGGTTTGGAGCATGGATTGATGGATGGATGTTACTAAATAATAATAATAGTAATAGTCATATTAATTAGTGGTTCAACGGATCACAAAACTCACGGTTCGGATCATATTACGTTTTTTTGAGTCACAGATTGGATCGTTTTTCGGATCGGCAAGGAAAAAGAAACAAATATTTGGGGGTGGGGTTAAATTTAATGTAACTTTGCTTTCCATTTATTACCTAAAGCACATTTTAAGTACTTTGGTACCAGAGCAAAAACTACTAGCCTAACTAATATATTTTAAAACATTATTAAAGGCAAGTGAAAACAGTCAGTAAAAAAATAAGAACAAATACAAGCATAGATAAATACAATACAAAGTTACAAATAAAGTAAGGTCTAACTAGTATACATGAACAAAAATGTAATAATTAGGCCTAAATGTAAAATAACACTATGGTGTTCACTATATAAATTAAATTTAGATTAGTCTTTGTTAAAGCTGTGTTTTGTTGTTTGATTAACTTTATTGACAGCTGCTGTCACTTTAAGACCGAATGCACAGATCCAATATAATTATACACATCTGGTTTCTTTCTCAATTTATTCTTGCGTTCACTTAAGACATAACCGACTGTGTTTAGGAGACTGCTTGCAGAGGTATTTTGACTTAATTTTGAGTGTATGTGTTCGTTCAAGTGCAAGGAGACGCGAAAGAGAAATCAATTCGGTGTTTGCATGTTATCTGAAACGCACGCGTCTGTGTTTGCGGGCATGCACACAGAAACAGGGCACGAGTACTGAATAGAGTTCTCTTTCGCCTCTTCTTGCGCTGGAATGGTTTAAAATTGCTTGAATTTGTAAACTATAAATCACATGCAAATCATAAACGTTCACTTAATGATGGTTAAACTTTGCAATTAATCCACGAATCAAATGCGTACCGAACCGCGTGGCCTGGTCCGTATTGATCACAGATCAACTATGATCCATTTAACCCCTAATCATAATATCATTATATTGTATATTTTAAACTACACTATTTTGTATACTTTTGGCCCTCTAGCGGTTAAAAAACAAAACTGCATGCATTTTGCGGAAGAACATTGTTTTGGTTGTGCTTCTGCTCTGAGTGACTGCAGATGAATATGATTCTTTCTCATACTATAGAGATTATCCTACTGCTCATAAACATTCACTACGAGGCTTAAGAGATATAACATGTTTACATGGAAAGGTTATCAAGTTGACTAGCTGAAGACATTACTGTAGCTATACCCATATAAACACACCTTGAAAATAAATTCAAGAAAAGCGCTACAACAACCAGAAATTAAATGACCCTTAACAAAATATACTGCTTTTTCAATGAACTCTGTTAGAGAGCAACATATGGCAACTACTTATCTGTTCAATAAAATACCTTAATCACTTGTCGAGTTATAAAATTGCCATCTCCGTCTCCATCTCATCTCAAAAAAAGTTACATAGTGTGCCTTTATTTTTAATTTTACACTATAATAGTAATATTACAATAGTGCAATATTTCTGTCTTAATTTCTTCACTGTCACGTGGCATTGCTTAAATTTTTCATTATTTTGTGTGAAGTGTACTGCAAACTGTGCTGATCTTAAAGTCCCCCTGTGGTGAAATTCAAACTTTTAATATTGTTGTTAATATGTTGTTAATATTGTTGTTAAATTCAAGCTTTTAATATGTCTTTGTGGTGTTTTTAATATGCTTTAAGACAAACCATGTGAAAGTGCATAAGTCAACACCATTGCTGAGTATTTTTTCCTTAAAACTGCAGTGAACCAAAAACAGTCTCAAAAACGAGGGTTGAAATCGCTGGTGTTTCTGAAGTCACAAACTACCTTGTAACCGTCGTCAACGAGTGGATCTCTGAGCTGGTGTGAGTGAGTGGAGGCGGGGCTAATTTGCATATTCATAGAACCGCGTATACTAAATGAATTTGAACGAATACATTCAAGCTATTTTAAGGAATTATTATTTCAAGGAAAAAACGTTTAGTTAAATATGTAATTTTGGTGATCAAAGATTTTTTAGGGATAAAATTATTGACTAGTGGGGGACTTTAAGCCCCATGTGCTACATGTGTAGTATAGAGACAGAATAAAGTGAAATTTATTCATTTTGAATCACACAGCACATACGGACTATAAACAGCCTTTTGTTTTGTTTTTAGTCATTGATTATTTTTTAACTTTGCAGACAATATTTTTAACATAGTTTCTTGAAGCTATGAGTTTGGCTATACCAAGCAAAGTAGAAGAATGGAGTGGACCATTTTTTTTCTACCTTGAAATGGACTAAATATCGCCACCTTTATTATATAGTGTGTTCAGCTTTAATAGATTGTCCCCAATCCCAATCAGTTCTTTTACCATTAGGGCTACTTGATTCTTGTTGTGATTGGGCAGGCGGATTCCACAGAAAGTATTGCCAAAGTGGCAAAAATGCCAAGTTTGACTCAACTAGACAATTTACTCACAATTATGTGGCGATCATAATCATAGTAATTACACAACAAAAATAATGATGGTAATTACTATCATTGTGATCATTAGCATCGAGAGACATTGGAATACCAAGGTATTTTCGAAACGGAACTTGTTATATTTATATACTTGTTGGGATTTCGTTGAGTTCAGTACGCAAACTTTAAATGCGAAAAGTATGTTAATATTCCAAATTTTGTCAAATTCCATTTTCCTCCATTCCCAGGAAAGTGTGCTTGATGCTTTGAACTTTTGGTATTCTCCGAGCACAAGGCTAACCTCACCTCTATCATGTCTCTAAGATAGACTACACTGTCCAGCACAGAGAACTTAAGCATGTTAATGAGTTTAACTATCGGACTTGCAGCTGTGCTCCAAGGGTTTTTCTGGAGACTGGACTGTTTTATAGCTGAGAAGATTAAAAGTGCCAGGAAGGAAACAGACACAGAGTAGTGGCACCCTGAGGTATTGACAGCCTCCAAGGGAAACGGTATATCATCGGCAAGTGTAGAGGTGTTTGGCTGCTTTACAAAGGCGAGATATTATATTCATGATGTGAAGTCATCTCTGTGAAAGCTATTGTCACTATGTCTTATGCTGATTTACAAGGCTTAAAACGTAGGTGAGTGTCTGAGACCTGCTCAGCCCCTCATGTAAAAAATGTCCTTCGCATTTGTAGATGACTTCACAGTATGTTTGATTACTCCCGACCTTGATGCAAAGTTCCAGTATTCATGTTTAGTTGTTATGACGAGGTCGGTAGCTGTTTAGTATTGGTCTGGGGAGCCGTCCGTTAGCTGGATGTTGGTAGGGTGCTAAGGTATTACCTGTTCTTTCACTGTTAAAGCTTGTTACATGCTATAAGCAAAGGCTTTGAGAGAACAGGCGGTACAGCCTGGTGGCTAAATATCTGGGTTGGCAACTGAAAGGTTGCAAGTTTGTACATTGAAAAAAAAAAAAAAATCAAAAATCGGACCTTTACTGGTATAACATCTTGTCCCTGGGAAATACCTTCAAAGGTAAATTAGCATCAGCTACATGAGTCAGTCAGAGTGGCTTTGTCATTTTATATACAGCTTGTACAAAGTGTAACAAAAGCGTTTATTATTGTTTTTATTTTTCATTTTAATTTTCGTTTAAGATTCAATGATTTTGTTATGTAACCCTTAAAGAGCACTGTCTATTAACAGTGCTTGAATGCATGTCAAAGTTAGTTGTTGTGTGCAAGCAATGATAGTTTTAAGTAGGGATGCACAATTTACCAGTAACATATCAACAATTCTTTTTTTAAATGTATCAATATTGGCCCATATTATATATTTAATGATGCATGCTAATCTCTCTATTTTAACACTTAAATGACCTCACTTAGTTCTGTAATAACATGGCTAAATGTAATCTTTAGCAAATCTCATAAAGATGATCCATTTTTCATACTGTACATCAGGGTTTCCTAAACTGGGGTTTGTGAGGGAACTGCAGGGAGTCGATGAGTTGATCGATAGCTAATAATTAAATAAAATAAAATAAAATTTAAATAAAGAAATCATTTAAAATTTAAACAATTAACAAAAACAAAAAAATGCTTACTAAAAAGATGAAATATTCTATTTGTTTACCTGCTTGGCATGTGACCATTAACAGACATCAAAATACAGACAAAGAAGAAGCAGAGACCAGCGATATCATATGTAATCATATGCATATAGAAAATAATGCAATCGTCAACATTAAACAGCATATAATTCAACACCGTCTAATGTTACTGAATGAAATGTCGACCCAGGACGAGCTATAGGACTGTGCAAGCATTAGGGGTGTTGATGGACTCGATCTACTCCATATGTTTTGATCTTCGTTCCGCATCCCATCCAGACGTAATCTTTGACAAAAACGTGATTTTCTCAGCTTTTTGCTCAAAACGTTTTGTTTTTTATTAAACGTATACACATTCAAGTGTTGAAAAAAAAAGTTTTTTTTTAAAGCAGAAGGTCTGTTCTTTCTTTTTATATATTTCAAATTCATAGATCAATACAACAAAATATTCTGGGGGCCATGAAACTTTTGTGAAAATGATCAGAAATGCTGGCGGTGGCTGGCAACGTAAAAAAAAAAAACTTAGCAGGGAAAGAGTTAAATTATTAAAATATTAACTTAAAGTCTCAGGGAATACTTCAGATAAATATTTTAGGTCAAAGGGGTTCAACTGACAAGAAAGTTTGGGAATCCCTGCAGTGCTCTATAATGATGTTATGCCAGAATTAATTTAAAATGGTTCATTTTATCTTTATTTTATTTAGGCAAAATATTTATCAGGTTTATGTTCAGTTTGTGTTTAAAGACTGTGTTGTAGACACTCATTGCAACCACCCATTTGTAAAAATATTGGCCATTTATTGGCAATAACATTAAAATAATTATCCCTGCACATTTCTTTAGCGTGTTTCAGTGTTATTTTAGTATTATATACTATTATAGTATGTATTCATATTTTGAATTCAATTTTTTATTTTAGCTTGAGCCTAATTTTTAGTATTTGTTTATATATATATATATATTTCTAATTATCTTTCATTTTAGTTTTTGTTTTAGTAATTTTAATACGTCAACGTCAATACATATTTTTGTGTTTCAAGTTGTGTTTCAGTTAGAATTTTTTTCATCTGATATTTATAATTTTTATATATATAGAATATTTATAATATTTATATCAGCCCTTTATCAGTTATTGTTTGCCTATCAGTATCAGTAGTACAATTTCAATATTAGTGCAGTCCTCATTTTATGAATCTATTGATTGGCTGTGCTGTAGTGTGAATGAGTTGTTTTACTGGATGGTGTTGATTCAGACTATAAATCTGCCGTTTGCTCAGCTGCAGATATTTATGCATTTCTTCATTATGGCTTTATAGATTAGCCCAAATACTCTCTATAAAGAAGTTCTCGTTTGGCACGCACGGTGGACTGTGTTTTCACTATTCCTCTCTCACTTACACTCGTGCAGGCACAGTTTACCCTTGTCGTCATTTAGTCGTCTTCTATGCAGAGACCTTTAAATGAAGCACTAAGGTTAGGCACAAAATGTTGGCTCAATGTGCTCTCCAAAGGCACAGTTATGGTTGTCATAGTGATCATATTTTTTGCAATCATTTGTCACCTAGATACTGTAGGGTTGAAGTAGAAGCACCTGGTTACACTGACGTGAAGTGAATGAAAGGGGAGAGGTGAACAACTATTCCCGTTCCCGTTTAGTCTTTTGACACAGCATGTTTTCAGTCATACGTGGGTGTCGTCGACGTTATCTCGCTCATACGTCTCTACCTTCGGAAAAGCGAGATGGCTATCGCTGTGACAAAGAGCACTAAGACCGAACAATGCAACGCTAACCATCGGCCGCCCCGGCCACCGTTTAACATGGAGATTGGAAAAGGAATCAGCTCCCTCTCCTCCAGGACCTGCATGTAAATGAGGTTAGCCTCTCCTGCTGTGCCACCGCTCTATCCCCCACTCTCCTCTCCAGCTATAATGGCTGCAAAACTGCCACCCCCATTCTTCAGGAAGAAACCGGGACCAATCCTGATTAGTGCCCTTGTCTTGAGTGACAGGCTTGGATCTAAGCAGGCAGTGCCGTGGGCGCCACTGCCAAGCTGCTGTCAACCCGGTATCACTGTAAAAAAGCCATTTCTTTTCTTCAACCCCCCCAGCCGCACACATACCTCCTCCACTCTCTCTCACACCCCCTCATATTCTCTCTCTCTCTCTCTCTCTCTCTCTCTCTCTCTCTCCGTCTTTCTGGGTGGCTGGCTAGTCAAGCTTGGCTGCATCCTTTGCCTGAGCTACTGGGACAAAGTGTGATTTACAGTAGTTGGAGAGTTTCCCTGTCAGCTCTAACCTGTGTGCATGCTGTCTATCTGAGTAGGCGGCTGTAATGCTGTAGCAACTGCATATTGTGTTGTAAGCGTCATAGCACCTAGTTGAATCCACCCCTGCTTCCTGTCCCTGTGGAACGTACACCGAACCTTACTTATTATCTTATGTTTTTGTGACTGTGCGGGCACAGCGAGCCACCCATTTTCCTTTCATTCCAGCGATTTGTTTTCCTGCTGTAAATATAAGATCTTCAAGCCCGTTTAGCTCTGGGCTCCATGCCCCACTTTTATGCCCTTAAAGAAACATCACCGAAGTGTACGGTGGATCACATTAATTAGCATCTCACGGTTGACTGTGAACGCCTAGATTTTACAACTTTTTGATGGTACTTCTGAGATTACTAGTTCAGGCTCTGTCCTTTTTTTTTTTTTTTTTTTTTTTTTGTGCGTGTGTGTTCGGTTGTTCGGTCTCTATAAATGGATGTTGGGGGAAATAAACAAGAGTGCAAAAGGGCGCTTCATCTACAAAGAGGAATTTCAGAGGTCTGGAAGCCAACACTGTCTCAGTCTCTTCCAAGAACACATCTCCTTCCTGTTTCACCTCTGGCACCCTGCCCATCATGCCCACAGACCGCTGAGGCCATGCGAAAAACACAGATGGTAATATGTAGTATACTTTGCTAATACATGCTGATGAATGCCTGTGCTAATGTGGAATACCGTAGGCAACTGATTTGTTTAATACGAGTGTTGGATACATGGGATTGAAATCACTATAAGTCACAATTGATAAAGTATAATATGTTTTTGTATGTAGTGTAACTGTCATGCCAAAGTGGACTATTAAAATACATTGTTGTGTGTTTTCATCTGTTTCATTTTTATTTCGACTGTTGCAAGTAAGGCTTTCACTCTAAATTTGAGTAATCAGCTTTTTGCTATTACAATATATCATTTCCAAGGAGTCAGCAAATATGACAGATATAAGGCAGTCCATGGACAAATAATGTCAGCCGTGTGGAGAACTTCACTTTGTATTTGATATGCAGATATTGAATAGTATATCAATAGTTTAGTGATGCACAAACACCGCTAACACAGAAGTCAGTTTCAAACCAACCAGCATTCTATTGTTCACATGTAAATTTTTGTGTGAAGAACCTGTGAAATCCACGGCGTAAATGTCTCGCCCTTGCGCGAAACATCCAACCACACCTTAATTTAATTAATCTAACAAGTGTGTCAACAAGTATGTCGTATCGTGAGGTAGTATATGATGCTCAGCCCTAGTTAATAAAAACTTTGTTTTTCTACAGAGTATTTTCATACAAACTCTGACACATACATATACTGTACATGTTTAGATGTTTTCACTTGTTTGATGGGATTGATGTGTTAAAATTTCATGTCTTATGTGATCAGTTAGATACTAGGGTTGGGTATACAATGTGACACATTGGTCACGATTCAATAGATTGTGATGCTCCATGATATCATAACTGTATTGCAATTGAGAGAGAGACTCAGCATTTCAGTGACAGAGAGAATGAATCTGTGGTGTCAGTTTTAATCTTTCGTGCGGTTCCCTTCACTTTTCTCCATTACCATAGAAGTGGCTCAGACCGCAATGAGAAACGTTGCCAGTTTATGCTTATTTAGACTTCCTGCTTTTTACTTAATTGAACTGTAGGAATTGAAATGAATGAACAAGGATCGATACGAGAACCTTGAGTATCATGCTTTATCATGAGAAAATGAATTGTGACATATCGATAAACGATTGTATTTGCAGAATCTTAATTTTGCCTTGACTGATTGCCCATTTTCTTAAAGGCGTAGACTGGTCATCATGAGAGCCCCCTAATTAACAGAATTACTTCCCACCTCTGGTTTCTGTGTTAGTCTCTCGTGACGACGTGTGGCTGGTGCCGGTAGCAGTGTGTCCTTCCCACCATATTGTCGGCCGGCGGCTAATAAGGTAGCACTGACCGGCGGACGGGCTCATTAGCATCGCCTGCGGCCGTGGCAACCCCCGCCAGGGCCCAGTCGGACACTTAATTACCGCCACCACTTTTTATCTCCCCTCCAAAACCCAGCCCCCCATCCCTTGAACGCCACTGGCACTTGCTTCTGCAATCCACAGAGAATGCTGGGAAACTATAGATGCCAAAGTGGTGGTTAGTTAGCTCGTAACATTCAATAGCAGCGCTCACTGTGGAGGCACTGCAATATCTCTGATAGAGTTAAAGCCATTCGACCCGAGCCTCTCATGCGAGACTGCGCGAGTGTGTCTTTTCATTGGCATCAGTGGAATATTGATGACTCCACCCTGGCTTAATCGACTAATGGCCTCTCCCTCTCTCCTTCACTCTGCTGAAGCAAGCCACCCTCCCACCCAGCACAGTCTTTCTGTGCCCTTTCTGTGACCTCTGGGTCAGGCAGGCTGATTTTTATGCCCGACTGAGTCGCAGAATAGCCTCAGTGTATTCGTAGGCAACCTTACGCAAGTCATGTGGCTGCTGGCCCTAATAGAGAACACTCCCAGCGTCCTCCACTGCCTTTTGGCTTTTTGCATCTCACGGCTGATATGTTGGAATTAACTGTATAGCTGCCAACGGCTGTTGTTCAAGTGTATCTCGAAAAATATAGGCTACAATTACACAAGATCTCTGTATTGTGGTAAAGAACACAACAGAATTAACAAGGTCCTTTAGATGTTTTCCAAGTCTAATTGTATTACAGAGAATGAAGTGTAATATTCTTAATAACAGAAGAAATATGGTTAAAAAAAAATACACATTCCTTAAAGAGATAAAGATAATTTACACTCATGTCATTCTAAAAAAGGATTGTATTTTATTTATTAAGTTCTTTTAAAGTTTTCAAATTGTAAACTTTCTTTTCAGTACATCCAATTGACAATTTTTTAAATGTTTTTGAACGAATTTTCTTATGCTCACCAAGGCTGCATTTATTTAAAAAAAAAAAAAAAAAAAAAAAAAAAATAGAGTAACACAGTACAGTATAAACAAAAATATTATTACCATAGAATTTAAATCCCTTTTTTTATTTTAATATATTTTTAAAATGTCATTTATTCCTGTGACGGCAAAGCTGAATATGCTGATTGCTCAAGAAACATTTCTTATTGTTATCAATGTTGAATAGAGTTGTGCTTCTTAATATTTTCGTGGAAAACATTTTACATTTTTTATCCTTTGTTGAAAGTTCAAAATAACCGCATTTATTTGAGATAAAAAAAAAATGCAACAATGTAAAAGTCTTCATTGTCACTTTAATCAATTTAATGCATTATTTCTGAATAGAAGTATTAAGTCCCTTACATTTACAGAAAATAATAATAATAATTAGGGATGCATGATATATCGGCTACCATATCGGTATCAGCCGATATATGTTCATTTCAACATTATCGTTATCGGCCCAATAAGAAAATTTGGCTGATATATTAAAGCCAGTAAATAATGGATTTTTTCCTTCAACTGAAAATATGGTTAAGTGCAATGGGCAGCGCAAGTCTGTCATATAGGCTAAATAAAATGATAATGAGAACATCGTTATAATTGTGTGTTTGGGACATGGATTTAATGGTGAGACTTTTGTTTTTGTAATCAGGCTCTCAAAAATTCTATACAAATTTGGATTTAGATTTATCTGCCAATATATCGGTTATCGGCTTTCAAATATAAAGAATTATCGGTTATCGGTATCGGCCAAAGTTTTCAAATCGGTGCATCCCCAATAATAATAATTATACTACAGTTACTATGTCCAAAGGAGAGAACCTTCTACAGAACATTGCTGTTAACACTTTGTGGTTTTCTTTGTCATATATAATCTAGTGATTTTAAGCCTCCCTGCAGCTTTTAAATGGTGAACAAACTGTTTCCCCCCCTTTTTTTATAATGTGATAACTCTACATGCAGATTACACTGCAGCATGTATATCTTAACCTTTATTTAATAACATTTTTGTTTTAAACCATTATTCTAGAGCATGCAATCATTATTATTTTTTCTATATATATATATACAGTTACTAAATTTGCTATGAGAAATCTGACTGGCTGGAAGGCTAAAAAGTTAATTTCCAAGCCTGAATGTAACAATTTTCTTTCTTTCTGTGTTTTGTTGAGGTTATGATTTGCATTTAGCACTTGTGGTTGTAGGGTTGTAGGGTCATGTCCGCAGCAGCAAACAATCATGAGCGCAGTTTAGCCTCAAGAGAGACGAGCACCAAGTCTCAGTGTGAGTGACTGATAACAGATCTGGACCACAGTGCCTTCTGCAGCTGTTTTTCTGGCCACACAAATTCATGCTCACCATTATGCCATTAAACGAACCTCTCAAAGGCAGACGGCCAGTATCTTGTCCCTTGTCCCAAACTGTCAGGCTTGTTGCTATGCGATAGCATTGTTGCCGTTGCAGCTAACTACCAGGGTTTTGTTCCGCTTTTTCAAGCCACATATGAGTGCGTATGTGCGTGTGTGCATTTCAGTGGCAGGGGGTTGTTTCAGACAAAGCCATGCGGAACTGGGGCCCGATCCGTGACCTTGGGAAATGTCAGGCCGCCCACGGAGTGCCTTGCCTGCGTCTGCCGCTCTAGTGCTGCTAGGAACAAAAGTGGCGGGGCGTAGCACAGCCTAGCTTAACCTAGCGTGGTGAGAGCAGAGTTCAGTCCGAGTTTCTGCCACTGCCTCAGAGACCTCTGGTCAGCAATCTAGCCATTTCACACTAACAACATTATGGCCATTACTGCCCGTCGTCCCTGGTGTCACATGGAAATGGGTCATGCCTCACATACTTCACTGTTTTGCTCAGGTGACTGAGAGCTCAGTCAGTGAGACGCCCCAATGATGTGCTCAAACGTTTAGCAATGAGGTACGGGAAGTCAGAAGGATACTTGCACACACTGGCATGCACAGCAAGGTGTGTTTGTCTGGTTTTTATTTTATTTTTATTTAAAGCATGCTCTGCTGCATTGTTGGTATCGTGGTGCATGGTAGCACAGGGTCGTGGCGGCTGCCACCCCTCTGGACCAAAGTAAGCAGTGCTGGCCAGATGTGTGTTCACTGTAATGATCCCTACGGGTCGACGGGATACCGTTGCCAAGCAACGGCTTTTTCTTTCCCCTGTAAACAGAAAGCTTACTCGCCAGGCTTATGTCGGGGTCGGCAAGGTGAGACTAGCCTTTATGTGTGCTAGCAAAAGGCGAAGAAAAGATGCTCAAATGAATTTTTTTACAGATCGTATTCCGATGTCACAAGCCCCCAGCCCTTTTTTCCGCTGTCTCCGGGCCTGGTTCTCTCACACTCTCACCGAAGTGTGAGGATTTAATTTGGTCAAGTGAACGGAAAGAAAAAACCCTCACTTGATAAGTTTTGACATCCTTCCTCATCTAGGCTTGTTGCTTTCTGACATGCTCTTGTGGAGGGATTGTTAATATGTATCAGGAATATTCACATTCTTTGTTCGCCCTTGTCTGGCAAGCTGTAATGTTTTGCTTATGAATATTGATACATGAAGTGTATATTAATGACCCTTGGTGACCTTAACCCTATCCTTATTGGCTCCCTTGTGGTATCTGCAGGCTCATGAATATTAATCCAGTTGTGTAACCTCCATTACCCTAATCTTTTGCCGTCTAGCCTCCCGGAAGGGCCTGTCACCATGGTAACCCTTTTACTAGACTCCTTTAGACCCTAGAAAAAAAATATGGTTGAAAAAAGATTAGAAAGCAAGTTATTCCAGTATGCCTTGTGAGGGATGCCTCAGATACTCATCAGGACAACTCTTGATTGTATAATATTGGTCATATTTTCAGAACATATTTTTTAGACAATCCATTTTGGTCCTAATGAGAAAAGTCAGTTGGAAAAGGTCAATTGATGGCTGAAAGGACAGTACTGCCAGTATTTATAATAATTGTGCCATTATATATATATATATATATATATTTTATGCTTGTTAAAAAAAATATTATCAGTTGTCTTGATGAAAAAGCATTTGAATAAATCATGTTTATTTCTGTTTCACAGATGTGGACACGGTAGAGGATGGAGGGCCAGAGGGTGGGTCAGTGGAGGAGGACAGCTGGTTTGGAAATACCTCAGACAGCCCCTCTGAATCGTCCTATGGTGATGTGCAAGATGAGCTGCGAGTTTCCCCGGATAATGTTCCCCGACCAGACCACGACACCTCAGCAGAGAGCTCCCTGGGCTGCCCGACACCGGTTCAGCGGGCCTCCCTGGAGCTTCTGGGGCTGGACAGTGGGGTCCTCTCGACCCAGGACACGCTGTCCTCAATGGTGTCCTCTCTTTACGGAGACTCCAGCCAGGCCCTGAGCAAGCCCCTCAGCAGCAACCTGCGGCGTCTCCTGGAGGCTGGCTCACTGAAGCTAGAGGCAGGGGAGCTGACCGGGCGTGGAACGGGCAGAGGACCAGAGTCACCTCCGGTCAGCTTGGTACTATCTGCGTCTTCGCATCACGCACAACAGCTGAGTGCCTTGGCGAGGAGGCTGGCTAACAGCAGCAACAACAGCGGCAACTCGAACTCTGCATCACCCGCGTCTGTAGCAACTGTCAAGCAAGAGCCCTGTGACCCGTACGGCCCCAGCAACGGCCCTAACTCAGGCAGCAGTGGCTTTGTATGGGTAGGCGTTGCAGATAAATGGCCATCGGCTAGTTGCTCGGCACCCAGCGGCAGCAGCCTATCACCAGACTCGGCTATCCAAAAGTTAAAGGCAGCCGCCAACGCCGTGCTCCAAGACAAGAGCACAGTGGCATCCTCCACTTCTGCGTCTTCATCCTCCTCTTCCTCCTCCTCATCTTCTTCGGTCACCTCCTCCTCAATGGCAGCCCTGGGCACTCGCTCTGATGATGCGGTGCGCTTTGAACCGTTTGCTTCACCCTTCAGTCCACAGTCAGCCAGCTCCACGCTTGCTGCCCTCTCAAAGAAAGTGTCTGAAAGAAGTCAGCAGCAGGTGGGCTCATCAGAGCATCAACCCTCAGCTGGCTCCTTTCTCTCTCTGGTTTCCATGACCTCCTCGGCAGCTCTGCTAAAGGAGGTGGCTGCGCGAGCAGCAGGGAACCTTCTAGCTGATAAGAAAGAGTCAGCTTTAGTACTGGGAGCCTCCGAAGATGTCAAGCCCCTGTTAGACAGGAACCAGAAGGTGCCCACCCCAACCCAGGCCATGGATCTTCTGCTGCCAACAATCCCCAAGGGAAGGGCCAAGCCCAGCAGTCAAGCAGGTAACAGTTTGTTCCTAAAATAGATACACGCCATTTTGTTAGGGTGTGTTTTTGAGAGGATATTTTTGTAGGATAAATCACACTAAAAACCACACTAGCTAAAAATTGTATTCCTGTAGTTATTGTCAAGAGGGTTAAGGTTTTATTCATTACGACGGAACGCTACCTCCTCTTATGCCACCCAGCTGCCAGGCTCTCCTGATGAGGCACACCTGAAGCTAATAAATGCAGAGTTCACCTTCCCACATCAGACCAGTCTCATGGACGTGCAATGGTGTCCGCACCCACCAAGTCCAGCACCCACCATATCAGAAAGCATGTGTCACAGCTAATTGGCCACCATGCCCACAAAACACCACTCCTCGTGCCTCGGACCGGGAAGGGAGAACGTCTGACAGCTGGGCTCATGTCTCTACTTGGGCCTGTTCACAACATGGTGAATATTCTGTGGAAAAATTTGGTGCGACAAACATTTTTATTTAAATACATCTGTTAATCAGAGAGTTCAAACCGAAATGAACATTTGCATGCTGTCAACACTTTTTTTATTTATTTAATTTTTTTACAAAGAGGTGTTCTAATCTCTTTTCGTACTGCAAAGAAAACTGGACAACCAATACGTTTTGGTCACATGCCTAGAGACGCTGCTGTTACATAAAACTAAGAATTGGTGGCACTCACAAACATAATTTTTGCTAAGTGAAAGTGAATAGCAGAGGAATAATCTGGAACCGATTCTCTTGGTCTCTGTATTTAGTGTTGTTTGATAAACACCATAGCGAATCAAAAATCTGAACCGGAGAAACCAGCTGCTTTTCTATAAGCACCAACTACTGTTACAGAGTGATTTTGCATTTTCATTCAGCCTGTCTAGCATCTAGCACAACAGACAAATCGCATGTGAACATCGAAATGGGGAAGAAGTATATAAAATATATATATATATACACATTACGACAGATTCTATTAACTGCACAAAATGCTGAAAATAAGTAACCGTGAAAATGCATCATTAATCATCTTAAACCCACTATCTTATTTTTTTACATGTAAAAATTCCTTAACCGTATTTATTTTTCAAGGTAACAGCGCCTAAATGTTTGATTATTACACCACTGAAGAATGCACTGTGTAGTGATTTAGTAGTGCCATAAGGTCATGCTTCGTCTGCAAGAGGTTGGCTGGAGAATCTGGGAAAGGTCTGTTAGCCCAGTGGGGGTTTGCTGGAGTTGGCGGCACGTTCTCAGACCTAGCTCATCTCCCGCGGATGTGCAGCCTGCCAAACGGAGGCCGGCAGTGTGTGTGCTCCCCATAGCCCGAACAGTCGGAGACCATCTCAGCAGATTCCCCCAGAATTTAGGTCAGGCTCCAGAGCCGGCACGACCATCAGAGTTTCCATTCAGCACAGCCTCCGGGTTGAGCGCCTAAGAGATATGGCTGATCTTTTACAAATTTTTTGAACTTATGTGGCTTGGAATCAGGATTGACTGAAAGTAGCTGCAGACGAAGAGAATAATGTCAGAGTCACAATCACAAGAGAGTTAAATATGTTGTAAAACGGCAATAATATGACAGATTACAAATTATGCATTTTAAATAGGAAATAAGAACACCTCAATTAAAACCATAATTGAGGTTCACCTGGCTTGTGTTTTTGTATGTGAAATCTGTAAGATAGTCACATGAAGAGGATCTATTCAGTAATGAAACAATACCAAATGGACATTAAAATTTGTAACACCAGCTAACGACTCTTATTCCTCTCCCTTGATACCAAAGACCTTCAGTCATTTTACCTCACGAGTGGTTTCCACAGTGATCTCGCCGGGAGAGGTTGAGCCACAGATGGTGGTTTATTGTTGCAAATAGGCAGTCTCGAAGTTTTACACCCTGGGTCAATGAATGCCTGAGCGCGGTAATTTCACCAAACACTGATTACCAGATGTTTTTCGAGGAACACGACTGGAATACTTATGAAGCCATCCTGACAGGCCCTCATAGAATTTGTAATGCAATCATGCCAGCTTCTAATAAGACCAATTAAGCCCTAATGGACACCGGATATGGAGCCAACAACAATAATCGGCTTACTAAAAACATCCTTGTGTCTGGCTTCCTTTGTGAGAAGTCTTTGGCATTGATCGGTGTAATCATAACTCACAATTTTTATCTCATTCACACGAATAGATGCAAGGGTGACAAGAGTGAAAGGCTATTTAGCCTACATGCTATTTGATGCCAAAGGGCTATCTAATAATGTGCTAATGATTCGATGTAAACACTAGAATACTGCACTAGAATACCCATTTCTGTGTTTGCAACTAGACTGAATAAAGACATTTAGTATAAATTAAAATGATATTTATTTATTTCTTTTTGCAGGTTCTCCTGAGGATGGAGGAAAGCCCTTTCAGTGTCCGGTATGCGGTCTGGTGATCAAGAGAAAGAGCTACTGGAAGAGACATATGGTGATCCACACGGGCTTAAAAAGCCACCAGTGTCCCCTCTGTCCCTTTCGCTGTGCTCGTAAAGACAATCTCAAATCCCACATGAAGGTGACTTCAATCGTTGAGAGCAGAAATGCTTGTGCCATAAATCATGACAAAATATCATAACGTCTCTAGGTGCAGAATTTTTTTTTTACGATGCAAAATTATTAGGGCTGTCAGTTCATATTTTTAATCAAATTAATTACGTGATGTGGCAAATAATAAAATTAATGGCAATTAATCACATTTAAAAATATTTGCAGAGAAAAGTCCCTAAATTAAGGTAATTCAAAGGAAGTAGCAGATTGAAAACATCGAATAGACATTATAAAAAGGGCCTTTAGAAGTCAACAAATTATTGATTGTGATATCATTGAATCTAAGCCTATCATTGGCTTATAGCCCACAGTAATCAGAGGCAGCGAGAGGCCTTTCACACTGGACAGAAGTCTTTGCTTTTGAAGTGTTATTGCATTATTTCTCATAAAAAAATAAATCATGCTTAATATATACAAATCTTTATTTAAATAATTGAAAAATATATATCAAATGTATATTCTCACTGTCACTCAAATCAATTGATAGAGAAGATGAGGATTCGTGTTTGCTATGCTTCCTGCTCATCATTTCCACACTTTCTTCTAATTTCTCCTGTTGCTCATCTCAGGTCCATCAGCACCAAGACCGAGGGGAGACCTTCCAGTGTGAGCTCTGCCCCTTCACATCCTCCCGCCACTTTAGCCTCAAGCTGCACATGCGTTGCCATCAGCACTTCCCTCGTCCCGACCTCAAAGTCAAAGAAGAACCCGGCACAGACACGGAGGAGGGCGAGGGCTTGCTCATGGGGGACGGTGGCGACCAGGTCATGAACACAGATGCTTCCACGTCTCCCACTGTGAGCCAACCCGACGGTCGTTTGCTGGCCTCCCCCAATGAACCCTCGAACCACGTCCAGATCAAGGAGGAACCCCAAGAGAGGGATGTGTCTGTGATGTCTCCCTTTGCCCTGTGTAGGGAGCGACCCAGTAGCAGCAGTAGTTCTCTGGATCTGTCGGGGCTCAAATCCAGTCCACCAGGGCCTGGACCTACAGCTGCCTCGCTTTTCAGCCCAGATATCACCACCAAAACGGCTACGGACCTCCTCATGAAGCTCTCAGGTAAGACATCACAGTTAACCACAACCACATTGTAAAATGTGATGGCATTAGATGCTTGATTATGATTGATTTATCCATAATTTCTTGCATTTAGAATGAATGAATTGGTAATATAATATGGGTTGGCAAAGGCGAGAAGTAAAATTCGGCTTGCTTGATGGGAATCCAAAGCCAAGATCCTGCAGGACTGTGTCTGCATGATTAATTCTTAACCCCAATTACCACTCTACCATGGAGAGCCTGTTTATTATTGCTGTACTATACCATCTTGCTTCCTAATCCTGTGGGTTTTTTTTAAGGATACCATAAAGAATGTCCAAGGAAAGACATAAGTCAGTGACTTTTTGATGTTATAGTCCTTGTTGAAGGCATTACGCATTAATTCAGCGTCATTTTTCTTGATACAGAGGATGCTTCTCTATAGATTGATAAGAATTAACAGACAAATATGTTCCAGACTGACAGTAAAGACTTTTACATTATTTTTAGGGCTGTCAAACGATTAATCGCGATTAATCGCATCCAAAATAAAAGTTTGTGTTTACATAATTTATGTCTGTGTACGGTGTATAATTATTTTCTATATATAAATACACACACATGCATGTATATATTTAAGAAAATGTGTTATTTATATATACAATATTTATATATAATATAAATTATATATAATATAAATATATATACACAGTATATACATGCAAATATTTCTTAAATATATACATGCATGTGTGTGTATTTATATATAGAAAATAATTATACACCGTACACACACATGTATTATGTAAAAACAAACTTTTATTTTGGATGCGATTAATCGCGATTAATCGTTTGACAGCCCTAATTATTTTCAAATGATTTCAAACATATGCGTTTCTTTTGAACTTTTCTATTTATCAAAGAATTCTGAAAAAAAAATTGATCATGGTTCCCACAAAAACATATTGAGCAGCACAACTGTTTTCAACATTGATAATAATTAGGAATGTTTCTTGAGCACCAAATCAAATCAATTAGAATGATTTTTGAAGGATCATGTGACACTGAAGACTGGAGTAATGATGCCAAAAATTCAGCTTTGACATCACAGGAATACATTACAGTTTACAATATATCAAAATAGAAAGTAGTTATTTAAAAAAAATTTATAATATTTAACAAATTACTGTTTACTGTATGTTTCATCAAATAGTAAATGTACACTTGGTGAGCATCAGAGACCTCTTTCAAAGACATTAAAAAACCTTAAGGATGCCAAGATTTGGAACAGTAGAGTGTGTTAAAGTTAATTTATACAACCTGAAATGTTAAAAATATATTAATATATACAGAAATTATTATCATTATTATTATCATCATCATTAATCTACATACTGTAAATAAATGCTGGTGTTGCTTTGTTGTATTGTTGTTGCAGTGCTGTATTGTTCATTGTTACTTCATGCTAGCTAATGTATTAACTAACTAACTTTAATGAATTAAACCTAAATGAAGAGTGTTATAGACAGTATCATAATTTTTTAATGCTCAGGCTAATATTGAGTGTATAAATTAATAAGCTGTTTGGGGGCAAAGGTGAAATCTAGCTGTTAAAATGCAAAACTCACAATTACACTTGTTAATGTAATAGAACTCCAAACTTTAGACCATTAAATACATGTTGTTGTCGCTGAAAGTATAGGTAATTGTGAGACAGCAGCAAGATTGATCCGAGAGGGCTGACCAAGGGTTACCCAGAAGGTTGGCAACAGGGTCGCTGCTCCCTCGCTTAATGCAGAGTAATTAGATTGAGATCTCGGCACAGAAAAAAATGAAAACCATCGGAACATTAGATTAATTAAAAATTCATGCATAATTCATAATTAAAAAGGAATCCGTAATTGGAAATGATTAGCGCCCTCAACTCCATCGCGTGACCTCTTGCCTGGATGCGTAGGGACTGTTCCAGCTTAGTTAACTTCATCTCCGTCTTGGTGGAACGTGCAGTCTGCGTTCATTGCATTGACCCCTTGTCGCCCATGGCACTATGTTCCTGGACCCAGAGGACCAGATAGACTCCTCAACATTGCAAAGCTAGGAGTTGAAACATAGTGGACATGTCCTGCTAGAAAGGGGCAAGATGTTCCATGTAGGAGATGGAGCATTAGTGCACTCTATACTGCCCACCTTTTCAGTGGTGTTGGTTCCAGAATATTTTTTTTCCACATTCATTTTTCCCATAAGTCTTTGTTAAAGTGTTAAAAGCCATGAACCAAGCCAACTAGCTACAAGATGAATCACAACATTACAAAGATTTATTTGAAGCAAAAAAAGTATTTGAAAATCTGACAAAAAGACAAAAGTACAAGACTTTAATGAGGGAAAGAACTACAATCCCATGAAGCATTGAAGACAACATCATCGAATTAAAATTATGGAGAGATTTAGTAGTAGTAAATTATAGTAAAGTTGTTGATTATATCTGTAGCAACAATATATTTTTAAGATTATTGCAAAACATGCATATAAATATAATTACAATGTTTGCTACGTACCTCGGTTTTGGAGTTCGGTACGATAGGATAAATGGTCACATTACACAATCTCATTAATTCAGGTTGATTGAGACCCTTTTTGCCATTGAGATGACTGAGAAAAGTATCACAGTCAACCTGAATTCACCCTTTATATATATTTAAGTATTTTGAGAGCATAGGGAGACTAACTCAATTATGTAATTTGCAGTGCTTCATGGGAGTGAACCTCTTTTGGCAGGGTTTGCTTTATGCGACTCTGATTGGTGTAATTTTCTGTACAGCATCACATGTAATGAAGTTTTTCCTCACGAATTCCACTGTTAAACACAATTATTCAAACAAGTTGAAATAATGCAAACAGATGCCTTCAACAAAAGCATGTACCATCGATTAACAACCTCTGAACTCACAGTTTATCTGACTTTAAACATTCGTAAGTTATCATTCAAAATAAATTTCCCTATGGAGAAAATGATTGGAGTTTTCACTTCTGGAAGTTCACTGTTGCACTTTGTTGGCTGGATGCTCCTCTACAGAAGCAAAACTTCTGGGTCAGATAGTCCTCAGTTAAGTAGTTTATCTAGATTTGTGCAGTGGTACTTTAACAAGGATTATCTAAGAGCCACTTCTCATGTGTTGTGCTGAAACTGTCAGGATGCTGAAAATGCCTCTGAGAAATTGCGTCGTGTAAGTCATCTCCTCTAAAGCATCTCCGATGCAGCTATCAAAACACAATTCAAAGACAAGTTGGACTTAACATCAGACTGTGAGCAACAATCATGTTTTTAAGACTGCTTATCATGTCAAAATTGTATCATCGATTAGTCTGATCTGTTATTGAAGTTACTTTACAGTAATAACAAATGCATTTCTATGGGAAAAATGGCAGTGGTCACAGAACTGCTGCAGGAAATGTGCTCAAGCCAAGTTGTCATAAGTACATAGTTTCGTGTGAGTTGCCTGGTCAGGTGCATGTGCTGTTTAATTCACTTTGATGCCTTTTTTCCTCTGTGCATAATTTGGATTTGATAAGTATATACTTATCTATAAACTTTACTCATTCACTCACTAATGTATGTCCTTTTTGCAAATGGACATGCATCCTTTTTTTTGCTTCTCACGGTTAAGCTCCATCTTTAAAACATATCTATAATTTTTTTTGTAAAATGTAAGGTTGTGGCTTATATTTAAAGGATAATGACTTATATTATAATTTTTTTTTACTTTAGTATGCATTCATATATACATCATTTGGAGCAGTATTGGGCAGGATTTGTGTGTGTCGTGTATGTGGATTTGTGTTATGTGTGTATATGTGTGTGTGTGTGTGTGTGTGTGTGTGTGTGTGTGTGTGTGTGTGTGTGTGTGTGTGTGTATGAGAGAGACACAAAAGAAACAATAATGGGAAGGGAATTAACTATAGATAAATGAAGAATGAAATGTAAAATAGCTGACTACTGCTTTTAGAGTTCCCCAGGCGAAGCACATGCTCATGCACACATGAGGTGAACTCTCACTGACCTCTGACATAATTGGCCTATCATTTCTTTGGACTGCCTGGTTCTCCTGGAGTTTCAGACCAATCCGCTTTGATTTTCCTCCACGCTGACACGTCTGTCAGCCATCCAGTTGCGATACACATTTTGATTTGGAGATGAAAGCCGGGGGAAGCGCTTTGAAATGCAGGCCCCTGCACGTGCTTGCTGGACCTAATTCAATAATGACAGTTCACACGTTGTCTCTTTCTCTCAGAGAAAGTGACTCTGGGTGTGACTCCGGTCACGGGCGAATAATTGCCTAAAACGATTGTGAGAGGTGTTGATTGTGATTGGCGAATCCAAAGAACGAGTGGAAACTGGAGTTTGCTTTCAATCCCCATTGTTTTTGTATGCTCTCCATTCATTTGTTCCCATCATGGAGGTTTGCCTGCCATTTCTCACATTCACCATGTGGCACTTGCTTTCGTAAGTGACCCCTGCCGCATCCGGCGTCCAGCGATGTGTAGTTGCACCCTTGCTGCTTCATGTAGCAAAGCCTTTCTACCGTAGCAGACTGTTGGCTGTTGTTGGCCCCTTAACCTGCCACGTTAAGCCATCCTCGACAGGGGCGATGACCAATTGTCAGAGCTGGGAGCAGAGCTGCATGACAGAGGTGGAAAGCTAATGAAGTGGTCCAATAGTGGGCCGCTGCAACAGAGTGAGAGGTGACAGGGTACTGGATAAGCGCCCAGCAGAGAAACGAATCAGCCCGCAGAGAGGAGGAGGCAAAAAAAATAAAAAATGAGGCCAGGTGACAGCAACGGCAGATGACAGCCTCACCGGCGAGAGCAGAGATAGCCCCAGTGTTGATGTAACACTGACCGGGGGCTTCACTCCAGTCACAGTGAGAGAGAGAGAGAGAGAGTAGAGATGGTGAGAGAGAGGCTGTATTCAGACAGAAGCAGAATATGATTGTCAGTGCTGTTCAGAGCGCTAAATATGTTTACGTTCATTTCCGATAAATGAAAGTGACAAAACCATTCTATAACCAAAGTGACTCACTTATATGTTAAAAAGTGTCTTGGAATTCACTTTTCAAACTTGAATGGCATAACAAAGAAAAAACATTCTTAATGAAGTCTTACATTTAATTTGTTGAGGTCTTAAGTTCTTTTGTATGCACATTTGAATGAATCGTCAGTAACTGGTTTTCACCATCACTCAGATGGGTTCACATAAGTCCTGTATGGCATTTTATTTAGTTTAAAATTGCGGTTTAATGGTGAATATTGAGATATAATTAAACATTAATTATTAAAATAAAACATTAAAGGTTGTATCAGTGATTTCAGGCCCCAAAAAATGATCACATTCATCTAATCTTTCCTAACGATCCGCTAGCTGCCTGCCCTATAAGCATGCCGTCAAAAAACCGCATCTCTGTAGGCAGCCTAGGCTCTGAGATCTGCACACAAAAACAATTGGTTTCACCAACCACTCAAAACCAAAACAAATAGTGTTCCAACCAATCACCGACAGGGGGAGGGTGTTGTGAGGTTTTGTGCTCGTGTACGGCTGCACGCGAATCGGAGCTGAAGAAGAAGTTGGCTCAAAACCTCACAACACCCTCCCCCTGTCGGTGATTGGTTGGAACACTATTTGTTTTGGTTTTGATTGTTTTTGTGTGCAGATCTCAGAGCCTAGGCTGCCTACAGAGATGCGGTTTTTTGACGGCATGCTTATAGGGCAGGCAGTTAGCGGATCGTTAGGAAAGATTAGATGAATGTGATAAAAAAAAATTGGGCCTGAAATAACTGATACAACCTTTAACCATAAACTAATTTAGTGAAAAATGTTAAAAACATGCCTTTATTATTTTAACTGGATTTTTTATCATACTGTATATTATATTATATTATATTATATTATATTATATTATATTATATTATATTATATTATATTATATTATATTATATTATATTATATTATCTGGCATAAATATTATGGCTCCACTGAAAAAAATCACCCTGAGCAATGTGTCATTGATCAATTTCAAAACATTTAGTGTCATCCAAAGACCAGAAATATCTGGCTTTTTTTTCTTCTTCTTTTTTTTAACATTTATCATCCTGCTCTAATTGACATTTACTTGGTTCAGTTGATCACATTGTAGCGCTTGAAGCTATGTTTCCCTCACTAATTAATTAATGAATTAATCCTTTTTATTATTTCATTTGATTGGTTTACATTTTTTTTAAATCTTTGTTACATTGCAGAATTAAGTCTAAAATGGCTCTGTAATACTTAAGGGAATAGTTCACCCAAAATGTCCTTCCAAGCCTGTATGACTTTCTGGTTACACTTTATTTCGAGTCCACTTAATGCCAGGGACACACTTAACGACTAGCTGAAACATTCTAAGGCTGAACTGAACACACTTACAGAGTGTTTCCAACGACTGGAGAAGATTTTAAACACAGACTGAACGCAACTGTCTCTGACTCGCTGCGTTTGGGCATGATCAGTCGTATCTAATTACATTCATAATCAGCCTTACAGTCGTTAAGTGTGTCCCCGACTTTAGACATTCTACTAACTATAAATAACTTTGCAACTACGTGTCAACTGAGGGCAAGCTCACACTACAGAACTATGAGACTGCATGACTCACCATGGTGCTCACACAAGTTTTATTGTTGTCTGTCATCGTCTTGTCTTAACAGCACTCATACTACACAACGCAACGCCGATAAGGTGCACAAACTACAAGATTTTTACAGACTTTCTTCTGTGGAACACAAAAGAAGATAGCTGTCTCGGTCACAGTGTTTTCCCCCCATACAATGGTAACCAAAACTGTTTGGATACTAACTTTCTTCAAAATATCTCATTTTGTGTTTCGCAGAATAAAGAAAGTCATAAAGGTTTGATGTCTGATTGGACCCAGCTGTGAGACTTAACAGTTTATAGAAGTTGACATCTTTGATACATCCGTTGGTCACTGTCGCTATGGTTCAAGCATGTTCACAGTAATCAAGAGAATAGAAAAGGGGCTTGACTTCAGTTATTTGTTCATACAGACAGTATTTGAGCCTCTCCTGCAAGCTGTCGTATGATCACAATTCGAGTCACACCTGTTTGTAAATACTTTGACTGTGTGAATAGATCTAGAGAGATGGCAGCTTCCACTCAAGATCTCCAAGGTAGCTTTATGAGAGGAAATTATGCAAAAGATGATGTGATGACAGAACAGAATTTGACATATCAAGATAGGCACTTGGGATTACCCCTTTATGAAAGTCTAATAAAACAGTCAGTAAACGGAAAGTGCTCATTTTTACTGAGCTTAATTTTGGTATTTTGGAGATATTCATGCCTTATGAGGGAAAAAAAACAAACTTGGCTGGCGGATTAAGCTGATAAATTATTCAACACTCACTGTAACATGAATTCGAATGGAAATTTTGCTCTATTTTTAGCTGCAAACCGAAAGGTCACCGGAGTGGTGTGACTTTGTATCTCCGCGCTCACGTCTCCAGCTTGTACTTTTCTGCATGTCTTCGAAAGAGAGGGTGCTTGTGCGCGTGCCGCACGCACTGTCCCTGTCTGATAGGACACGCGACCCGACACGCTCTTAATTAGAGGATGCCCTTCCAGGTGCTGACCGGACCACGCTAAGTCCGTCCGCTGACATCTGACTGGTGACATTTCCAGCCGGTGCCACCACATACACCACCCCCGCCACCACCTCGTTCACCGCCTGCACTCTTCACGTGAAGGTCACAAACTCTCCCAATGGCTCCTGACGATCTTTAGCTCATAGTCATGTCCTGTCCCCTAACCTGACTTTACCTTCGGTGCTGTCGCAGATCCACGTCACCATTAATCAGAGTCATCGGAGTGAGGCGGCGGTCAACGCGTGTAGATTGATGAGAAGGATCAGCGCTGTTGTGGATGGTGTATGTACTCGGATTTGGGGTGGGGGGAGATCAGATGACTGCTGAGGGGAGTGTGGTAGAGACAGAAGGGGTGAGTGATCACTGCTGATCTGTAAGGGAGATGAAAGGAGGAACAGTGAGAGAGGGAGGGAGGTAAAAGAAGGGGCAGGCCCTTAAGTGGAAAAGACTGACAGAACAGGAGACAATAGTGTGATATGAAGATCAGTACAGTAAATGTAGAGTGTGTGTTAATGAAAGATTTTAAAACGTGTGTGTGTGTGTGTGTGTGTGTGTGTGTGTGTGTGTGTGTGTGTGTGTGTGTGGGTGTGGTCCTGGTATTCCCTATGTTATGGGCACAAAGATGGCAAGTAATATCTGAAATCCTTGTCTTTGTGGGGACTTTTTTTGGTCTCCAAGAGGAAAACAGCTTATAATTCATACTAAGTGATGTTTTTTGAAAATCTAAAAATGCATAACATCTTCTGTGATGGGCAGGTTTAGGTGAAGGGTTAGGGGATAGAATATATTGTTTGCACATTATAAAAATCAGTGTCTATGGAATGAAAACCCAACGTGTGTGTGTGTATAGTACATGAAATCAGCTACATTGTGGTGACCAGCCAACAACGACCCTTTTACATTTCCAAGGTTCTCAAAAGCGGAAGTCGTCATATTTGGGTAAACTTAGCGAGCGGAAACTACAACAAATATAAAATCCATGACAGCATTTCTTTGACTTTCCAAAAGAGGAAAATATATTGAGAGACAGATTACATTGGTCATAAGAGACAAAGATGTCAAATTTGCCATCACTCCCTCAGCCTTTTGTATTAGAAACAGTCACGTAGCAGCAATCTGAGATGTCTGGCATATGCCACCAAATAGTAAATAATTCATTTACATTACAAATAGTTACATTTGCTCTGATTATGATCACCTGTAACTACGATGCACTGGTGTGCCTCAAACCATCATATTATTCCGTGCTAAAGAGCTGAGCAGAAGCCCAACTCACACAATTACCAAAGCAATATTCTTGCAGCCTTCCATACTGCACGTTTAACAATTAAATAATGTTTTAATTTATACGTAAAAATACTAAATGGTTTGTGAGAGGGTTAGAGATTGGGGTACGGTTAAAGTAGGGGATAGTGTTGTGGAAAAATGTCGTCTTTTTCTTGCAAATGAAGCTCGAGAGGCAGAATTCCAGATGTCAAAATAAGATTTTCATGAACAAAGCAACATATCCGAGATGATGGCTTTTTCTTATCTGTTACCAACTGTAACCAACTGACTTAATTCTCTGGCAAGATTCACCCCTCCTGTTTCATAAAATTAAGTCTTTCATCTCTCGCCTTTTTCACTAATTGTGGAAGCCTGCCAATTGATGGTCAACCCTTTATCAGAAACAAGATACAGCATTTTCCAAGGACAATCTACTCCCTCCCAGAGGCGAGACGCCTCCACGTGACATGACATTATGTCACCTCATAATAGTGGTTTTATTCTTTCACAGCCACCTGTGGTTTACTCAAAATCCCCCACTAAGCAGAAACTGCTCAGTGGCCACATGAACTTCTCAGATACGCTTGATCTTTGTCACAGTCACATAGACCATGAGGACTAAAAACACATCTGGCTTTTATAGTATACAAACTAGTTTTACAATTGTTTTCTATAGGATAAATAAAATATTTAATAAATAGAAAGTATCATCAGCTCAGTATAAAAGCAATAGAAGTCGAAGGAAAGTCCCCACGAAGATACAAAACAAGCATGTGCGTGTTTGTGGTTGTGTTGTGTTGAGGGGAACAAATGTCCCTAAAAGGATATTAAAACCTGAAATCACCTGCATTGTGGGTACCAGCCAACAATATCCACAAGGAAAACGTTTAATGAATTTACTAAATCATGTTTTAATTAAAATCTAAATCAGAAACAAATAGGAGTCCGCACAGGCGCACACCTAGTCATATTGCAAATTCAAAGGCTTTTAGTCTGATCCATTGTGCACGTTCACCTTTTTCTATGCACCATGAACACTTTCTGGTTTATCGCAGTGCACATTTTGTAACGTAACCCTTCACTTAAACTCATTTGACCTGGATCTTTGATGTTTGATTGTTCCTTGTACAGGTATTTTGCATAATAGGTGTGTGGATTTCATTGTTTTCCTCCCTAAACCCAACTGTTTTGGAACAAACATTTGGAAAGAAATGAATTCTTCACCAAAGATGCATTTAATTGATAGTGTCTGTTTTACTGCATTTTTTTGATCAAATTATGCAGCCTTGGTGAGCATAAAAGAAACATTAAAAATAAAGATTAAAAACATTTAAAAATTCTTATTGACTATAGACTTTTGAACGGTAGTGCATATTTTTAGCATGGAAGAAATGTATTACTTTTTTTTTTTTTTTTTTTTTTTAAAAAGAAAATTGCACAAAGGTTAGCAATAATGTTAGGGAAAGAAAATATCATTAGATGAGTATAAAAACAAAAGCAGTCATTGGATTCATTAACAAAAAAATAAGTGAGTCAGAAATAACCAATGGCCTGTGTTCTGTTCTTGGCACTGATAAGAGTGGGCTCCATGTCTTAATATTAATTATTCATTAAAGCCTGATTAGAAATGGCCCACTTTTATAGCATATTGAGTGAGAAAAGAAATGTGTCTTACTTTCATCTAAACTGGCCAGAAAACTAGAAGAAATATATCACTACTAATCATTTTCTTTACAATTACAGACAGTCACCTTAAACACACTGTTAGATGCCCCCACTGTTTGATGATTCAGAAAGAACATAGTCCATATTCATTTTAAAAATGCCTGGGAAATTGTTTCTGCTGGGCCTATTCTAGATCATGTCCATGTTGCTTCTTAATCTATTTATCTTGTCTTCTCAGAAGGTATCCTTTCTGAGAAGCTAAAGACAGACTGCTAAAAAGGATTATTAATGCAAGCAAATATAAATAAGAACCTTAAAATCATCTTCGGCATTGATGCTTAAACGTGACTAACTAATAAATGACAATGGTCAGATAACTTGTTTTAAAAGGAGCCTCTTTTTTTACCCTCTTTTTTACACTATCATATGGCTTCAGAAGACATGGAATATAGTCACGTTTATGGATGATATCATTTAACCCTTCACATTAAAATATCAACAAAAACATGGGCGTAGTTCTCAAAACCCTCGCTTGTCTTTTTTTCTTTTTTTTTGCCCCACAGCAGCGAACCAGAAGGAGGCCCTAAAGGGCTCATTCTATGTCAAGGAGGAGCCCCAGGCGGAAGAGCCCCTGAGCTCTCAGAGAGGACCCAGCTACAGCTTCTGCCAAGAAGGACCCCCAGGGGCCATCAAGCAGCAAGAGGAGGGGAGCCCGATGTTGGGCAAGAGCATCCTACTCAGCCAGGACATCAACGTCAAAGTGGCTTCTGAACTGCTTATGAAGCTCTCAGGTCAGCAGATGCATACTGGTTCATGTGCTCATGTGTGTGTATTTTCAGGCATGTTTTATCAGCGGTTGAATTCACGAATACTGTTGAGGAAACTCAAAGGCCAGAGGATTGAGTGAGTGGGTGTGTGTAAGAGATGTGTGTGCTTTACATTCTCTGTATATTTCCTTTGACACATTGCTTAGGTCATATTTAGAATAACCTTAATGCAACAGTACAACAAAGGTTATAGAATAATAATGTCAAATTATGTAAAACACTGTCAGGTCATCATTAAATCCTGCATTCGTTTAAATTTGCTCTTGTTTGTCGGTAAATTTTGTCTTTAGTTTGTATTTCTTTCTTTCTTTCTTTCTTTCTTTCTTTCTTTCTTTCTTTCTTTCTTTCTTTCTTTCTTTCTTTCTTTCTTTCTTTCTTTCTTTCTTTCTTTCTTTCTTTCTTTCTTTCTTTCTTTCTTTCTTTCTTTCTTTCTTTCTTTCCCTCCCTCTCTGACTTGCTGCTGTCCATTCCACTCATGTTTTCTGGGCAGAAGGAAGAGGGTCAATTCCTTTTTATGTTGTTCAGTCAATGTGCTTTTTATCCTGGTCAGTCCTCTGCCAAAATAAACTCATTGATTGCTGTTTTGGGCCGCTGGTCCAATCTTTATTTGAACTCTACAATACAAAGGAATTGAAAAAAGTTCAGGACTAAAAAGTAGTTTGTTGTCACATACACTTTGTGTATAAACGTGGTTGAAATGGACCACTAAGCCACAGCTCCAAAAAAATAAGTGCTATTTAATTTTATAATATTACTTTGAGCTGGGTTAAAAAAATGGTTAAATTTTTTAACTGGAGACCTAATTCCTATCAGAACCCAATTTGGACAAAATCTGTAGTCACTGTTTTGCCTTTGTACCGCAGAGTAATCAATAACAGAAAATGTAGATGTTTCAGGAATCATTTGAGTGACTCCATGAATCAGAATCCAGAATTGAATCATGAGAGATTCACCTAATATTGATAGTCTTAAAATCAACATGATTGTGACATAAATTTTAGTAAAACCTCAAATCTTGCCAGTGTACACATCATCAGAGAAAAGATGTCTTTACAAGGAGGGAGGGATGTTAAATGGATAGTTCACCCAAAATTTAAAATTACGCCATTATTTACTCACCCTTAAGACATCTTAGGTGTATATGTCTATCTTCTTTCAGATGAACACAATCGGAGTTATATTAAAAAATATCATTGCTCTTCCAAGCTTTATAATGGTAGTGAATGGCGGTCCTTGTTTTTATGTCCAAAAAAGTGCATCCATTCATCATAAAAGTAATCCATACAGCTCGAGGGAGTTAATAAATGCCATCTGAACTAAAGAAAAAAAAATAAAAAATAATATGCAATGATGAGTCATTTATAATAAACAATATAATTGTGTGCAATATTCAATGAAAACTGACCATTTTAAAGTATTTGTAATTAACCACATCTTCCTTTTTTGTGTAACCCTATAGTTCTTTATCATCAGGTCTTGAGAAACAATAATTGTGAGATCACAGAGGTGGGGTTTTAGACGTGATTGCAAGGTAATAAAAGGGCTTGAGAAAGAGAGAAACAAACAGAAACTGAGTGAGAAAAGCACTTGCCAGAGAGAGAGAGAGCATGAGAGAGATATCTAGAGTAGTCCATTACAGAGGATGATAGGGAGTGATTCACTCTAAAGCAGCGTATTTGACGGGCACCACACACCAGCTGCTGCTGCTGCTCCCTCCCCATGATGCCTTACACTTCAGCGTGACTCAGCCGTGCCAAGAAAGAGCTGGTTTTAACACGTGTGCTTCCTGACTGCACAGCCCCAGGTCACGTTTCCCCTGAGAGTGAGTGAAAGTGTGCGCGTGAAGTAGAGAACCGAGCATATACGAGTATGGAAAACACTAAGACGTGAGAAAGCGAGAGAGTACGCTTCACTCATGTTGTTTTTGAGCATTATGAGTGTGCGTAAAAGCTCATTGAGAGGTCTCCGTGACTTCCCACATTAGAACTACTACGAGCGAGAGCCTCTTACCCGCTCACCCCACCTCCAGGATGTGTTTCCTCAGCCTCTCTCTCTCTCTCCGTCTCCAGAGGCCAGGAACAGGGACCAATTAGCCTGTTTGTTGTCAAGCTGAAGCGGTTTTACACGACATGGCCTCACAGATCTCTCTCAGCGCAGCCACAACGGCATGCAGACATGCAACCAAGTGGATCTAAATAGCTGCGCTCCGCTAGCTGCAAGCTGGGGATCAATGCCATGGAAACAATGACATCGTCTGTGGTCTTGTGTGTGTGATGCAGTGGTGCAGTCTTGAGAGGTCATTTAGGGGAAGGTCATCTCCGTCTGGCTCATTTGCTCATAAGCACACTGCTCTGCTGATGTCTCAGAAACCCCCTCACTCTTCTTAAGGCCATCTAGCATGGCTTTACGTGAAATGCAATGGGGGTTGTGTACTGTAGTGGTTGTGCATAGTTTCACTTGACTTGACACTGTTGTGCAAATCTCCGCAAACTTAGGCTACGCATTCAACTCACTGCGCTCACTAAGTGTTTATACTTGACTTGCTCGCCATTGCATTGTTCTAAAAACAACAGACGGCAATGTAGAATGTCAGCTGAAACTGCAGCGAGAAGTAGAACTTTACATTTAGCTTCCCTGGCATGATATTACCAAATGAAACCTGTTTCAATATTTTAGAGGTCAACTTTAGAAGACTTTAAAAAGTATATTTTAACATTCACACCGAGGACTATATAACGATAAAGATATACCGGTAGTTCTAAAAACCGTTCTAAATATAAAAGAAGGCAGCAGGTATTTGCACTAAGTGAAAATAGCGATAGATTCCATTTACACTGTAAAAATAGGAGTAGATACTATTTGCACCTCAGTTTTGTTGTACATTAAACGGTATGCAATAATAACATAGAGTGTAAATTATTATTTTTATTAAAATTATTAAATGGATACCGCCTTATTGGGACAATAAAGCCTTCCCTACACTTAATCCTAACCGATAAACCCTTTTTTTCAATTATTAGACACACGGTAGACACCTTATTTCCACTTTTTCAAATAGTTTCTTCATTTTTATTTAAAATAAGTGCTTTTCTGATCTGTTATGTGATGGGGAAAGCGAATGAGTACAAATTAGAACAAATTAGTACTATATGGTCATGCTTCAACTAAAACAAGAGAACGAGAACGAAAACAGCATGCCCATGATTTAACAAAAGCGAGAGAATGAATTAGGACAACACGGCCATGATTTAACTAAAATGAGGGAACAAATTCATGGCCATGATATCTGTTTTTTCTTCCATGGTTTCCTCCGTACTCCTGTGTTTTGATTGTGAAATTTCTTGTTCTTTGTGAAGATTTTTTTTTAGTTAGCTTAGGTTTTGCAAGCTAACTGCTCTGCATTCTAGCTTAGCACACTGCCTGCTGACTGATTAGCCTACTACCTTAGTCTTTACCCTACATAACTCAATGACACATTTTTATACATATTCATTTTTGTTTGATAGCTATCTGTATTACAAATGGCTACCCACTGGGGTCCTATGTATACTCAACTCAACAGGCGGACCAAATCAAAGCCGCTTTAAGGCAAGCCTCCAAAGGTTAGCAAAAAAAAGCATAACACTGGTACACAGAATTATTTTTAAATAAATGTCAATGGAATAGAGGCTTCACTATGCTGCTTTTGTGGGGGAAAAGCTTATCATTTAATTAATCAACAGCCTATTGCCAAATCTTCAACATGTTTACCATTAAACAAACATTTTGAATTGATCTATTTTTTTAATTTACTTTGGAAAGAAAGGCTGTTTAATAAGAGAAATCACGGACAATTTTGCAACATTAGGATTCAGTTTATGGCACTTATAATTCCTTTTATGGTATCTGCAAACATCGCACAACAGAAATTCAATGATGTCAAGGCTGCAATGTGATTTTCAAGGCACAAAACCATCACAAAACTTATTCCCAGGTTGCTACAAGGGGATTGTTCACGTGTTAAGTTCATGTTAAGTTCATGGTCACATCATCTGAAAGGTGGACCCTGGTTGACTTGTAGTGATTAACAAAAAACGAGGAGAAAGTTAAAGTGGATTTGAATGGAAGCACTGACAAGACATTAGTCATTTTTTTTTTTTTTTTTTTTTAAACAGTGTGGTAACAGGGGGGTAACAGTGTAGATAGCAGCTTTCCCGTTTTGAGGTGTTGCATCACACGCAAATAAAAGTAGGTCACCTCCCCCACCCACCCCCCATTAAAACCAGTTAACAATGTGTCGACTTCTCCCACATCTGTTTGATGGTAGCTGTTTGCATCCTGGGGCTAATTACCACTGCCGTGTTAGTCCCTCTGCACTGATGGTTCCTGGGTTTCAACAGATGGACCATGATGTGGTGCTGCACCGGGGGGGCACACAGGACCTTAGAGAAGACTGCCATCCTCATCCTCCACAACGCAACCTGTATTTGTCCCTACGGGTAGAGATACATACAATTGCAGCTTTTTCTCAAGGGAATTGTTTCTTGACCTGGTCATCTCTTCATCTTTTCTGCCAGGTTCTTGGCCTTTGTTATTATACCGAAAGCCAATTAGAGGCATCATACAGAGCTCAGGAGTAAAACAACAGGAGCCTTGCCATCTAGAGATATTGCGGAAGGCTGATGAGTGGCCGTGACCTCACAAATCCAACCTCAAAATTGGAATTAGTTGAGCTGGAATCCAATGAGCTGAAATTTAGAACTGATTACTCAAGAAATGTATTTTGACAGCAAAATTTTTTTAGCATTGGAAAATGCAGCATCTAAGGTCCCATCCACACTACTGCGTTTTCGTTTAGAAACGGAGACCTTTTGCTACGTTTGCGCCTCCCGTCCAGACTAAAACGGCAAAAACGAAGACCTAAAACGGAGAAGTTTAGAAACGCTGCTGACCCCGTTTTGCGTTTTGAATCTCCGGAGGGCGTTTTAGTGAAGATGGGTCAAAACGGACGACTTTAGAAACGATGACGCAGAGGCTCACGCTCGGCTCTATGATTGGGTGTCATCAGCCATGGAGTATACACAGGTAATATTCAGTACCAGTAAACTTCTTACAGAAGTTTCTTACAGAAACTGCCGCGCGGTAAACGCGTGCATGCTAGAAATAGAACCGACGCCTATTTTTCATGTGACATGCACGTGTGTTGGAAGCGTTTCCAGGCAAAATAGAATAAGAAAAGATGTTTATATGTAATTTTGACACAAATACATATTAATAAATTACATTTTGATGTTTGAAAGCATTTTTTTACAGTCTATGTTTGAAAGTCTCTAGGTTTACACCTGCACGCGCATGCCCAGTGCTGGTGAATGGTCACGTGATCCGTGTTTTCAGTCGTTATAATGTGGACGGAGATCAATTCTAATACGCAGCTAAAACGCTGGTGTGGACGGAGATCATATTCGTTTTAATTCCTCGTTTCTAAACTAAAACGCAGTAGTGTGGATGGGGCCTAAGAGTGTAGTTTGAAAAACATCTTATTTATGAGTCCATAGGGTCTCAAATGGTGGAATGCCATCACATTGCACAGTATATTGTCTATTTTATTATTGTGCAAAAAATAGGAAACAGCCAAAAACTGAGACGATCAACAAAAAGGTGAAATATTATTGTTTGACCTTAAAGTCTTTGAGCTGGTGAGTTTAAAAAGTGGTCTGCTTTTGACCTCACTGAAAAACTCTGGATTCAGCACTGTTTTGACCAGGACATCAATAATGAAACCAGACAGAGCAGTTCAATTGCTTCTAAATAAACAGGGAAAGTTTAAAGATTACATTTAATTATTAGTAGCCTGGTTAAAAGCAGACCATTCTCAGTAGTAACTGAGTTATGGTCTGGCAAAGCTTCATTAATAACTCATTTCCAAAGGGGCGTCACCAACGGACGTCGCTCAAATGCCTCTGGGTGCAATTGGATAGACCTAAAACCAATCAGAGCGATCGTCATCGTGTAAAGCCATATGCTGCGTCCCAATTCGCCTAAATTACACTACGCCATAAAAGTATACTCTTTTTGTGAAGAAAAGGTATTTACTTTTGAATGTGTATTAAAAAAGTAGGCAAGCTTTGGGACATACTACTTCGTCATCTTTATCGGACGGATCTGTCACGTGCATCCTGTCACGTAAACTGCCCTGTCAATCATCTTGTCACAGTTAAAATCCTCTATTAAATCTAGTTTAATTTCCTATTGTTTCTGAGAGTAATGTAGTAGCACAATTTGAATATAATAATGCATTTAAAAGTTGGTGCGCTTCACCTACGGACGTCGCTCAAATGCAATTGGATAGACCTAAAACCAATCAGAGCGATCGTCATCGTGTAAAGCCCGTTTCTGATTGGTGCCACGATTTCGACGGATTAGAAATGGGCTTGAAGGAGCTCTTTGCCAGACTACTTGCAGAGCAAATCTAAATTTGCCGGAAGTGTGTTTGAATTGGATTGCAAAACTTATAAATGTGCAAGTGTTTTTTTCAGGGCTCTTCCATTGCAAAGAGCCAGTCAAAAGATGAGATGATTTTTTGTCAGAAATACAGGAATATTGATATTAGTTAGAATATGCCATTATGAAAGATCTCATATTGACCAATGCTGAAAAGATTTGTAATTGACCAATGCTGAAATATTTTTAGGGTGATCATTGATGGTGACTAGGTGGTACCTGTATGGTGGTACTTGGCCTGAAAAGTTTCAGAACCTCTGGACTAGCTGATTTAAAGGAAGTTGTGGCATGAAACGCTGAAAAATCAGCAGTTGGCCAATGGCCAAAGACATTCGTTTGCATGTATAGTTCATTAATTATTAAGAAATGGCATAGGTTGGAATGCAAAAACATATAATAACAGAGTAACTGACAAATATTCAACCTTTTTACAAATGGGCTACATTTAGCCCATAATAGTCCTCTCAAAACATGAATACCTATGGATTATGCTTAATAATAAAAACATTGTTTACAGCAGGTGATTGGAAATCCAACAGTAATTATAATGACATTTATTGTTGAAGGTTGAATTTCTTGGTTTTGTTACAAAAGTAGTTGTGCTTTGAGGCTATATAAAAAAGATGCATTTAGTGACACAATGTCTTAAAGAGGCTTTTACCATACAAATTGTCAAATATCTAACTAGCATAACAAACTATTTCCAAATTCATCACTTGAACCATGACCGTTAAATGCTCCATACCAAAAAAAGAAGAAAACACCTCAAACAATTGACTACTTGGTTGCTGGATAATGACTAGTAGACCACCTTTACCCATCCCCAGCTTAAAAGATTACCCCGCATGTATTTTACGACTGCAAAAAGACAGTCTTTTCACCATCTTGAGTGAAGATACACCTCCACATGAAATGAAACCACTGTGAAGCCTGCGTAACCATTTGACCATTTCCTGCATCACGCACAACCCGGCATCCATCCAGTAGCCTCTTCAGGGGCATGTGGAGCACTGATTCTCTCTTGCTTTCTCTCTCCGGCTGAGCTGAGGTGATTGTTGCATCATGATGTGCTGAATTATTGAGAGGCTGTTCGGCCGCTGGTCTGGGATCAGCTCTCCCTTGTCTCTTTGCGGGTTGCGGTTGCTCTGGACCTCTTTGAAGCGACTGAACTTTTCACCTCGTGTCTAAGCAGGTCATCCTTTCCGTCGGGCCAGAGGAAACGTAGTGCAGAATGACAACCTCATTCTCTATCCTCCTCCACCTCCGTCTCACCCTCTCAGTCTCTTTCTTCCTCTTTAGCTCTCGTTTTTTCTTTTCTTTTCTGTGTCTCCACCTCTGATGCTTCATCGACTAGCCAACTAATCTGCCTTAAAGGCCAGTGGTACTGTAAAATGGAATAAATTTAAAGACGCAATCTTTCCAAGAATAAAATGCCTAATTGACTGTTCACTTGTCAAACATTGTAACCAATCCCGATGTTCTATCTCTATTTCAACTACTTCATCACGATTCCACCCCCTTTCCCTATTTGCATCTCTTCTGTGTGCATCAATTCCCTTTCTCTCTCTCACGGTCTCATCTCCAAATTCATATTCTCAGGCTACTGTACAGTGCATCAAAGTGCATGTGACAAGTGGGGTTTGCATGTGTTGAATGACTAATGCTTTGAGGCTGTCAGATTGTTTAGTATGCCAAATGGATGCGGTGCCAACGATGGTTGATTCATGCCTTCATTGTCTAAATGAGGGTGATGAAGTTTACGCCGCATGTCTTTGTCACCAACCTTCATCGCTTTTTTATATGACGCCTCTGAAATGTTTGATGTAGAAATACTGGTGGGTGAAAAAAGACATTATATAATTATAGGTAGTTGACATGAAATCCTTTTTTACATCTCCAGTGGTGTGACATGCTAAATGCTATCTAAAGCTATTTTTAGCAGCATTTTCCTAATTTTCCTTTTACTAATTTTATTGATAACTTTTATTTTACATGCAGTTTGCTTGAGCCCAAATTAACTGAGAAACTGCATGTAAAAATTAACAATGAAGTATTATTTAAAATGTAATAATAATAGCAATAGCAAAAAGCTGACTTGAAGGAAATTGTAACAGTCTTGTTCGGTTTTGTTTTTGTTTGTTTTTTCATTCTGCTCCCTGTTCTGCTCAACCTGAGTTCTGTTTGCTAGTTAGTTTCTTTAGTGACTGATTACATTCACCTGTGATTCATTTAGTTCCTTTGTTAACTGTGTACCGGTATTTAAGCCCTTTAGTCCTCAGTCCTTTGTACGGTATTGTTTGTGTTTGTGTGGTAATGTTATATGAGATTGATTCCTGTATTCTCCTGGATGTTTCCAAGGAAAGACTTTGTTATTGAATTTCCTGCATCGTGCAATCATTACACGTGAACGTGACAGAAATGTGAAGTCATATTAAAGGTGCTCTAAGCGATGTCAGGCGTTTTTTAGGTTGTCACATACAGCAAACAACTCCTCACTATCTGCTAGCTGCCTGTCCCCTGAACACACTGTAAAAAAAACGTGATCTCTGTAGACAGACCAGGCTCCACAAACGGCAAGAAAAACAAACTGGTCCAGCCTGGACCACGAAACATAACAAACAGTGTTCCAGCCAATAACTGACAAGAATGATTTGGGGATGGGGGTTGGGGGGTTAGTGCACGTGCACATGAAGGGGGGTGTGGGGAGTGGAGGAGAGAGAAGCATGAAGAGGGAAGTTAGCTAGAGGAGAGATGTCTTAGACAACGACACCGACTAACGTTAAAAATGTATATTCTTGAGAATTTTGACATGGCCGACACATGACAAAAGAGACGACATTCTGATGAACAAATAACAAAGAAGAAGTCCCGAATTTACATCGGAAAAGCGTTCAAAAGGTGGAGAGAACTCCGCCGGCAGAAGGGCTTCCAATCCGACATTCAGGTGGCTCTGTTTTTGCTGACAGGTGGGTAAATGCAATTTGGTTTTTCTAAATGGTTCATGACTGTTTCAGGAAGCACGGAAGGGAGGGGGAGGGGACGGGATGAGGAGGAGGGAGGTTCGAGCTAGCCTCCGTTTTGTTTGACAATACTTTGAACGTCAACAAGAAGTGACTTCACCTAACATCGCTTAGAGCACCTTTAATTTTAACCTAACGTTTTGATGCTGATTAAAAAAAGAATCCAGTGAAGGTTTTGCATCAACTACAGACAGTTTAGAACTGTATCAGTAAGAAACTACAGTTTAGATTTTGCAATGTATTGATGACTTTAGCGGGGTGACCAATTTTGCAATATGACCAAATTTGTATTTGAGTAATTTTATATCATGATAACAATATAATTATTTTTTTTAAATAAAAAAGAAGCAAATTACAAACAATAAGACGAATACAGTAAAACAAAGATGCAAATAAAATAAAAAGTACTTTTTCAGGTATAATAGATCTATCAGTTCCATTCAAGTGAGAAACTTACTACTACAGAAATGTAATAATTAAATGTAAAAAATAAAATACTAGTCTTCACTGCATGAATGATACAACGATTCTTATTAAAGCTACAAAAGTTATTCAGTCAAGAGCAGTAATTGATTTTCTCTTCGTCTTTTGTTGTTTGATTAACATTAAGGACACAGACAGCAAAAGGTACAGTATATTAGGCTGCTTGTATTAATTTATCCTTCTCCCACCTTTCGTTGTCAGAGACAGGAAAACATGCATTTACATACACATTCTTTAAACCTATTATGCCTAAGCCTTCAATGCGCGTGGTCATGTAAATGCATTAAACCATTTTCCTTTATCGGCGTCATAAATTGCTTAAGCATAAACCGATTGACACAGCTAGATTTTTGCCCATTACCCTGATTTCTCCTGGCATGTAAACACCTTAACCTGCACTCTTTTGGCTTATTGAAGTGCGTATCTGTGATATGTAACAGGAAAGCATCCTTTATTCAGAATCAAGCGCATATTGCACACTCCGACTTTTCCTTGACCCAAGAAAAAAAAAAAAGTGTTCTCATCCCATGCAACCAAAAGAGACGTGGTACAGTTGTTGAAACTGCAAACATCCGTGGAGAATATGAGTTTTGGAGGTTTTCAAGGCTTTATTTAACACTGCACCAATTTTGTTGTGATGTCGCTACCAGGGAATAAGCACATGAGCAGCCAAACTCAACAGGTCTGTTACACATGTGCTAACCACTTGTCCACAGAATCGATGTGTCTGTGTTTTCTATTTGTTTTCCATGAATCTGTACTGGGTGTAAGACTGTCAGAGCTCACAGGAGAGATTTAACAGGCGGGAATCTTTGATAGACCAGATGGCTTAACAGATAGTTGACACTGGTCAGCCTTGGTTTAACCTCCCTGCACTAGTGCGCTTTCAGTGTGTGTTTGTTTGTATTTTCCTTTCTGTATTTGCACATTTATTTACTCATGATAATTTTGCATATCTAACACACTGGCTATTTTAGATGCTTTCAAAACACTGCCGATTAGGGTTGTGCTCTCTCTCCCTCTTAATGACCCGCTTTCTACATCACTCTTTCTACGTACAGTACATGTGTACAAATGCATTTGAAAGCAGTTACTGACGTCACTGAACCCAGTTCGAGAGTGCATTGCTGTATGTGTGTGTGTTGTGAGACTGCGTGTCCCCTAAATGACCCCGGCCCTCAATCTGGCTCCAGGCACTTTATTAAGGGATTAACGGGCTAGTGGTTGTCAGTGTCCCCGTGTGCCATTGCCTCCTCCAGCTCCTGACACCTGGGCACACTACTGATCCCCCCCCCCACACACACACACACAAACCCATACACACTCTTGCACACGCTCAGACACAGTAAACATACAGTGGACTCACTCACTATCTAGGTCAGAGCCAGACAACTACACTCCGACAGACCCTGCCCAATAACACTCGCTGTTAACGGGAGGGGTGGAGGTCACCCGGCCTACCCACAATCTCTTGCTCCCTCGTCTCCGGCCAGACAAATTTCGTATGATTATGCCCCCTCGGCCTCCCTCCCCAGCTGTCTAATCGAGCGTGGTCAACCCTGAGAAGCATATGCCATCTACCGCTCAGCTGTACATACTGTCAGACGTCTGATCTGATAAGAAGAACAGGCTAAACGTTTTTCTACCCTCCTTTTTTCAGATTCAACGCAGGGAGCAGACCTCTTTGTTTCTATATCAGAAAGGCTGAGTGAGTTTTCAAGAGCTGGTTTTGATTAAAAGAACTGTGGAGTTCCTATGAGCTCACTGACTGTCTGTCTTGTTTGCCCTGTCGTGGCGCTTGCATGTTTTTTTTTTGTTTTTTTTTGGCTAACCATAGAACATTCTTGAAACCTTTAGAAGTTTGTAAATATGCTGTCAGGTTCAACCCTCATTGTCGTGTTCTGCTTGAAACCACTGCACTTTATGACTTCAAATGTACAAAAACAAAACACAAAGCACCAGGTATCCAGCCAAAGTTTGGCATTTCTTTGAATTGGCAGTACATATCTTTTTTCTTTTTTTAAGAGATGGACAAGGAATTGATTGTATTTGAAGGAGATACTTTGTTTTGTTGTTCTCTTTCTTTTTGGCTTTGGCTTAGCCTTGAGCAGTGAGTAAGAAAAAAACATTCTGAGTCATTTTGACCAGATTTTAAACCCCCTTTTTTAAGCCAAATTATAGACATCTGCTTCTACTTGACCCGCCTTTGGTTAAAAAAGCCTTATCTCAATGATGCCCTTGTCTCTGTAGCAGTTTAAAAATCAAATGAGTCACAAAGCGGACAACCAGGCTCAAATTTAAATATGTTGCACATGACAGTGGTTTGATGTATATGCTTCCTTTGGCCAGGGGGCTTAATTGTTACAAAATCTTGCTTCTTGGTTTAGCACAATGCAGAAAATGTGGGTGATTACCAGGACATTGCTATGCTATTGCCAGGGTGTTTACTGGCCCAATTAAAGAGAGCCTAGTTATGGCACAGGTCCTTTTTATGGGATATTTCATCACACAATGACATAGAAATTATGAACACATGCAAAAACAAGAGATAACCATTAAAATAGTAATAACTGATTATGTTGTAGTCAATGTACGCTTTTTCATGCGAGCTTAGTAAAATAAAAACTGTGGTCATACTTTAGATCAGGGATGGGCAACTTCGGTCCTGGAGGGCCACTGTCCTACAGAGTTTAGCTCCAACCCTGAAAAAATCACCTGCCTGTAACTTTCTAGTAATCCTGAGGACCTTGATTAGCTTGTTCAGGTGTGTTTGATTAGGGTTGGAGCTAAACTCTGTAGGACAGTGGCCCTCCAGGACCAAAGTTGCCCATCCCTGCTTTAGATTAGGGCCCAATTCTCACTATAAACGAACTATTAACTATGACATTTACCTCAATAGTTGCCTAATTACTGCTTAATAATTGTTAGTAAGGTAGTTGTTAAGTTTAGGTATTGGGTAGGATTAAGGGATGTAGAATATGGTCATTCAGAATAAGGCATTAATATGTGCTTTATAAGTACTAATAATCATCCCAAATCCTATTAATATGCATGCTAATAAGCAACTAGATAATAGTGAGAATTGGACTGTAAACTAAAGTGTTACCAAACCTGTTGTTTTCCTTTTTTGCCAAATATTTTATCAGATAAATACCTTAACCAAGTTTAGTGTTTTGTTCTTGTTTTTTTGTAGTAGTAGTTCATAAAAGTTTCAAGAAAATAAATATTGTTATTGCCAAAAAATGTAAAAAAAAATAAAAAATATATATATATTGTGTTGAGTCAAAATTCCATAAGAAATGGAATGCATTATTTACGTAATGATACAAATATGTAAATATGTCCCATCCACTGATGAGGGTTGATTATTGATTAATATTTCAAAAACCACAGCATGTCGGGTCAATTTGACCCACTTTATGCATTCTTTGTGCATCTGTTTTCAACATTGATTTTAATAAGAAATGTTTCTTGAGTTCCGATTCATCATATTAGAATGATTTTTGAAGGATCAGGTGACACTGAAGACTAAGACATTAAGAGTAATGATGCTGAAAACTCAGCTTTGCCATCACTGGAATAAATTACATCTTAAAATATACTACAATAGAAAACGGAAACTAAAATAAATATAAAATAAAATATTATCACCTGTGGTGGATCGGCTGCAATTTCATGGGAATGTGTTGCTCTTTGTTTTTCTCAGTCTCATTCAAAATTACTTGAGACCTCAGTGGTAACTTTTTCCAAGGAACATCCAGAGGCATCCAAGCACCTTATGTCCGATCTCGCCTCAGGACTGCCACTGACTATCACATGCGCAAATGACACCACTCTGCACCAGTGATGCAGTTGCCAAATATAGGCTACTCATTGTTCTGCCACTTCTGCAAAAAGCTTTCATTACTTGAAATCTTTGTCTGAAGCTGAAGTTTAACAATTTTGTTTGTTGAAATCTCTTAGCATGCAATGCTATTTAGGTCAGTGTTATGATGGTCATTTGCAAATGGAATAACATTCTTTTTAATTTGCGTTTTCAGAGAATAACAAAGACGCTTGCATCCAGAACGTCGTAGTGAAGGCGGAGCCTATGGAAGTGGACCCGCCCCTAGAATTGGCCCCACCCTCCTCTCATCTGCTGGGCTTTGGCACTTCAGGGGCATGTGAAAAGAAGGAACCAATGGTCAACCTCCCAGATCCCTTGCCCCGCCCCCAAAATGACCTCTTCTCCCAAGACATATCAGTCAAAATGGCCTCTGAGCTGCTTTTCAAATTGTCTGGTAAGTCTCTATGAAAGAAGAAACAGGGTGGACTGTACGTTTTAAAAAGAGCTCTCTGCAGCAACAGTCTTCATGTTTTCTTCTTCATCGTCTTCTCTGATTGCTGCACTGACACACTAGAGAGTAGAGGGATATTTGTGGTGTTAAATGATGGCAGGATTGAGCTTTTCTTCGAAGAGCGTTCTGAGGATTAGTAGAGACAAACCTGCCCCCAGCGCTCCTCGCTGCCAGCTACGGCTCTCTTTAAATGCCATCTAGCACCTCGGAAGCCGATCACAAAAAACTCATATATATATATTTACATGCACAAACCTCACACGCACGACATTCGCACCCTACCACCTCCCCCCCTACCCCATGGGAGTGGTGTGTAGCTGCACAGTGTGTATGTATAACCCCTCAACCCTCGACTCACTCAGATTGTTCTCAAACATTCTGGCTCAAGCACACTCGGTTGCACACACTTCCCTTGTCTCTCTCTTTCTCTCTCTCTCTCTCTCTCTCCCTCTCCCTCTTGCTCCTGTGCAGCATCGTCATGGCAACGCAGAGAGCCCTTCCATCCTCTGTGAGCCGTGTGACCGAGAGGGTGTCAGGGAGAGGGGGCTTAGGAAGTGCCACCCAGGGAGCAAGGTCATTACCAGACCACCAGAAGAGAGAAAGACAGGCAGATAGACAGACAGACATGAGATACTGTTCTCTTTTGCCCTCTGTCTTTTGATATTTTAAATGCAGTTTGTCTTTTTAAAACCTAACCACTGCAATCCCTGCTGAAAAGACAGTATGCATATTCAAAAAAATGTTAATATCTAAACATCCTTAAAACAAAATTTTTAAAAAATTTAGTAAAATTGTGTGATATACTAAGACTTCTTTTCAGATAATCTTAAATGTTCTTAAAAAAAAAAAAAAAAAATTTACACCCCACTAAGTTTTGCTAGATTTTTTTTCCTTAAAACAAGAAAAAAAAAAACTGTTGGAAATGAGAATTCAGTATATGTTCTGAATATATTTATGCAGTTTCATGTAAATGTATCTTGTTTTGAAGATGTTTCTATTTTTACTGGAAAACAGGAATTTTATACTGGTCTAGCTGGTTGACAATATAAAATCAACTGAAATTGTGACCATAAAATAAAATTTGTTTTATTGTAAAATTGTTGAAATCATTGAATTTATTAGCAGCTATTGACTTAAATAAAATTAAAAATTAACAAATAAATTGTATAGGGGGGAAAAAAACTATTTTATAGCAATATTGGTGAAACTGGATGTTGGTCTACCAGCAAAAACAATCATTGTTGTTTTTTTTCATCAGGGATGGATAATTGGTCAGCTTTATTAATGAATAGTTCTACTAAAAAAAAAAAAAAAAACATTTATTAAAGAAAATTACCATATTTACAACTACTAGTGGTAAATATTTTTTTAAAGTACAACATTACAAAACCGGTTCTGAGTTTAATTCCATTGTGTTTTTCTTTTTCAGAAAAAGTAAGTAAAGCAAACGAAAACAAAGACAATGCATCATTCGGCATACACAGGTAGGTTTACTGTTGAGCGCGTGTTATGCTTCCGGAATTTAGCCTTGCACATTTAGTGAATCTAATGGTAGCTTGTGATTTTACAGCCCTTTCCTAGACGACCGCTTTAGACAATCACCTTTCAGCGCGCGCTCCAAGAGCTCTTCCCCAGCTGAAGCCGGATCTTCAAGCAGGGTTGCCCAGCAAGGTAAGAACCTCTGCTCCGAACCAGCCAAGAACCTTACCTCACATTCAGCATACATAATTGACACCTATTAACCGGTCATAAATATTTCTTACTGCCCATAAGGGCTTTCGCACTGGGTAGTTCTAGGAACTTAGTTCTAGGAACTAACCACCAGGGCGGTTCCCATAGGAACATTTTCCTGGTTGCATTCGCACCGCCAGTAGGAACCAAGGGGGTAATCTTTCAGAAAAAACTGAAGCTTTCCCGGAGGCCGCCATTGATTAGCAGACCATAAAATAACTTTACATCTGAGGCGTTTAAAGACTCCATTTGTCCATTATTTATTTCTAAAGAAACACGAAAATGTATAAAAGGCTCCATTACCTTGTATCTTACGTTATGGCCCCGTAGAAGCAGTTTTTGTAAAAATAGGCTAACGATTGCGTCATAACCACGCGACTCTCTGTCGCACAGTAGAGAAATTACCGTATGGACAAGAGGAGAAGCTCGCGGGCAATCGGGGGGACGTGGAGGCAAAGTGACAAAATAATTAATCCGAATACTTAGCAAAAGTTGCTCCTGCTCCTAGCTCATGGACACCTCCGACTCACACTCCGTCTCTGCAAGTTTCGGAAGGGAATGATTCAGATTTCTCTTGGCACAGCTACTAGAAGACAGACGGGTTGCTCACGTCACATCTACGTCATCAAGCTCAGTTTGAGTCTGCGCAGTACGCTCAGCCATCAGGAAGTGAGTGCTTCTAACTGACTTCACTTTTCTCCATTGAATCCAATGGGGTCACTGTGTCCATTTCTTTTACTGTCTATGGTAGGAACTGTGAAGTGACGTAAGCCGCGCTTGTTGTTGTGATTTTTAGTTTGATGGCGCGGCGGACCTTTATTTTGACGGCACTGAGAACGCCTGTGCCTGAGCACACAGCGCTCCGATTCTCCATTAGTTTATGATCTGTTTAATCCGTTATTAGATAGATCTGTTACACAAAGAAAATAGACAGAATATGAAAAAGTATTAGCGTTTGCCGTGTGGCTGATGTCCAATGTCGCTAGCTAAGCAGAAATACATAATCATGTTTGGCTTGGTCCACTCAAAGTTGCGTTGGATTTTCTCCTTAGCGTAAAGGTTAAGAGGCCCATCTGTCACTGATTTCCATGTTCGTAGAGTTAGTTTCTGGAGTAAATAAATAGGCTATAATCTGTGGGTGTACACAGCTTTTTTTAAATGACGGGCGCTGGTGTTTCGCATGCCTTTGGCCAATCAGCGTACACTAACTTCACTGGTAGTGCTGGTTTAGACCCTACTCTGAAGTAGGAGGCTAGGAGCTAATTTTGTTCCTCCAAAAGGAGTTCCTAGAACTAAAATCGTTCCTAGTTCCTGCGTTGCGAACACGGCAAAATCCGGGTACTTCTGCAAATAGTTCTAGGAACTATGAAAAGGTTCCTCCGGTGCGAAAGCCCCTCGTGACACTGTACATTTTATTATTTTGAATCATGTTTTTATTTTTGTTAGGATTGTTAAGGTTTGTTGGGATAATTTCAGTGTTTCCTATGCATATTTATGACTGTAAAAATGTTCAAGTTCAGGGAAGATGAAGGCGGGAACCAGCAAACGTTCAACGTAAATCTTTAATCACAAAATAAACTTAGCAACAAACGAAAGTAAAGCGCCAGCACCTCGTGAACGACCTCCGCATAAACTAAAACAATACAACAACATACCAAGTCCAGGCCTGGTCTTCCACTGTCATCACCCCTTTTTTATCCTTCCGGAGCTCCTCCGTGGGACTCAAGGCCGGTGTGCCGCTTAGGTGACTACCATTAGCACTCACTCCATTGCCGCGGCTCTTGGCCCTTCACTGCTTGCCACAATAACAAACATTGCATGACATATGATATATATTCCTAATATGTTTTGGAGCCTTAGTGTGAAGAATATTCAACAACTTCTGGAGAAAAAAACTCCAGACAATAATTCTGATTCAATAATTCCACTCAGGTAAAAGCAAAATAAACAAAACATCAATATCGCAACATGTTTTTAGTAAAATTTGTATGTGTCTGGCTTCACCGATTTGTACAGTTTGATGTAAGCCCTATATCATTTTAAAAGCTACTGTCCATTAACAAGTAATTTTTATGTGGATTTGGTGCTCATTTTGGACCCTGCTCACATGTACATATATCTATGCACACAAGCCGCCCCTCTCATCTAATGCGAGGCTACAGAGGCCCCTCGTGCTCCCACCCAGCTTTGAGACCGCTGTACTGGGCAGCTGGCACTCCCTGCCTCCCTCTACTGGCCCCTCTGGCAAAGGGTAATTAGTTTGCGCTCGCCTGGCCCGATTCCCTACACCAGTTAATGAAAAAATGATTGGGTTTTTCGTGTCCAGGGTGCGTGAAAGTTAATTCACTACACACTCAGACATGCGTTCATTCTTGCGCGCAGACACAAAGCAGACGTACACAAATCACATAAGAGCGGCTCTGACCCATGCTCATCTTTTTTCATCTCTCTTTTTTCTTTATAATTCTTTCTGTTACTCCATCTTTCTTTGGCGTTTTCATTGCTAAGAGTCTTAACACCTTATGACCCAGTGTGGGTAGTTGCTCCCACTCCTTAGTTAAGACAAAGAGCTCTAATTTTTTTATTTTTAACAGCACAATCCGTGGTCGAAAAATAATGAATTGCTCTAAAATAGTTTTGTATTTATGCCAAAGATAAACTTAATCAGTGTTTGTTTGTGTGTGTCTGTATGGCCAAGATAATCATTTTTGTATAAAAATGGCCTTTATGTTGCACTTATGCATCAGATGAAAATCATTGTCTGCTTTTACATCTTAATTTGATATTTTTCACTTAATTGCATGGGTATAAGTTCAGTGGGTCTGTGTCATTGTGTGTGTGTGTTTGTGCGTAACAATGCTCTTCTATCCTTGCCTCTTGCCCCAAGTCATCTTCAGCATCACTGCGGAGGCTGTCTCATCTCTCTCTAATAACATTAATTAAATCATTAACCACTTCCAGGCATTGATGTAGATACTGTAGTGTCTCAATTAAGCATCAATGCCTTAACTTTTTTGTTGCAGGATCGTGAATTCTGTACATTTGACCCCAAACGTTTTGCTAACCTGCATCCAGCTGGCTGAACAAGGAGCTAGCTGGATAGTTGATTATATTATCATTTACTCACCCAGAACAGATATTTTAAAGAATGTCTCCAAGGATTTTGTCAATACTATGAAAGTCAGTGGGGTCCAAAACAACAATTTGGACCCCATTGAATTTCATTATATGGAGAAAAACATTTGAAACATTCTTTAAAGTATCTTGTTTCAAAATACACTACTGTTCGAAAGTTTTGTATCTGTATGATTTTTAAAATGTTTTTGAAATGTGTCTATTATGTTCACTAAGGCTGTAGTAAAAAAAAAACAGTCAAATATTTTTTCAAGATTTACTGATAAACAGAAAGAACAGCATTTCTTTTAAACAGAAATCTTTGTAACGTAAAAAAAAAAAAAGTTTTTGTCTATTTAATGCATCCTTGCAAAATAAGAATATTCATTTCTTTAAAGAAAAGGGTAACACTTTATTTTAGGGTAACACAGTTAAACGTTACTATATGCACATTATGCATAATTACAAGTAACTAACCCTAATCCAAACCCTAACCCAAACTGTAACTAAAGTACATGTAGTTAATTAATATTACTCAGTACTTAGTCTTACTGAACCCAGACTTTTAAATGGTAAGATATCTTTGTTTTCTGCAGAAAGTCATTCAGGTTTGTAAAGACATGAGGGTGAATAAGTGACGCTTTTAATTTTTGGGGGAACTGATGGTTTAAGCTTGTTAAGAAGCCTGGTTGTCACCTGCGTTCCAAAAACACATATATTGGCTCCCAGAAATGCTGGTATTTTCAACAGGGAAGTAGGGAGATGAATCAACAACAAGAAAATGAAGGTATTAGGTGAGAGTCACAAGCATTGCACAGGCATCCGTTCGCTCATGTCCCCCCACTGAGGCATTGTGGGAAGGTGCCATCTTTTCCCTGGCAGCCCCCAGGCTCTGTGTCACACCAGAGCTGTCAGCATCACATCACGCCGCACTGCCGCTTGGTGGAACTTGAGTCAGACGCACAGGTTCATATGAGCGGTGTGACTCAGTGGAACCGTGGGCCCCGGGGTGATGATGCTGATTCAGTGCCCTGTGTCTGATTGTGTGTTGCCTTTTCTAAACTCGCTCATAGATTGAAGCAGAGGGCAAAACACCCACTGTAGTTTTAATTAAAGCTCTTATGCAGCGCAGGTCAGCGCGGGGGACGGCTGGGAGACGGCACACACATGGCATCGTTATTTAATTATGCAGTTTAGCGATGCTAATTCATGCTGGTAATGTGGCAATACTAATCAAGTTGAATCTTTAAGATTGAAATATGGTAAAAACATCATCCGGTAGGTAATATTAAGTTTGATATCAGCAAGTGCTCAAAGGTGTCAGGAGATGAAAATATAAATTATGCAAAAATTTTAATCCTTTTGTAATTTATTGTATGACTTTCTTCCATTTGTGGAACATAAAAGAAGATATAGTGAAAAATATCTGTGACCACCGTTAATTGGACCCTGATGTTTTTCAAAATATACCCTATACCATTTGAAAGTTTGGGATCTGTTAAGCTTATGCAGTGCAGGTCAGCGAGGGGGACCCTCATTTTGTTCCAAACCTGTATGGCTTTCTTCCTTTCTTGGAACACAAAAGAAAATATGTTGAGAAATATCTGTGACCACTGTTAATTGGATGTACCTTCTTTTGTGTCACACAGAAAAAGAAAGTCATACAGGTTCGGAACGACAAGAGAGTGAGTAAATGATGACAGAATTTTTCCAATTTTTGGGTGAACTATCCCTTTAAGTCAAATGAGGAAAAGATGGTTTAATGCTCAGCACACCAAGAAAATAAATCTTTTCTTCTAGTCAGCAGTGAAATTAAATGGAGAGCAAATGGTGAATGTAAAGTCTATTTCTCTGATTTATCTTCTGATATAAAAATAGACCTGTATTATGTATTCTCACTACAGAGTTTGGCTATCAGGATATCAGATTTTCACTACGTGATTATTGTGGTCAAAAGAATTCACGATAACACAATTATCGGTATATTTATAGAAATTAATTAAATAAAGCGATCTAACTATGTTGACTAGTTGAACTATTCTCAACTAACTTCTGTATTCTGTAAAACATGTCGCATTGCTTTTGGTTCAGGTCTTTTGTATGTGTACTTTTACTCAAGATGCCTTCAAAGGAGCGAGCAAAGATGTCCATCGCATATGCAGATTGATTTATTTTTCTTCTTTCAACAATAAAAAGAACTAGCTAGTTAAGCTGATGATTACCTTACATGTCCATAGATATCGCCGTCAACACTTTCTCAGACAAGTGGATATAATGAGACCGGCTTTGCTGTTTGTTCTTGTGATGTTCGTCATAAAGCCTATTAATCACTCTGAAACCACGAGTATAGGGAGGCATAGATAGAGCTTATAACCAATCTGGAATATTTTTTTAACTGCAGAATTTTTCTAATGTAGGTAGTCTCGCTTTCACCTTTGTGGCAGCAGTAGCTACACACTGCAATGGTGTCGTCTTTTTTCTTCAAATATTTCTCATCAGATTCTTTCAAGGCCAAATGATCTGAGCTGTACTATTCACATTGCTATACAAGTGCTATACTTTTACTGTATATCAACAATTGTCTCATTTGTGTCTTTTTATTTCACCTAAGGAATTTTAGAAATTGTTACTTATTTGAAACATAACTGAGAACTCCATTGATCTATGAAAGAGTAGCGTCTGAGCAATAAAGGTTTATTCTGTGACATAATTTTCCTACTTTTCCTCTGTTGGCTTAAAACTGAAGTAAAGTGCCTCCTTTTTCAGAGGTAATTAATACATCAGCAGTAAAATCGAGCAGGCAAGCAAGACATCACTTATCCTTATGTCTTTTAAAATAATGATGGATTTCAGATCTTAACATAGGATAGATGGCTTACATTAGTTTTAACGGGTTCTCTAGGACCAATAAAAACCTTGGCATCTCTGTGCATGATAACAATGAAATTGACACCCTGACATTAGATTGCCCTGTAGACGTATTTATCTGAGACGTGTCTTTCAACCAAGATCGGTGTGAGGAGTAAAGGGGCACTTTTAGCATCGTTCCCTGTGACTTCTTGAGGAAACGTGCCAGCAAGTCAGACAACCCCTCCCATTGGGCCACTTTGAGACACTATTCCCGTCAGGACTTTTGGTTTGGTTTCTGGCATATACGAGCAGCCCCATGAAAATGTCCTTCAGGTCTTGCATCCAAGGCCAGTGCATCTGCTCTTTAATTGCCACCATTAAATCCTCTCTGATATGCCAAAAAAATGCCGTTTCTCCCCAACCACTTGCCCCCCTTTTCCTCGCCGTGCCCCCATCAATCCTGAGGCTGCATTGCTTATGACAGCATTTGTAAAAAATGTGCCTATTTATGAGCAAACCACAAGTCCAAAGGGACGGGGCACACACCCGCTGCATATCCAAAAGCCCCTTGCATGTTTATTGAAGAGATCAGAATGCCGCGGTACATGCAGAACTTAAAAACCCTTGAGTCACTGATATGACCTACAAACCCAAAACATGCATCTCTGAATACCTTGACATGATTCGAGACCCTTTTTGTTGTAAATCGCAGACTTTTTTTAAAATAAGTATACATATTTGTGTTTTGTTTTGACTGTAAAGAAAAATTTGGCATCCTCTCTGCCTCTCATTCCATACAGAATAATGGCCAGACAGGCGTTCATATTGCACCAGACATTATTTGAAGGGGCTGTGTTGCATGATGACGGAATTTCTCTTCGGTTTATATATTTATTTATCTATTCATTTATTTATCTCTCTCTCCCTCCTTCCAGGGAGAGAAAAGGTGTGGCGCTGCATTTTAATTTGACGCCGAGCCAACCACCTTCATCAGAAGGTTAATACAGCTGGTCTCCTCCACTTGTGTGGCATGCTCTCTCTCTCTCTCCCTCTCTTTCTCCCCCTCTCTCGCTCTTCTAATGAAAGGTGAAAAAGGAGCACACAGTCCAATGTCAAGATAAAAAAAACACCTTGTTGGCTCCCTGATCTGGATGTATAGACTCATCAACATATTATCCAACACAGTGGCAGAACACACACTGACCTCTTGCCAACCTCGTTGTCTCTTGGTTTCTCGGTTGTATCTGCAATTACTAGTCCCGATTTCTGACAAGAGTAGGATATTTCAAGAATTTCAGACAAATTCAAAAGGAATTAAGTATCCTCGTATAGCATGTGTATTGTGATCTCAAGGATGTCTAGAGCAATCACTGCTACAATGTCTCGAGCAATTTTATCTACAACATTGTAAGATTTCAAACTGGAATGAGACCAAATAAATCGCTTAAGAAGAATCACCAGAGCAATAGTCTAAACTGGAACAAAGGGAGTGCAGACAAGCAGAGCGATACAGTGAAACATCCCAGTGCTGTTGAACTAGATTTGAGAACCAGAACTAAATGTAGGATTTTATCTGATTATTTTTTTATTTTTTTATGTATGCAGATCCAGACAAGGTGGGTAGTGAGCTAGGAAATGGACTCACCCAATGGAGACTCAATGAACAGCTCTTTCCATGCCCTGTATGTGGCAAAGTGTTTGGTCGCCAACAGACTCTCTCCAGGCATCTCTCCCTACACACAGGTGAGAATTCATGCTCACAAACAACGTTCGACCAGTTTGGCTAAGCCGATTAACCATCTATACCAGCTACATTTTTCTGGTCCACCATCTATGCTGGTATGAGCTGGTGTTTTCAGCAGGACTTGCACTGTGAGCAAGTGACCATTGTAGTACTCCATTTATACATACGTTTGTAATCACAACTACAACTTACTTGGCTAACAGCCTTTACGAGTTTACCAGATTAAGGGCATCTGCTGGTTTACAACAACATTTAGCTTGAGTTGCTGAAAATCAAGCTTTGTTGAATGTTATATTTTCACATTTCACATACGTGTCCAACAACAGTGTATGTTGTCATTAGGACAAGTAATGCCGTAGGTAAGTAAATAAGGTTCACTGGACTAGATTACCCTTCCTTTAAAGAGATTAGGCTACTGATTAGTCCTGGTGGGAAAAGTGCCCAAGTAATTACTATGCTATAAGGAAGTCTCCCTGAGCTCTAAGCTCCCCTGGAGCACAACACAACCATGACCAGCCTCGCCTGATCCTTAAACAATCACATCCCGCAGGTCCCTGAGGAGCATCAATGAGCAGTCTGATCACGGTCCATCCAAATACATATCAGTTTGGGCTACAAAACAAATAAATAAATATAAAGTCCTGCAGGGATGGTGAACCTCAAGAGTGGAGATCTTCTGATCTTAGAATAGGGACACCTTATAAACATCATCTATCAACATCATAAATACAATCTATCAATCTATCTGTTTGTTTGCTTTATAAGAGCTCCTCTGTTTGTCTTTTGTTTTCAGAAGAGAGGAAGTATAAGTGTCATTTGTGTCCATATGCAGCTAAGTGCAGAGCCAACCTCAACCAGCACCTCACCATCCACTCAGTCAAACTGGTGAACACAGATGCTGAGCAGATTGTTACCGCTGTGACCAACGATGGCCCAGAGCTCAAAAACTGCCCCTACTACTACAGCTGCCACGTCTGCGGCTTCCAAACAGAGTTTAACGCTCAGTTTGTTAGTCATATGTCTCTTCATGTGGACAAAGAGCAGTGGATGTTCTCTCTGTGCTGTAGCACCTGTGAGTATGTGGGTGTGGACGAGGCCGAGATGAAAGCTCACATCAGTGCAGGGCACGCAGGTAAGATTCTTACATTGTAGAGATTACCTTTAGAAATCTTGTGTTTTGGATGCTGGTGTGTACACCTGGCTTCTCAACTAGCTCATCTAGCATTACTATCTTGCTCAACCATCTTTTCCAGAAAGACCATGCTGGTTAAACAGTTTTGCTAGTGAACATCTTGACAATGCTAGTTCTCCAGCTAGACCAGCATCTAACCAGGATAAACCAGCTCGTTCTTTTCTGCGGGGTGTCCAACATACTCTCTGATCTTGTTTTAAACATTTGGTAAACCTTGGCACTAGTACATCATAATATTTGCATTTTTCTTTTGAAACTGAAAATTATTCTGCTGACTTTGTAACTAGGTATGTTCTGAGTATAGGACTTCAGACGAAAAAAACGACAAGAGAGTCATGGGCTCCTAAAATTAAATATTTTGGAGCCAAATGTATTCTTTTTTTTTTTTTCGGACATAACCGGAAAATGACTTGTGGCATTGACATTATAAAGGAATCAGTTGTGAACTGATTCACAGCTTGTGAAATGGTTTTAAAGAATTCACTGACTGACTGTTTCAAACTGTTAAAGACCCCCTGTGGTGAAAATCAAGTATTTAATGTTGTTTGTATGTCTGTGTGGTGTTTTTAATATGCTTTAAGACAAACCATGTGCAAAGTCATCAGTCAACACCATTGCTGAGTATTTTCTCCTTAAAACTGCAGTGAACCAAAGACGCAGTTTGAAATCGCTGGGGTTTCTGACGTCACAAACAATCTTATAACCAATCACATCAACGTGCCAGGCTGCCGGCGTGCATTAACATATCATTAACAGTGACCTAGCAGGGGAGTCTTGAGAGATGGCAGGTTATCCTGGTATATTTTCTGTTGATAGGAAAAATCGTGTACATTTAGCAATATAGCGGGTGTATGATGTCATGAGTGGAGACGGGACTAATTTGCATATTTATGGATCCGTGTATACTAAATGAAGCAAGGGTGTAGAGTTATATTCAAGCTATTTTAAGGCATGAAGAAATATTTTTCACAGGATTTTTCATTTTGGTGATCAAAGATTTAACGGATAAAATTAACTACAGAGGAACTTTAAGTCACAAGCAAGTTTCAGACTGTTTTGTGAACCTTTGGCCCTGTTTACACCTGGTATTAAGAAGCATTTTCGCCAATCCAATAAAAAGTGGACGGCGCTAAATACAGATAAATGGGGTCTAAAATGTTTTGAGCTTGTATACTTTCAACCCCTTCCAGAGGTAGCCGAAAGCGTGTTCGATTGGATAGCTTTCGTAGTGTAAACGCATGTTGTCGAATGTGTTGCTACTCTTCACCTACTGACCTAATGCGTAAACATTATAGGAAGCACACTAGCCAGACGAGATTTAAACTTTGCTGGCTGAAGATGACCTAAGTTTGGTTTGAAGATGAAAAACGTACCAAGCACAATGTTCTCTCACCATTCCTGATTTCTTACATGCACTCAGTGTTCGTCGTGGTTTTGCAGCTGTCAGAGCAGAAATGAAAGCTGCTGCTCTCCATATTTTTTTCTGCCATCTCCTTTCACATTATATGTAAATTGTGCCATCTTATTTCGTCCATTAGATCGAAAGATCTGAAAGTGGACAAAAGAGAGGTGTAAACTTGTGATCAGATTAACCAAAATGCATCTTAATACCAAGTGTAAACAGGTCCTTTGTGACTGACTCATTCGTTGCATACAGAAAACATTAGCTTGCACTGTAAAGATGTAATCAGCTATTGCCACTTTGCTAGATGTTATTTGACGAAACCACAGACATTTTCACCAAAGATACTAGATTTGTCGCACGACTAGATTAATGTCGCACATTTTAATTTTTTTTATTGCATTTGCAATAATTGTATGTGTAGTCTTTAGGCCTATGTGTCAGGAGCATTTCATATCATGGGACATTTTAGTATTTACATTTGCTCTTTTACAAGACTATGGACTTTTAGCATAACCTCAAAATCTGTTTGTCAGCTTGCAAGATGTTGGGTTGCAGCAGGAAATCCAGTTTGACTGAACATTGAACAGGTTACAAAGTGGATAGAGTGTCTGGAAAACCTGTTTGAAAACCATGGTTATTTTTTCAGTTTCATTTGGTGGTGCTAGTGATCACTGGGCGGACGTTGTTGACGTAACAAGGGTTATTACAGACAAACACCTCAATCATCAGGTTTCTCCGTGGGTTTAGTTTTTAGTCTGTCATGGAACTGACTGAGGGTTTGCATTTGAGGGGGTGTTATTAGACTCCAGGCCTCACAGAGGCTGGAGGCTGAAAAATCGATAGCCCTAGTCTCTCACAACTAACCATCCAAGTAGCCCAACTCCGCCACGTCTCCCACACTCACCCTCACGCCACGGAGCTCGAGTCCACTTTCGTAAAGACAGTGAGCTCTGAGAGTGACAGCAAAAGAACAAGTTGGTTTGTCAATTGTGATTTAGCGCCCTGCCAGAGACACCTCTTGCTGCAGATTGGCTGACCTCAGGTCAGCGCCTACCAGTCTGCACTTCTTTGTCTCCTGCTGAGGAAGGTGACAGAGAGTTGTGACTGTCACTGAGGTGCCCGCCTGGCACATCCACATGCTTCTCTTTGTACAGCAGGTGTTCAGCTAAACCCATACTCAAATTCATTGTGGTATTTCAAGCCATGTCTGTCACTTACAGTAGCCTTATAGAGGCCGTTGAGTTCACTCACGGAGATGAAGTCCTGCTCTTCATAGCGCATACGAGTCACACGGCGCATCTGTATTCAAAGATGTCATTGCAGCTGACAAAAGATTAAACATGACCACCTACTCTGTATTCCGCATGTGTTCTTTCAAAGGAACGGGACTCTTAACATGTGAGCGAAGCGCGTGTACGAGCTGGTATCGGCCATTTCGTGAGCTCTGAGAGCCCTAGGGGAGAGCCATGGCCTGAGATGCTCCCGCCATCTTAGCTGTGGCGGCCCTGACCTAGGCAGCCCCCCTCCCCTGCTGCTCTCAGGCACAGCGTAGATCAATAAGAGCGCAGGCTTGAGTGTTCTGGCTGCTTGGATACAGAAGTCAGGCTAAACCCACAAGAGTGCCTCTTAGGGAAGAGAGCCCACCTCCCCTGACTTTTAAGGCTTAATACCGCACTGCTCTAGGCATACATATTCCAGCCCAGCTCACTGGGTGGATCTCAATCAATTGCGGGATTTTTCTCCCCCTTTGCTTTACTCATTACAGAATTCATTATCAAACCTTGAGCGTTAAAAGATGTTCCCGCCTAATTCTCTGATGGCTTAAGCTAAGCCGAGTCTTTGATACCATCATGTCATTCAAATACAAGTTTGTCTTGTATTCAGGAAGTGACCCTCGATATCTTTTTTTTTCATCCCACACAGGTCTCAATTCCAGAAGCCCACTCAGTGAGACCAAGAGCACTTCCTCCTCTCTCTCAGCCCTCAGCGACTCCCTCAATAGCTCTGAAGGTGGAGATGTTGCCCAAGGTAACGAAGAACTAAAAAGCCTTTTGGCTCCACCTTCTTCTGTGGGCAGCCAATCAAGCTCAGGCCCTGGAACAGATGAAAAAGCAGAGAAAGGTGAGACTTTTATCAGTTGCACAAATTAATTTAATTCTAGAACTAATTAAAGATGATTTCAGGCATGTTAGGTAGAAGAAAAAAAAATTCTCTTCTGAAAAATGTCTTACACTCTAGTTGTATCAATAGCCTTATAAAAGATGTTTAATTTACATGGAGCAGGTCATGTTGAGATCACATGACCAGCTGATTGCTCAATTTTTCACAGTATATTGTTTAAAAGTTTGAGGTCAGTATGTTTTCTTTTCTTTTTTTCAGTAAGGACAATAAATTGATCAAATGTTTCAATAAAGCATTACTGTTACAAATAAATGCTGTTCTTTTGAACTTTCTATTCATCAAAGAATCTTGAAAAAAAAATAATAATCTTGGTTTCAAAATATTAAACAGCACAACTGTTTTCAACATTGATAACAATAAGAAGTGTGTCTTAAGCACCAAATCGGCATATTAGAATGATTTCTGAAGGATCATGTGACTGAAGACTGGAGTAATGATGCTGAAAATTCAGTTTGCATCACAGGAATAAAATAAATTTTAAAATATATTAAAATATACAGTTATTTTAAATTGTTATAATATTTTACAGTATTACTTGTTTTACTGTATGTAATGAAGTTCGTTGTTATGGGAAGAAGGAGGCGGGAACCAGCAAACATTAAAAAAATAAACAAATACAAAACAAAAGTCCAGGCCTGTTCCTCTCTCGCTCTTCACTGTCGTCGCTCCTCCTTTTATGCTTCCGCTCCTCCGTGAGTGATATGAGACCGGTGCGTTGTGCAGGTGTCGCTCATCAGTAATCACGCCACCGTCGTGTCTTTTGATTAAATAAATTCAGCCTTGGTGAGCATTAGAGAGACTTCTTTCAAAAACATTTTTAAAAAGTTGTTGACCCTGAACTTTTGAATGGTAGTGTAGATATAGAAAATATAGATTTTTTTTTTAACATTAATTATTTGTAACATTCTGATAAGCATTATGGAATTTTTATAATTGAAGTTAAGGATGTTAATGAAAGTTATTATAAAGTGTTAATAAGAAAATATAGAATTTTTTTATTATTATTACTGGCAGTCTCTGAGTTGGGAGGTCCCTGGGTCTATGACTGTTGAAAACCCCTGCCTTAAAGGGATAGTTCACCCAAAAATGAAAATTCTGTCATCATTTACTCACCCTCGTGTTGTTCCAATCCTATATAAATTTCTTTCTTCTTTTGAACACAAAAGAAGATATTTTTAAGAATGTCAGTAACCAAAAAGTTGATGGGGCCCCATTGACTTCCATTGTATTTTTTTCCTGCTATGGAAGTCAATGGGGCTCATCAACTGTTTGATTACCCATATTCTTCAAAATATCTTCTTTTGTGTCCAATAGAAGAAAGTAATTTATACCGGTTTAAAACAACTTGAGGGTGAGTAATTGATGACAGAATTTTAATTTTTGGGTGAACTATCCCTTTAAGAGAATCATTGAGTTATAAAATAGATTAAATGTCTAATGCTGACACAATATAAGATGATGTATAGAGATGATAATGGCATGCCTTTTTTCTCTCTTCCTTGCTGTTATCCCACAGGCTTTGAATGTGTTTTCTGCAACTTTGTGTGTAAAACTCGGCCCATGTACGAGCGGCACCTACAGATCCACCTGATCACGCGTATGTTTGAGTGCGACGTCTGCCACAAGTTCATGAAGACCCCCGAGCAGCTCCTGGAGCACAAGAAGTGCCACACCGTCCCCGCTGGAGGGCTCAAGTAAGGAAAGCAAGTACAGCACGTCCCTCCCCACAACCTCACAAAACCCCGCTCCCACCCTACCTCAGCTCCTACCCCCTCAGGCAGGACACAGCCCAGTTTTAAACAGAGTCTATCCAGGAGCACTGGTCGAGGATCAGGCTGGATTCACAACAGAGTTTGTACCAGATATGAGCAAAGTTCTTCGAGCAGTGCTTCAGGGTAACCTCTACGTGGAGCCATGTACAGTAGAAGCGTGTTCTAGACAGAGTTCTTGAATGTGCCTAAAACATATATTAGTACACAATGCTAATTAGTCAGAGATTTCAATGTACTACTTAAAACCTCACTTTACTGCTAATACTTTTTTTAAAGGAACAGTTCTCCCATTAATTCATGTTGTTCCAAACTTGTATGATTTTCTTTCATGGAACACAAAATCAGAAATTTCTCTTTTCCATTTAGTTGCAATTAATTGGTACTGGAGCTTTCAGGTTTCAAAAAGAATGCTAAAACAGCATGAAAGTATCATAAGTTGTCCATACACTCTCCAAGTCTTTTATAGCCATATGTTATCTTTTTTAAGGAACAGACCAAAATTTCAGTGGTTATTCACTGAAGATCTTGATACATGCCCTAGCCTTTCAATTACGAGAGTTCATGAGAGAAATAGTGGTCTAAATCCCGGTTCGAGAGTTCTAGTTCTTATCTAGTGAATGAATCGGTCCATCAAAAAAAAAAAAAAAAACAGTAATATTTATTCAAATTTTTACGCCGTGACACACCAAGTCTGCGTCAAATGCTAGCGGAGAGGAAAGCTGACTGGGATAAAAAGCTGCGCTTGAACACACTGCAAAGACTACAGCCGACTACCAACTAGCATGTGTATTCTGCGCCTGCGTGTAAGGAATAACAGATTATTTTAGCAGATAACGAAATCTATCCGAAAAACAATACTGCAGATATACAAACCTTAATCAAAGCAGCGCTTGCTTCCCATTGTGAATATCACTCATGCTTGATCACTTTCTTTATTCCAGGTGGCTCATGTTGTAATGAAAATATTCACATATTGGAATGCTCATGTATGATGATGTAAAATTAGCACAGCCTTCTGTCTGTGCCGTCTTGACTTCTTTGCTCACTTGCATCACTTTCGTTTTATTTTCGTGCACTAAATTATTTGCTAAACTGAATAGCCAATCAGCTCTCACCGAATGGAACACACCGCAAATGGCCTGACGTTGGCCGACAGCCGACTTGGTGTGTCACGGCCCTTTGACTGATCCAGTTCAGTTTCAGCTCACTGACTCAATGATCTGGTTGTAGCAGTTCTCAAGTTAACAGAAAAGATTTTTCATGAATAACAAATTTGTCTGTTCATCACTTACCTTTAGAAGGCTATAGAAGACTGTAGCACATTAGTCATATGGACCACTTTTATGGTTCTTTTGTATCCCTTTTGAAGCTTGAAATAGGGTCTTGAAATTGATTTAGGGTCCAATTTTCACTCTAAACTAATTATTAACTATGAGTTTTGCCTTAATAAACTCATAATTGCTGTTTATTAATAGTTAGTAAGGTAGTTGTTAAGTTTAGGAATTAGGTAAGATAACGGGATGTAGAATATAGTCATGCAGAATAAGGCATTAATATGTGCTTTATAAGTACTAATAAACAGCCAATATCCTAGTAATATGCATGCTAATAAGCAACTAGTTCATAGTGAGAATTGGACTCCAAATGAAAGTGTTACCGAAAATGTATCTTTCGTGTTCTATTTAAGGGAATAAAAAAACATGGGTTTGGAACAACATGGTGTGTAAAACCTAATTACACTTTAATTTACAAGAGGAATAATAAAAGCCTGTTATTTTTCCCCTTATTAATCAATGTTTGGGAAGTAGGGCTCCCCATATGTATCATTTGTAATTCCACTTTGCAAGTGTTATTGACAGTCAGGGATGCTAATTCTACATAGGTAAGCACACAAATCACAGGCACTTTCATGAACGAGCCCCTTCCTTTGGAAAGCCTGTGGTAGACATTACTGCAAAAGGTCTGGGCCCGCATGTGAAAATATATCAGAAGAAATCACAACAAGCCAGTCAGCACTAGTCCATCTGTTGAGCAGCTCCACTGCCAAGACCATTAGGCTACAGTTCACACTGTTCTTTCTCAGCCTGTCATAACCGCCACCACAGTTACAACAACACATTTAAACACAATGAATACTCATCTGAAGGCAAATAGACACCCTATTTCCAAACACTTACAAGACGAACTGACCCCCAAGTTGATATCTTGTTTTGTTTGGGGTTTTTCTGTTTTATGAAACTGAACAAACACAAAGTCCAGTCTTTGATATTTTCTGTTGTACTTGTCTAGTTGTTTGACATACATAATTCATGTCTTAAGGTCATGTATTTCAGATTTCATTGCCTCATCTTGTCATTTATGGCTATGCTTTCCCATGCTAGACACATTTTTTAGATTGTAGTTATCACTCATTAGAGCGCTTAGCCATTACAAGCCACAGGTATAGGAGGAAAATAAACCTAAAACAGTAGCAAAACTTCTCTAACATGGAGGGACAGACTAGCGGCCTTATTTGGCATTTATGATAAAACGCATGATAAGAAGTGTTATTTGAGCATTTTCTATTCCAAATGTGCCTTTAAAAGTTTGAAAAGATGGTACGCCTTTAAATATTGAGATTTTAAGATAATAATGACAATGAATAAAGGCAGGCCTTCTATATTCTGACTTTTATTTAAAAATGTATCAAATGGGGAAGTTATTTGAAAGGGACTCAGCATGTAATCTGTGGTTTAATATTCTCTTTTTATGGCTGGGAAAACAATTAAATAAATCCTCCATTTAATATTTTGTATTTCCAGTATTTGAGCAAAAAAAATGTCCTCTATTTCCCCAGAAAGTGTTTCCTGGTCAGTATCTTAAACAATTACATTTTGAATCTGTAATGGTTCAATGACTCTGGAGTTTAAGTGTGTGTGTGTGTGTGTGTGGTCGACATTAATGTTATATTATATGTATAGCAGCTGACTGCTTACAAATCACTGCATGTTTTTTTTCACGGGATCTTTCTCCCACAGCAGGGTTCCAGTTGGCTGGATTAATGTCTGCTTATGAATATTCCATACAAGGTGTCATAGTTTGGAACTGGACTGTATATTTTTGTATATAAATACCTGTACTTAAGTGTCCTTATCTTAGACATGTAGTCTCTGGGGATTCTCTGCTAATTCTATACTATTTACATAATCCTATATAAAATCCAAGAAAAGCAGCAATAAATGCACCCCATAGGAATATGTTATTCCTCAGAGGTTGCTTTTTCAAAACGCAGGCAAATTCTAAGTTGTGGTTTGTTGAAGTATCAACCTTGTCTCAAATGTTTCTCCAAAAAATGCTTAGGAAAGAATAAAATATGCCAAATGAGACATGCTGTAAGATTATAGAGCTATGATATTCAAGATGACTTTCATGTTTTTCAGATAAAATTGCTTTTGGTCACAAACAGTTTCTTTTAACCAACACTTTTACACCCCTTTTCTGGGTAAAATTCAAAGTTTTGAGCCAGATGTTGGTCTGTAATTGAGGTGTACCAGTGGGTAATGATGTCATTGTATGATGTCATACTTTCTTCTGGCACACATTTAAGTATTTTTGTTTTGTTCTCCAATTTATAAAAAAGAAATCTAATTCCTTTAAAGAAGATACATTTTTGTGAGTTACGAGTTAAGTTAATGGAGAATATGTTATATTATGGTTACCCTACTGCCAATTCCTGCTTAAAACAAGAAAAAAATAATAATAAAAAATAATAATAATTTTATTTTGTTTTAAGTATGTTTAGATATTTTAACTGGAAAACAGGACTGGGTGCAGTGTCTGCTTACTCTGTGAAAATATGCTTCCTCGTTGTTTTACTGTATCTTTACTGTTCGTCTTTACTGCCCGTATAATCTGTTGTTATTCATTTGTTAACTTTTACTATCCCTCAAAATAATGCACCATGCAGCTGCTCTTGATTCAACTAAATTTTCACAAATTATAAACTAATTTTTGGTGTATAGACAAACTCCAGAGTCATTGCCCAATAGAGATTCAAAACATAAGAGCACAAATCCCAGTAGTGATCAAATAAATTTTGCTCACTGTCAGCTGATGGGAGTCTTGCTGTATTCTGGCTGCCCAGCTGCTTTTTTAGTCAGGGCTAGAGAGTTTCACAGCGCTCTAGTTCAGTGTTGAGGTAGAGAGGCGCCCTTCACAGTGTGCTTTCTGAGGTCATTCTGTTCTGCAGGGTTTGTGAAGCGCTTTGGGGCCCTGAGCAGATGAAAGGTGCTATTTAAATGTAAGTGCCACTCATTTATTCATTTACCTTCATCTGATTCCCGTTCCAACCTGTCCGCAACCACACTGCCATACGCACACACACACACACACACACCCTCTAACACGTAGCAGTGTACACACAGACTGTAGCTTGTATACACGACAGAGGGTAAGACACACTAAATGCCTCCTTCATCCCTTCCCTTTGTCCATTCTGTGTGTTCTTCATTTCATTTAAGAGAACAGAGTGTGTTTTCTCATTCGGGAGGTGCATTATTAAATGTCTCCCACCTCTGTGTCCTACACCCTGCTCCTCCTGTCTCTTTGACCAGGTGCCCTCTCTGCATCTACTCCACTAACAGGCCAGCCGCCATGGAGGGCCACCTGAAGACGCACTACAAGATGGAGTATCGCTGCCGCATCTGCCAAGCCGTGTGGGCCAATCAGGCAGAGCTGGAAAGGCACACACGTGCTCACCGCCTGGGCAACCACTACAAGTGCGAGCAGTGCGGCTACCTCTCCAAAACAGCCAACAAGCTCATCGAGCATGTGCGCGTGCACACCGGCGAGCGGCCTTTCCACTGCGACCGCTGCAGCTACAGCTGCAAACGCAAGGACAATCTCAACCTCCACAAGCGGCTCAAGCATGCGCCGAGACAGACCTTCGGTTGCGCCCAGTGCCCGTTCACCACCACTCACCCGTTCGTCTACAGCCGCCATGTTAAAAAGCACCAAGGCGGGGAGGGGAGCGCCGAGGAAGGTGAGGCTCGGCCAGGTACGCCACGTCCGGGCCTTTTGGAGCGAGGTGGGAGCAGCAGCGGGAGCGGGGACAGTGGGAGCACCAGTCCGCTCATGAACCTGTCCGCCTCTCAAGCCTTGCAGTCTGTCGCCCTGTCAATCACCAGCAAGCAGCAAGACGGCACGCCAACCGCGCGCTACCTCTCGGCCAACGGCACGTTCTCCACACTGGCGGCTCGCTACTTGGAACAGTACAGGAACTGTGACCTGGCTCACCTCATCCCCCTCACCACGCTCTTTACGGCCCGGCGCTTCACATTCCACAGCCCCTCACCCTCAAACTCCTCACCGCCCTTCTCGGCATTCTGGTCCAACTCATCCCCTCAGTCACCGCCCTCTCCCCCGTCACTTAAACACTCCTTCCTGGCATACCTTGGACTGACAGAGAGAGCTAAGACCATTTGACCATCCTCGTCCCTGCTTCTTCTGCTTCACTGAGTTTCCCCCTATCATCGGTCACCAACATCACTAACTGTTCCACAGGCAGGCTGAAGTGCTGCCCTGAAAAGTAGTAATGATAGTAAAACATCCATTTATCAAAGGAGATGCTATTCGCGTTCAAGGCATTTCGGTTTCTGTTCTATCGCAATCCAATCGTTGCTCTTTTTTAAGAGGTCTTATAACCTCTGCAAATTGTGAATGACCTGGAATCCGATAATAGTGCTTTATCTATTACAAGTTTTGTATTCGTTTTATTGGGCGAAAGGAAACAAAGAATATATAAGCTTGCAGGCGCTAAGCTTTTTTTGTGCATTTTGTCAGGAATCCGACAGCATGTTCGCTATGTGTTGCAATTGTTTTTTGAAGTCATTTAGGGGCTCAGTATGAAATATATTGGGGTATACAGTATATGGCACGACAAAAACCAATGAAACGGATAGCTATCTTTCGAGTCTTGTTTCCAAAGCGAAGCCTCAGACCACGCACTTGTTAATTTATCAAGCTGTACATAGTTTTGTAGTCTTTCTTTTCTCTTATCCCCCACGTCTGTCGGCATTGACTGGTTGTGCTAAATGGTGAGACCATTGGCAAATGCTAATCTTGCCTCAGCAACAAGCATCAGGCCCTTTATGACACCTGGAGGCACAGCTGATGGCATTTCTTAATACAAGCCATTCAGGGCACGCTAATGGCAAAAGCAATCATTACCACTACCGCAGTGGTCGTCAACCCATGATGCAGCCCTTCAGTATCACTCACCCTACTATTGTTCTCTGCAGATTGTGCCATAGTTGACCAAGGTGGGCTGGCGGTATCCAGTAGGCATGAGATATAAGTGACCAGTCAAGCGCCCTGTGCATAGCTAACGTATATAATGCGCACCCCTACGATTAACAAGATGTATAAGGTGACAGGTTTTTGGGAAAGAACCGATTATTCTGTCACAAAGGCCGATTCAATGGTGCTTTTTGGAGCTTTTTTGTAATTTTGTGTGTAAAAAAAAAAATGTTCCAAAATGACTTGAATGAATGTACTTTTTGTTGGTTAATGTTAAAGTGATACAGAGGTAGCTGGACGGTGGTAAGTGAGTTCATGGAAAAACAATGGTATCTCAGTGGCCTTCTGTGTCTTAAATTTTGTTCTTCTAGTTGTTTTATTATTTTTTATTATTACTTTTATTTTGAAAGAGCCTTTGAAATGTAAAATGCAAATATATATATAAATATATATATATATATATATCCTGTACTAACAAGCTATTATGAGAACCCCATTGGAAAATGGCTCTCAAGTGCAATGTGGAGGCAGCCATTATGAGTAGGATTTGTGGAAGCATGGCTTTCCATATGCGGGCAAACATGGTACCATAATTCTGTGTTCCCCTCTCCGTGTTTTGAGTTTTAATTGCACTTAAACTTTTGAAATGTTTTAAACAAAAGCACTTACATCCAACAGAAAACGTTCTTGATGCCAATTAGTTCCTCTGCCTCTTCAGACAGCCTCAATGCTATTTAAGTAATTGTTTTTGTTTGTTTGTTTTTTGGTTTGCCACAATGGTTGAAAATACAAATTCTAAACCTGTAGGTATTTGCCAAACAGCAGTGGTTGACTGCTCAATTTTGATGGGTCGTATGGCATGTGTAATGCGGACAGCTGAGTTCAAAATCCCCCTGGACACCAAAGGGCCAGGCTAAATTTTTTAACAGCGGTTTTGCACAGTGCTGTAAAAATTGCACTTTTCTAAACAAAGTATCCAAACGCAATTATATTCAATGCTCTAAAATGTAAAACATTCATAGGATTCACTGCCCATAATGTTGGAGAGCTCCGAATAAATCTATCCCCTAGATAATTTCGGTTCAAATACAGTTTAACTCATGTTCTAAATAGATTAACTGTTGCATTTGCAGTTACAGATTGATTTTTGATGAGCACTTTTGCTTAGTTACTGGATAAACAGATCTATTTTAAGAATTTAGAATATAGGAAACTTGAATTGGTGCTAAAAGAGTAACTTAGCATGTGTTTGGTTTAGTAACCAAACACCAATAAGCTGATGCCCATAAGCTCAATATGGCCAAATATTGGTTGATTAATTAGCCTGGTCAATATATCGGTCTATATAAACCCATTCAACTTAGCCTGTCATGAAAAACATGTGCAAAGCTCAAGCTTGAGGTCCTAAAATACTTTGTTGATATTTTGAAATATTCTTTGACTATAGATGCTTTAGGACTAAACTGTGGCCATGTTTTTGTCCAGCAAACATGATTTGATCAATAATTTCAATGTTGTCCATCATAGATGTACAATGGTCTCTCACTTACATTCATACAAGGATAGCAGATAATGGATAAAAAAAGTGGCCTGTTTAGACATAAATTGCATCAGGTGACAAAAGGTTTTGGATAAAGCTGACCTTCCAAAAGGAACCTTTGCAGGTCAACCTTGATCTGCAAATAGAGATAATTATTCACTCCCAGTTTTATGTTTGTTCACCTCTCACTTGCCCATTGAGAGGATTTTTGTGAACATATCTATATTTAAGGCCATTTTATAAATGAAATGCAGGCTAGAAATAGAGCCATTAAAATATGGCCCCACACAGTATCCATACTTTATAGGCCTACTTGTATTTTTTGCTCTCATAATATCTTTTAATTTTCTTTATGTAAATGCCCAGCATGCAGTCTAGTGGTATGTTGTACTTTAAGTGGAGCTTCTCTGCTTGTTAATAAAGCTCCTGCTCAACCCATTATCTTTTATGCTCTAGTGCCACTTGGTGGCAAGGAGTGGCCCAAGAGCCTGAGATGAAGTGAAACTGATCCTCAGGACCCATTTTGATAGAATGAATTCAAATGGAATGTCCATTGGACAACATACTTTTGTCCGTCTGCCTTGGAACACCATGTAATCATCATGTAGAAGAACATGCCTGCTGCTCTTTCATGCTAAGTTGTGTGGGCAAGAGGGATCTCTCTCTGTTCCAATTCCAGTATTTATAAATACCTAATACTTGGCGTTCTGTTTGCCTAATCGCAAGGAGCAGCATTTTTTTTGTTTTAGCGTCATTGCGCATCAAACGAGACTGACTACCTTTTTAGCACTTCAAAAGATGCATGAAATTGCTCTTGATCTCTAGTTTGTAGCACTTACTCTTTTTTTTTTTTTTTTTTTTGGTCCAAAAAAAAAAAAAGGCCAACTCGTTTTGCATTTAGCTTTGCGGGTTATTCTGCACAATCTGTTTGCTTTATCTCTTGCTGTACTCTACAACTCAATAAGGCTCAAGTATCATTTTGTTCCTTTTTTGGCACCCAGTAAACTTGTTATGTGCTGTATAAAGCTTTTTTATTACTTCATTATTAAGGCTGTACAGGGTTGTTTGTGACAATAACTGGTAATTAGATCATTTGTACTTTTTATTTTGTTTTGTATTTCGGTTTTCTTGGTTTTTGCATTCTTTGTTCAAATTGCCAGTTCTAAATGTAACAGGATTTGAAAGTAAAGCTTACATCACATATTACCTTAAAGGTCTTGTTGTCCATTTTATCAATGCACGCATGTTTTACTTTGATGTCTCCAACTTTCATAACCTGCAGTTGTTCTATTCAGGTACAGAGTAAAGCTATAGTTAAAGTGGCACAGAATGAGGACACGGGAAGTGACATCAGTGCAAGGTAAAATTGTTTCTAAGTAGGGATTTGTATGGTAGCCCTTTTTCACCACAAAAGCAAAAAAAAAAAAAAAAAAAAAAAAAAGGCATGCTTTGGTAAATCATAATTATGACCAAAAAGTCGAAATTGACATAACTATACAAATCATAATTATGACAGGCTGAAATTTAAATAAAATTCACAATGATCAATGACTTATTTAAAATTTGTACCTAATAATTAGGATTTAGTATCATTTTGTTTTGAATAGGACCTGATTTTTTCTTTTTTTTAAAAAATGAATTTTCCTTCTGGCTGTGTGTTAAATTGGATTCAAGTTCAAAAATAAACTTGTCAACCTAAGTTTCTACATTGATTATGTTGCATAAATATCCTATTTGAATAACCCTTTGGTCCCAAAGCCTTCCTGAATTCATGATTGCAGCAGGATCATGACTCTTAACCCTTTGCTCCCAAAAGAGAAGTTGACTGTGCCTAAAAAAAAAACAAAGCGCTCTCCACCTTAACTTTGCCTTCAGCAGTCCTAGGAGTGCTAGAGCGCTCCATCCAAGCCAAAGGTTGGTCCTGCCTAATGAAAACAGATGAAGCAGAGATAAAGTGTTTGCTGACATTAAGGGCTCCATTCATCACTGTTAGCCCCGGAGCTATGGAGCACCTTGGACGGCATCTCTCCCTTTCAGGTTCGTTCCATAATGCCGGTGGAGGCAAGCAGTCTGTATAGATTTCCTCCCTTACATTCATGCATACAGCTAGAGGTTTGATTGATTAATTATGAGTCACTCTGTCATGAGGTTCAGTTAAGGTATATATTCCATTTGACAAATGAATAGCAAAGAAAAGTCTGCAGAATAAACTGTAAAAGGGTCGAGTCTTATAAAGTGCTGCCCACTTTTTCAGCAACCTTGGCTCTGGAAATATTTTCCCACAGGGGGAAATTTTACAAATCTTTGTTTAAGAGGTGAATCACAATAGCAGGTGAAAAAAAAGTTTTTTTTACACATTGGAAAATTGGAAAGAAAGACAAAGGTACAAGGTTGTGTATTTAACAGCTTTCATTGTTTTTATCCCATGAAGCATTGAAAATGACACAACCAAATTAAAACAGATAACTAACTAGTATAAAACGTATTATTGGTTTAAATACGTTGATTGTGTATATAGAAACAACATATTTTACATATATTATCTTTAGAGAGCGTATAGGGAGTTTAACTTCATGGGAGTGGGCAAGTGCTAAGTTATTTTGGCATGATTTAATTATCAGGTTTTTTTTTTCAGAATCAGGGTAGTTTTTACCAGATATTACCAGGAATTTTAACATTATTTTAAAATTATTTTAAAATAGGTTGATATAATGCAGACTGACAGCTTCAACAAATGCATATAGCATTAACAACTTTGTCCCTCACAGTTGGTCTGTCAATAAGTTATTGTTAAAAATAAATTTCCCTATGGAGAAAATGAATGGTATTTTTTAATTCTGGAACTCATACAAACGCAACTGGCGCCATCTTCACTCTCATTTGAGGTCTTAAGTATTAATATTACTGTAGTATTATTGTATGTTGCAAGGCTGACTTCCTGTAGCTCAAACAATAGATCATTGCGGTAACAACTCAAGGTCATAGGTTTGATTTCCTGAGAATTCATGATAAACTGATAAAAGTAGAGTAATGTAAGTGTCTGCCAAATGTAATGCACAGATAAAATGGTCAAATAATTTGTCAACTAAATAAACAATACATTTGTTTATTTTACAAGAATGGCCAGCTGACTGAATGTACATTATCACTTACTAAATAGCTACTATGAGCAAAGTGGGGCATGTGCTGCTATGCTCTCAACACCCCTGCAGGTAACTCCAGACGTCCAATCACGTGTTGAACCACGGGTCACCATACCGAGACGAACGACAAGCTGTGGTTTGATGTGCGTCCGAGTCTGGAGGATGTCACCTTCGAGGTGGTTTAAGTCCACCATGTTGGAGCTTTGTGCCACTAGATTGACTCCGGCTTTAATGAATCCTCTCCATGTTCTATCGCATCTTAATTAACATCAAAGCAGGGCTGGAGGCCAGCGAGAGCCTCTGCTTAGCTTGACCTCTGCTGGAAAGGGAAAGTTGATTAAGTGGGTCTCCTGGGTGATGAGGTCACACTGTATCCCTCTGCCAGATACCGGCTAATTTAGTCATACAGACACTTGAATGCAGAAATCCAATTTTTTTTATTTTAAGGCTGTATCTATTTCTGCCAGCGAGCTGAGAGAGTGAAAACAGAAAAGTAGAGAGTAACCGTAATCCTCTTGAATAATTGTATAATAGGGTCAGGGATTATTGTTTAAAAAATGTAGTGTTCAAACCCAAGATGTGCCTAGTTTGAAACAGAAAAGGGTTTTTTACTCAGGCTTGCTTGGAGCCTGTCTACTCCGAGCCGACCTTTCGACACAAGCGTGTGAAAGTTGGCGGCAGGCAATCGATAGGCTGTTGGCTTTTTTGTTTGTAGGTTCAAGCCGGCCTTGGCTTTATTACAGCCGGGTTCGAGTCATGGGGGAGTTGCAGTCTTTGGCTGCTGGAAAAGCCTGAGTGAGAGGAGCTCCCTCCTGTTTGCCAAAAGTGTAATCCCTCTGTGACCTCACATAACCCTGCCTCCAGAGGAAAAGCTGCTTAGAGGAGTGCCTGTCTGCAGGAAGACACCCCCCACACACACACACCTCCCTTCTCTCTGCTTACTCATTCCTTTGCCTTGCTCTCTTCTACCTTCTCATTCTCTTCCCAAGTTGTCTCAACATCAATATTTCCCAGGCTCCCTCACTTCACCCCTGTCAGATGGCTGGATTTGAGGCCGTTAGGGAGCCACAGCAAGCCAAGTGAAGAGAGATTCCCGTTCAGGTCGGGGATGAGAAAACAAACAGAGGAGGGGCACGGAAAGACCTAGAATTGCTGTGTGGAGGCAGGGCTGGTCGACTGGTTGATTAACTTGCTGGCTGACTTTAGTTTTGCATGATGTAAAATCAATGATCATCAAATTAGAATCAGCTTTAGATTAAAAAAGCAACAAAGGCTCATTGGAAAAAAAAACTTGCCTCTACCTACATTTTTGAAAAACTACATGCATAGCAATGCTGAGCACTCAAGTCACATGAAACACAAGTCATGATAAAAGAGCTCAAAGACTTGCAAGATAAAAATCCCATTATTGCTTCAGCAAATAAGTTTTTTCAGATTTGCTTTTGTTACACCATTGGTTAGGTTTAGGGTATAGGTGGTACATTAATTTTATGCGTCTCAAAACATGCAAGAAGTAACGTAATATTTTGCAGAAATGTCGTTAGAGGCATGTTTTCCAATCAAAACAAAAGCTCTCAATCTCACAGACTGAATACTTTTTTTTTTCAGGAATTTTCCATCTATCGATGAGCACGCAGGCCACAGCCACCCATAGCATGATCCCATGTCAGATAAAACCAGGGGAGCTCAGTGGGAATCCTGACAATCTGGAGGCGCGACAGGGGACGCTCATTGGGAAGAGGGATTATACACAAGCCCTTGGCAAGCTGGCCTCTCCAGACAAGGTGGTCTTAAAAGGGCAGTGTTTGTCTAGTAGCTAGAACCCAGTTAGACTTCAACCATCTGACTGTATAGATTGCAATTTTTCTGTATGATGTTACTGTTCAGATGGTCAGGCAGCCACGAGTGTAACCCACTGAAGGAGCCTCCAAGATTAACCCAAAAAAGGCGTAGTGCGATAGTACACTGGAAAGGAGACAAGAGGCTCTTTTTTTTTTTTTTGGAATGGATGTCAGTGGAGGAAATAGCTTATCGCTAAATGAACTGATATCCCGTCTACTAATCTTCAATGTGTTTTCGATTAAATCTCAATTTCAGAGTGATTTATATTTGTAGTTTACAATAAAAAAAATCTGTTTTATTAGAGAAGTCAGACAATTTTGCAACAGGTATTCCATTTACGGTAGGCTACGAATTAATCTTTTTGGTATTGAATTTTCCAAAAACAATTTGATGACCTCATTGGCTAAAATGTGATTGGGTTATTAATAATCTTGTAACCTAGTTTTACTAGAAATGGAGTCACTGATGGTCCTTAACACGAATGACTAACAAACAAATTAAACTTCTGGTTTACTTTTTATGGAGAAATTGTTTACATCCTAAAATATTATGGACCTTGAGTTTTCTCAAGGTCCAAAAGGAAGATAATTATTTTACTAGTAATCTTGACTTGTCTTATCCAGAATCTGTTTCAACCTGATGTTTCAATTGATTTCTTGATAAATAAAAAATATTACTAAAAAAAATAAAAAGCCACAGATTTTTATCTTCAGTTATCTTCTTTCTTAAAATATATTCAATATTATATATATATCACTTATGACAACTTAGACGTTTAAAAAACTTAGAAGTAGAAAAGCATTTACACTGACAATTAATATTGCACTTTTTTGTTGCAAGAAATGTAATTATTTAAATGTAATTAATTACTTTTTTTCTAAAATACATTTTTTTTACTACACTATCACATTATGATAGCAAGACGACATGTCTTTACAGGGGAGAACAATATCTGCTTTTTTACACAAACGACAATCAAAGAAATATTAGATTACTATCACGCCAACCATGTTGAAATTATGTCCAAAAACCATATCCATCATAAGTTTGCCCATCCAGTTGATAACGGCAGTTTTAAGTAATGCAATTAACTTTGTGACACTGGTTTATCTCCCATGCACTCAGCAGGCTGCATGCTAGCAGCTGGATGCTGGGTTCAGAGCAAATAAGGAATGCTTGAAATTGCTACCAATTTTCTGATGTTTCAGTGTCTGGTTTGGGGGTGAGCGGAAAAAAAATCATTTTTTGTTGCTTTGTGCTGAACGTTAACAGTCAAGGATTCTGCACACATTCTGTTTGATCCATTCTCCATTACTGAACGCTGGATCGTGCCACCCTCCCCCAAAAAAGGTCATCTAAAATGTATCTTTCCACTTTGCGTACCATGTGAATAGAAACAACCAAAAGGTTACAAGGTTGGATTTTCTTTCATATTGATTTTATTGATTCAAAGGTAAAAACTAATTAACCTTCGGTGAGTTTTCTAGGAACACAACACACTTTAGATTGAATGATTTTTTCCTGTGCCATTCAATTAACCCAACTGAATTCCTGTCTTCAATCAATTAGCATATTGCCACATGGTCATTTGTCATACAATTAAGACACTGGGTAGCAAGTCATCAATTCTGTTTTGAGGGAAGACCTTGTCAAACAAACTGGGGGGAAAAAAGATACATATACAAATCTAAATATGTGCCTTGCCCCTGTGAACCACTCTGTAGCCTACTTTTATAGGTAATGAATACTTTCAAATAAGTTTATCATCCTTACATAATAAATATCTTTGTTTTATGTTAGAAGCTGGAATAAAATAAATCCAATCATAGAAATATTACTTTGATTATACATCTTTCAAAATACTCCATAAACTAATCATTAATCTCCACACAAACAGATTTTCCTACATTCCCGGCTGTAAGGGCGAGCATCTGGTTTCTTTCACTCTGTGCCAAAAGCAGTGTGTTCATGTGGATGCTGCTACAGTAGTCCAAGGCTGTCGCGGAGGCATTCCCAGCAGCCAGTTGGGCCACGCTCACACAGCTTGTACAGCATGAGCCCAAACGGGCAGCATCAACAGCGCCCTGGCACTGCTCCCGGGCATGTCAGCCCACTGTTTCACCAGCACTCACACTGGCTTTTCACTGCAGCCACGGACCTCAAACACCTGTCAAAAGAGTGGAAAGAGTCAAACAAGCAGGTAAAACTCCACCAGGAGCCATTTAAAAGTCAATTCAGAGCAGTAGCCTTGTTAAGTTCAGTTCTTTTCTAGGGTTCAGTCCCATCAGAATGAATTAAAGGGATTCTGATTGTGGGTCAGAGACTGCGCGGACGTGATACAGAGACTGAGGCCGGGTCTAACAGCCCTTCAGGTTTGAAATTACTATTACTGGCATTACGAATTAGAGCTGGCAAATTATTATCTGAATTGGTATAAACAAAAGTTAGTGTGGATTGTGTTTTGATTTATAAATAAAGTGTTTACATATTTCATAGTCTTGGACATTTCTCCATAAGGTCACTTTTTCAAAACTGGTGTAGTATGTAAAATCTTTCATATTTGAGTTTATTCAAATTTAGTTTTTATGAGTGTTATTTTTGTTCAATATATCTTTTGATGTCATATACTCATTGTTCATATATCCTATTCAGACATCCATTTAACCTTTGTCCTGAAGATTTATTCAAAGGCATGTTTTTTTTTGTTTGTTTTTTTAGTACCACATCTCCAAAATCTGAGACATACTGTCTTCTACGCTGATCCTTCTTAGCTACTTCTACAAGGTCTAGTATCCCATCTCATCCCATCTAGTATCACACCACTTTGGGTTTGATTATTATCTAGATAGAAAAATAATTATATCTTGAAACTTATGTGTCATTACAATTTTAATATTTACATGATTCATTGGTTGTCCTTATAATTTTACATTTTATTTAATAAAATGTGTTATTCCTTATTGAAAAATTGATCTGCCTGGAACTCACTGCAATCTCACTCTTCACACAGTTCTCTTAACCAGCTTTCATCTTGGCACAGCAGTTAATTTCACACTCAAAATGCACTAAAACTGCCGGAACACTTCATACGTATGTCTCAAATCAGCTCATTCTTCCATAACACTAGCAAAGGTCATCACCCAAAAAAAACGTAATCGCTTATAAAACAATAACTTTAAAAACACTAACAACAGGCAACATTCATTTATTGTGAAATTTCTTTACCACACAAGTTAAGCCACCTTTCTACTGTTTAAAATTCACTTCAGTATGTTACATTACAGTACAAAATTATTTCTAAGTTGTGCCCTTTTGTATAGATGGTAATGAAAGACTAACACCAGAGTAGGTGTTCAGCTAGGCCTATATCTATTTGTTTTGAGTGCATTTTTATTTATTTTTTTCAATATATATCATTATGGTATTGCTGTAAAAATATAGCAAACACTATTCAGTTTTGTACTGTTTTGGGGGAAAAAAGCTATGTAAACCTGCTAATTGGCCTGGGTACATATCATTTTGGTGGTGGTTGTGTCTCAGTGTGAAAAGAATTCATGCCATTTGAAAGATGTTGTCAATGTATATGTGCCAAAGAAATGGAAAATTATCCACATAGCTCACATCTGCTGTTATGCTCAATGTGTGAAGAGTTTTGGAAAAAAAAGTTACTGAATTATTGAGAATTGTGTCATAGTGATTGTAAAAGTAAACTAGCAAAGGATTACAGTACTTTATTGATATGTTGTACATTTTCAAAATAATTGATTGACAATTTAAATGAATTGAGAAAAAAGAAAAGATACTTAGTGTGACAATTTCTGTGCCACTAGCGTCACCAACTGAAAAATCCTGACTATATTGATCCCAACAGGTTTCTAAAACACTATGCCCCGCCCACCTGCCTGCTATTGGCTGTACAAACTCACAGCCATTGTTACATTGGGCTGGTCTAGATGCTGAAGCAAATGAAGCAGCAGCAATGTTTCAAAAACACCAATGTTTCCCATGTACGGCACAGAATTTCCCATCCCTTTTTTTTTTTTTACTGATATTCTCTGCATATTTTTAAACACTGAAATTAAACTTACACATCTTACTTTTAAAAGCTTTTAAAATGAAAGACTTCCTGAGACACTTACCTTCTCATTATCTGATTAACTAGATTTGATGCATGTGGTGCTGATTAGCAGCAGACTCTTATTGGCTCAAATGGGGGGAAATGACCAATTACACATGATTACACAAACACCTGGATGCCAATTAACACTACAGAATATATGATTAAAGTAAAATCAAACAATAGTTATTTCTTGTCAATGCCTTTAATTTCATTCCCTCTTACCAGATTTCAAAGATTCACAGTACTCCCAACAGTGCATCATAAGTCCACAAAAAAATAAGAATTGCCTATTAATTGTTACAAATAAACAATCAATAGTGCAAAGCTAAAAAAAAAAAAAAAGTTGTATGGCTAAATACAAATGTATCATATACCTATTTATATAATAATTCAACAAAAATAATCAGTGAATACCCAACACTCCACACGGGTTTATATGCAAGCAAAAGCACCAAATACACTGGTGCATGACCTGAATGAACAAAGAAAAATGAATAAACTTTATTGAAAGTCACCATCTCTTCACTTTGGAGTCTTCTTTCACCCTCCAAAGCATGAGCTCCATGCATGCAGTGGCATCCTCACGTGTATCATGACCCGCCACTGTGGCAAATGAGAAATTTATTTTATGTTTGTTTTCTTTTTAAGAAGCAAGCATGTGCTGTTGAGTTGTATGCAAGTCATGTTTGTAGGTGTGCTCAATTTCCCTTCAGTACTGACTCAATTACTTCTCCTACAGCAATTTCATGGAAGAGTTATCAACCATTCTGAATGATCCCTGTGTACACTATCCCTACTTCTGAGTGTTTGGATAATGTGCCATGAAACAATATACAACCGGAGTCCAGTAAAAAGCTACGGTTTCTGATTTGGTGAGGTGTGATCATGGTCATTGCTTACAAATTTGTTTAACAGGCCAACATACCACTCTCTTGGATAATTCTCCGGAGGTAGTCTGCAGTCAGACTGTTAAGTTCTCTTTTGTGTGGCAGACCCAGACGATGGGGAAACACCACTGACGTGTCAATCACATTGTTGTGAATAATCTGAAGATGGCAGAACAACCAAAATGCAATTCTTAAGAGGCTCCAATACAAACTTGAGGATAAAAGCCAATGCCTAGTTCATAATGTTGAAAGGTTACATTGTAATTCCAGTCAAAAAAAAAGACCCAAACATCTTGAGAGCATGGCGTTAGAACTCACTTTGAGAGAAGCTAAGTCATTCTCCAAGCCATGGCCAATCAGAATCGTGTCCGCATTAATAAAGCTCAAAAGCACTGCTTGTACATCGTGCAAAGATGAGCTGGAACCCTTCACATCATCTTCACTGATGCCTGAGAATCTGAGCAGGATAAAAAGTTACGATTTACAACATATCACAGTTCGCTCCACTGAAACAAATTAACATTAAATGAACATCCCACCTGGTGTTATAGTCAATGACATCATTACCAGGCTTGACAAAGGAGTCAAAGATGACTTGCAAACTGCTGTTGACTACAGTCACTCTTGCTAGTTCCAGGCCTTGAGTCGTGTAGCACTGGTAAAACACACAAGTTCAAATTAATAAACGGTCACATTAATGTACCTCTCCGTTCTTTTTTGTTTGGTTTTATTTGAATTATGATTAATACATAACCCTTACTGTTTGTGTGTCAACAGCAAAGACTCCTGGACATGTTTTGCCCACCGAAGATTGAGGGAGACTGCTAACAAAGCCCCGAAGACTTACTGCATCATGGACATGAAGCTGTAAACATGTACATTAGAAAATACAGTGGAAGTCTCAACTTTAGTAACTGAAATAAAATGGATTAGTATGTTTAGTGAAACACTAAAATATTGCCACTGAAAATTCAGTTCAAGGAAATATCATGGCATAAAGGAGTGGAGAGAAAAATGTTTTCAGCCCCTCCAACAAAGCATGAATATACGAGTGGCCGTAGTTGTACGAGTATAATTCTTGAATCATAATACATTGAACACTTGGCATCCAGGTGACCCAACTGCATTCTCACAACAACTGTAGCGTGTCTCAACACCTCCCGGCACTATGAGAGAAGACATAAAGAGTAGATAATGGGTATTGATAGAAATAAAAATAAAACATTTTTAGAGACATTCTAAGCCATTCTTACCTCGATTCTCTATGACTTTTCCATAATGGTAGTTACACTCCTCTCTTCGGGTGTGCTTTCCACTTTTGTCAACAGAGAACGTCGCTCCACATCGACAGCAGATTCTCTTTAAAGCTGTTACCATTGTATTCCTAATTATTTAAAAGGCTTCAAATCCTAACAGCTTCATCAATATATTAAATATTGGTTGCAATTAAACATGATTGTAACACAAAGTCCTACGGTGACTGGAAAGTCTACTCACGGTCGCTTATGCCCTTCTTGGTATCTCCATACTGGATGGCAAAGTCAGCTTTATCCTGATGTTTACGAGGGAAGTTGTTTACTTGCAACATGTCCTCAGACAGAACATGCTCCTTCAGTTGCTCATAAAGTGTCAAATCACCTGCATCAGTAAAACTTATATTTACGTATAATCATAATAACTACATCTGCAATGACAACACCTATATGTTGGGCACATACTGTACATATATTTTTTTTAAAGAAATTAATAGCAATGAATACATTTGATTGATCGCAAGGATGCACTAAAGAAATCATAAGTGACAGTAAAGACTTTTACATGTTCTTTTGAACTTTTTTTCCTCCAGGATTCTTTGATGAATAGAATTTTGCATAAAAAGCAGCAGCACAACAGTTTTCAACATTGATAATAAGAAACTTGTTACTTGAGCACCAAATTAGCATATTAGAAAAAACAAATCATGTGAAACTGAAGACTTGAGTAATGACTGCTAAGTTTCAAAGGATATAAATAAATAAATAAATAAATAAATAAATAAATAGATATGTTATTTTAAACTGTAAAAATATTTAACATTATTTCTCTTTTGATGGTATTTTTGAAAAATACATAATGCATGTGTATACAAAAAAATAGTTTTTTAAATCTTACCCCAAAACTTTTGATGTATAGATATATGTATATATGAAATATAATATTTATCAACAGTGGGTCTATATATTAATATTAACAACAGCACTACTACTAACAACAACAACGACTTGACGCACACTATCCATGTTTTGCATGGATTTAGAAAATGTAAAAATCTAGTTTTAATTACTACTACATACAAACGTTACCATAGAGTACTGCCTACTGTGCATTTTAATAAACTACACCTATAATGAAATAAATAAATACAAAAATAAAATAAATATAGCGACAGAGGTGAAGACTCTACATTGACCCTGAAACGAGAGCCAGCTCTTACCGGATCCCTGAAGTGCTTGGGTATTTAGTGGTACATTGCCTCTAGACACATGCTGATCTCTCTCACTGGGAGCTGTAAGTACATATAAGGAGGGTGACCTGATAGGAGTGTACGGTGCAGTAAACAAAAGTGGCTGTAGTAATTTGAACAAAAGCACATCATGTATAAATATACCAAACCTACCTTTGGCAGGCAAGACGTTTTGGTTTTTAAGTCTCTTAAGTGCATTGACGGCTATGCTTAGATACTTGAGCTTATTGATACTGCGGTCATAAACTATTTTTTCTTCTGCCAGAGCCTAGAGCATTTAAATAGATATGTTGGGAAAGAAACGCATTAAAAAACATAATCAGAGAATTAAATGAATAAGAAGTGTAATTTTGATCTCTCAAACACAGACCTTCTCAAATGCATCTTGCACCGTCACAGATGATCTCAGGAACTCCTCCACAAAGAGGTTCACATAACGTTGACGAACATCATGTGGTACCTTTGCCCCAACCTCATGATGTACTTTTGCCTTTCTTTTGATGCCCATTGCCTACAAAATTCATGAAATTTCCTATCACTTCATCTTAAAGTTAATAAAACTGAAGTAGTGGTAGATCTTTTTGATTGTAGATTAAAACAGATAGGGTGAAATATCATTGCATGCCACCTTTAACCCCACAAATAGACTACAAAAGAAAAAGAGTAAAGTGCAAAGCAAACCTTAGCTGGTGTGTAGTTGGCTGGTTGTGGAGGTTGTGGAGGATGTGGAGTTTGTGAAAACTGAACAGATGGGGAAGGCTGAGGCGTCCGTTGGACGGACATTGTGGTTGGAATTAGTGTCAGAGGTAAAGCACAATTTCCTTCAGGTACGATGAAGTGCAGATTTGTCCCCAGCTGTACAGCAGAACCAACCGGAAAGATACCAAGACTATTAAAGGCTATAAAAAAAAAGAAACCAGAAGTAAATGACAATTCTCTAAAATATGAATAACCAATCTTATAAAACAAAGTGTACATGGTGCTTACGGTTTTGCACGGTGCTTGAATGAATGACATTGGGTATATAAACTTTTTTGGGAGCACTACTTATGACTTGGGACTGACACCCTTTTATGGCAGTAGTCAAAATGGCTGCTCTTCTTTGGCATAATTGAGTTCTGGAGGGAATGGTCAAATGGGAGCCTCCCTCTCGAAGAGGGACAATAATCTGTGGTTTGCTTTTACTTGAACTTGATGGCTGTTGAATAAAGAGGATTGATGAAGTCAGAAAACACCTTTGTTGAACTCTGAATTAAAATTCAGTCATTATTTGTTCAACAAAAGAAAAAAAGGAAATAACACTGGTTTGGAACTACTTTGGAGAGCAAATAATTACTGATGGAATATTAATTTGTAAAATTAAGTAAATGTTTTTCAAAGGAATACAATATGTACTTTCATATTACAAATAAGAGGATAAATCATCTCATACCTCAAACCTTGCCACATGTGCCACCCTTTTCTTCAGCACAGCTGTTGGATTGGATTTTATCTCAGTTTCTTGGCTCTCTAATACTTCTTCCTAAAAAAACATGAGGTGCGTACACTACTGATCAAAAGTTTGGTGTCAGTAAGATTTTTTTTTCTTTTTTTTTAAAGAAATTAATACTTTTATTCGGCAAGGATGCATTCAATTACATTACATAAGATTTACATTTGAAATAAATGCTGTTCTTTCAAACTTAATATTTTTCTGGATTCTTTGGATATAAAGCAGCACAACTTTTTTTTCCAACACTGATAAGAAATGTTTCTTAAAGGATCATGTAGCACAAAAGACTGCTGAAAATTCAGCTTTGCCATTACAGGAATAATTTGTTATTTTAAGTTGTAATAATATTTCATAATATACAGTATTTTCACAATACTTTTTTACTGTGTCATTTATCAAACATATGTAGCTTTGGTTAGCATGAGAGACTTTGTTATGATCTACACACCAGTATATCTAAATACAAAATTACATATTGGATGAATTTACTTACAGATGGATCACAATGAACAACAGGAGCTTCATTTTGGTTGGCTTCCATGAAGATTCTGTAGCACTCTTCCATTGGGTCAGTTTCTGAAAGATCTAGGTCTGAATATCTGAGCTCCTCATCAGAATTAGAGTCAACTACAATGGCTTCATTATTACTTCCTGTCATCGCTGCAGATGCAAAGGTCTGTGGAAGTAGAGGCATGTCACAGGGAACAAGGAATGATGCATCTGATGTAGGAAATCTTTCAAAGGCCACAGTTGTTTTCAGGTTGAGTTGACTAGTTGATGGTGCTGAAAGAGTTCTGGAGTCAATTTCTGAAACATATGCAGGTATGTTCTGAGCAAATGTATTGACGGGACTTTTTTGAATAGTTGGCCAAGATGTTTCAGCCAGGCTTTGAGAGAGTGGACCACATCCATGCTCTTCTACCTTATGTAAGGATGAAGGAAAGGACTGAGACGAGACCACGGGGAAGTACTGCTGATGTGCTTGCTCTTGGGAGAGGACCTTAGAAGATACAATTTCTGATTTTTGAGTATAACTTGAGATGCAGTCAATTTGTGGTTCTACCCTAAAAGTTGCATTTTGTCCTACACTCGCAGGAGATAGTGAGGAAATATCTTCATCCCCATAAACTGAACTAACAGGAAAAATCTTAACATCTTGAATGCATTTGATCCGCTCACTCTCACTTCTCAGATTGTCTAGACATGTGGAAATGTCATCCAGGACGTTTTGCTCTTTTTGTGAAACAAAAGCTTCCATTTTGAAATTTGTAAAGTTAATTGGTTCAGTCACAGGTTCCTCTCTTAGATCCTCCAGAAAAGGTTTGGTTGCTTTTACAGAGTGCTTTGCAATTGTTACCCGTTTATTTAAGGGCCCTTCATTAGCCTCTTTACCATCCTCAGCTGGGACATCGCTAATAGGACATAATTTGGGTGAGTCAAGTAGTTCCTTGGTTATAGTTCCACACTGCTTTGAAAGCTTGTGTTCATCTTCAATAGGTGACACATCGATGACAAGTTCCCCCTCAGAAGACTCTTGTTCCTGAGTTATCATAGGTTTCGCTGAGGTCCTTTCTTTCTCCTGGTCACTCACAATATGTTTAATTTCATGACTTGGAATTCCATCAGAAGAAACCTTTTCTTTGTGCTGCCTGGGTTTTGTTTGGCCATTATTAACTGCACAATTCTCCTCAAGTGAATGCAGTGGTTTAATCATTGTACTCTTGCCTTTCTGTTTGGGCCTACGTTTTCCCTGATTATTTGATGGTGGAATATCAATGACCAAGGTACCTTCATCATCAGAGTTGTCAAAATGAGAGGACATATGCTGAACATTTTTTCCTGTTTGGTCATTCTTCAGGCAATGTTCAATATCCACTTTATCAGTTGACTTTAACTTACAGTCTACCGAGCTGCTGGATAGCAAGTCTGCAGAGAAATTGGAACAAGGGTCATATTCCAAATCAGTCTTGGGTCTGGCACGATCAACCACATACTTACAACCACTGTTTGAGGAAACAGGCTTTTTGTATGTCAAATGGTTTCCATTCTGGTCTTTAGCCTGATTGTTGGTGGTTCTTAAATATTTCTCAGAGCGAAGACCTGCATTATCTGTCTGTGTAAGGGTCTGCGATGTCTGATACAGTGACAGTCTTTTTTGTTCTTTTTCCACCTCACTCCTTACTGCCTCTATTTCTTTATTGATCCTCTCCAGTTCCTCAAGACAAGCATAGTTGTCCTCAGTGGTGTGAGAAGCTCCATTGGCAAGAGTCACTTTGGGATCTGCAAGACATAAATGTGAAGTAGAGGATTTAAAAAAAATTGAAGTGCACAATTGTTACATAGACGTTTTCACCAATCAGCTAATTGTCTCTGCCGTAATGGCAGAGCAATGAGCAAATGTGTTGGGAAATTTAGGTAAGAAAAACATTTTAATGAGAGGGGAAAACAAATGAGAGGAAAAAAAGCTAATTTGATCAAAATGTAATTTTAATAAAATGAAGTGAGAATCAACTGAATATATGCAAGAAGACATTATAGATCAACATAGGCCTAGTTAATCCCATTAAATTTCTTTAGTTATTTTTAAGAACCAGTTAAAATGATTCAGCAATTCTTGTGCACGATGATGCAGTTATATTATTGTATATGTTACATGATTTACAACTAATTCAAATCTAATAGTTATTAAAAAATAACTTTGATTCCTGCCCATGTTAATAAAACCGTCACCAAGCAGGCTAGCAAACAGTCCAGCTATCACACTATTAAAGGGATATTTCACCCACTGGTTCTGGTCTGGTTCACAAACAAGATCTATACGATCTGAATTGGTGCGGTGCTTGTTGACTCCAGAACCGACTCATTGGATGAACTATCCCTTTAAAGCAACTTTAGCCTCATCAAACACACGATAATGCAAACGAATCGGAGATGTGCGTTTCAACAGCTTAAATTTCAATGAGTCGGTTCTCGAGTCAACAAGCACCGCACCAATTCAGATCGTATGTTTGTGAACCAGACCCACAGATTCAAAGATCCATTTAAAGGACATAGACTTAACGCAGCCCACGTGTCAACAATGCGTAGTACTATAGTTTCCAGACCTTAATTTAAAATATGAATCATACCTGTCGAAGTCATCACGCCAGACGAATTGTCGTTGCCGTGATTGTACACACAATAAGGCCGCTTGCATGGTCCCCATCGAAAAAGGGGACAATCTATTTCATCGAAGAGAGATGTGGAAGGAAACATACAGCTGTCCGCACGCAAAAGAACAGCCCACCAGATTCTGTGCACAACAAATTGTCAGTATAACGCAATTATTATCTATCTCTTGTGGGGTTAAGCATCTGTGACACGGCAAGATTTGACAACATTTTTTTCTGAAAAGTTTTTTGAGAAGATGAAAAGGTAAAAAGTCAGTATGAGAACGAAGCGCTCTGCTCTTAACAAAAGTATGTAACGCTTGTGAAATTGTGAAGGACTTTGGCTACGTCACCGGCTGGTAGTGCGAGTGTTTTAATGAACTCATCTCCAGGTGTGGCGGTCGGCCTGATTGGTCTGCTTGGTGACGATGAAGGAACCGTTGTTTTGTTTGTTTTTAGCCTATCCATTTCAATGAATCGCTTTTACTCACGGAAATTGGGTCATAATTTACGTTTGTGGGACTGTACTGTGTGTAATTTATTGTAACAAAACACTCAACAACGAAATTCCCTTGGGATCCCATTGCTCAAAAATGCTAATTGTTTTCAAATTTAAGTCTATTTAAATTTCAGTCAATTCAACAGCACAACAGGCCTACTAAAGACTGTAGGGTGAAGTCAGCTAAAATGGGCCACAATTAAATGACTTATAATACCATCAAATAAGCTATGAGATCTATATGTGTGTGTGTGGAAAAAGTAGGCCTATAATTGTTTTAAAATTATGAGAGTATCAGCAGGTACATTCTAGAGCCACGGGCACGGCACAACATTCATGTAAAATGGGTTAGCTGTTCAGTTAAGAAAGGGGTAAGGAGTTTTTATTTTTGTGTTTGTTCCTATATTCATACCCACTCTTTCCTATAACGTTCAATCCAGCAAGGGAGATGTATGGCACACGGCTCTTGATGTCTTTTTTTCCCCTTTGTCTTAACGTGAGTACGAAGGCTGTTGGCCTCTTTGACAGGCAAGCTTCCACTTTCCTGTCTTTTGTTTAAATTTAAAATTTCTGTAAATCTATGATGTTATTAGGCTACATTGTGCTCTAGAGGGACTGTTTGTCTCACAGACAGCCAGCAGCTGAATTCACTTTGGCTGGCAAAGCGAGCAATTAGACCTGGGATTAAATTTAGAGGCCTGAGGAGAATTTTCCTGCCATCTCGAGACACTCCATTACCATCAAGAACACAAGCCGTGCTGAGTTACTGCTTGAGGGTAGGCAGGAAAAAAAAAAGCCACTCGGCACTGCCAGAAAATACATTTGAATGTAAAGAGCTTGATTTTGACGTCAACATTGTGGAGGCAATAGTAGGTTATAACCAGTGGGAACGTAGCCTGATCAAACCTTGATTTTGGGACAGAGACCAGGTGGAATTCATTAAGCGAACACTGGCGGGCGGCAGCTTGCCTTTCACCAAGTTATTCAGAGGAATTCATCTCTACTCAATACCATCATTCAGTAGTAGAACTTTTTTTTCTTGTCCAATGTTGTTTTGGACCCCATTGACTTTCATTGTAAGTTTAAACATCCTTCAAAAGTCAGGCTTGGAATGACAGGTTAGGAATTTACATTTTTTGGTAAACTACTGTATCACTTTGAGGTAAACTGTAAATATAATACTTATTCTACACAATACTGTAATTTGCAGATATGGCCACAGGAAATACAAAAGGCTTATCGCAACAGGGCTGAAATCACTTCAGTTGCAGTTGAAAGGACTGCTCTAGTCTTAGTGTGCCAACAGGAGTTTGTATTATCCCCCTTCCACACTTCCAGTCTTAACCCATTAGTTTGTCACTCATAGGATCGTTTTGCAGAAACCGAGCTCACAGTCCTGAAGGAAATGCCTTATACTCTCATCAGTCACTAGAGAGATGGCGAGGCAGCCAGCTGTGCACATGTGTGAGGATGTTAGGGAGGCTAATAGCATAAATGCATCAGACAGAGACTGCGACTGGCGAAACTACAAACAAATGTTGCTTTATTGGTGGGCTAAGGTTACATTTCTTTTAAATGGGGCTGAAATAGCAGGCCATTGTTGAGTTTGTTAATCTTTTTAATTTGAAAGCAAACATTATCTCAGCATGCTTGGCTGTGAATGCCTTCACAAAATGTGGCTTTATGACATTTATTTTTCCCTATTAATTTATTTGAAAATACATTAAAACCACAAGTCAGATTTTTTTTGTCTCTTGTATCGTAAGCATTTTTAAAAGTAAATGATTAAAATGTATATAGGCATTTTTTTAGGGGGTATAAAGCCCAAAGTAACGGCTATCCAACTGCTCTGATATCACAATGAAGAACACAATCCTCAAAGAATTAAAATCTAAGATAATATTGTAATATTGATTAAAAAAAAGATAATATTGTAACAAAACTGATTCACTGCTTTGTACTATTTGATAACTTCATGAAATCCTGATCAAGATCAAGTCATGAAGTGTGATCAATTAAGTCATGTGATCCAATTAACAAACAGAAAAATACACAGATGTGTATATATATATATATATATATATATATATATATATATATATATATATATATATATATATATATATATATATATATATATATATATATATATATATATATATGTTGCAGCCTAAACAGTGCTTACATACACATTTAACATTTAGACAGATTGGTTTTGTGTGGTTTCTTATATGTGCTTGGAGACTCTGCTTGGAAAAGTTCTGCCTTCTGCACAGTTGTTTTGTGTTTGCTTTTTATTTTTCTTATCTAAGTCTCTCATCCCCACCAAAGCTGCATGTATTTGATAAAAAATACAGTAAATACAGTAATATTATAAAATATAATATTACTGTAGTGTTTAAAATTAAATATAATATTTACGGTAGTGTTTTTAAAGGTGTGTGTGTGTGTGTGTGTATATATATATATATGGTGGGCATGAGAGACTTATAAAAAAATAAAAAGCAAACACAAAACAACTGTGCAGAAGGCAGAACTTTTCCAAGCATAGCCTCCAAGCACATATAAGAGACTTTGGATCCTGCATGTGCTCACACAAAACCAATCTGTCTAAATGTTAAATGTGTATGTAAGCACTGTTTAGGCTGCAACATGATATCATAGACTGAAGGTTTCCTCCAGACAAACCACAGTTCTGGACTCAGTGCAGACGCTCAGACCTAAAGTATCTCCGCTTACAGAGAAGGGCCAAGAGCTTTTATTCGTGATTGATGGAGAGGGCGGCCCTCAGGTCTTTGGAGTTCATCAGTATTCACAAAGCATTCCAGTCTGAGTCATAAGACAGAAGCACAAGGCATAATGACTAGAAAGCATGTGCACAGGAGACAGAACGTGTCTGTACGCAAACACTCACAGCTTGCAGGACAATAGCGATGAGATGAGGTCACATGAACTTGGGATTTATTGAACAGAACAATGCTGGGTTACTACATGGCAGTGTTGTTCAACATGGCAAATTCTTGCAAGAGTTTGTAAATCTCAGTTGTGGTGCAACATCAGGACAGGAATCAACAAGACTGGAATCACAGTCAGCATATTCTGAGTCTGTAAGGGGCAGGCCAACGACACACTATTGTAGGTTGAGACAAACAGCAGTGGCATGCAGAGGAGCTTATTTACATAATGGACAAAGATCTCTCCAGGTCTGCAGGTCCATCTAGTGTCAGCCCAAGAGAACATCAACCACAGGAAAACATTCTACTGTATGAGCTCATTTAAATTCATGTACTGGAGCTATGATGTAAGATCAGCAATATCTCTAGCTGACTTGCTGAGAATGTAATTGTAAAAATAACTCTGGCCTGCTTCTGGATGATTCAGAACAAACACCCCAAGATTAATAAAAGGTGAACATCAGCACATTTTGAATGATTTCTTTTTCCACAGGGAAACATTTAACAATCAGTAAGAGTAACATTACTCAACAAGTAGTGTTAGTAGTTTACATAGCAACTTATAGGGCTTCTTACATTTTGTACACGAATATAAAACAATTTAGGCCTAGTGCAGGAAAGGTCAAACACTTTTCTACGGTGAAACGGCTTCTCAAACAAGAAAAAATAAAAACTTTTGTCCTTCAGGAATTGATTGGATGGTTGTGGTTTGCTATTGCTGTGATGTCACGTGAGTGACAGGTTGCCCCGCCCTCATGCCAGTAAACAGAGCGGAATTTATTTTGTTTAAAGATTGTTTAACATCTATTTTGATTTCATGGTGACTTTAAACATTTAGTTTCCTGGAATGTATTGAACACGACTGTTGCAAAGTCTTCTCATTTAAAGGAGAAGTTCACTTTTAAAATGAAAATTCTGTCATCATATACTCACCCTCATGTTGTTTCAAAGCTGTATGAATTTCTTTCTTCTGCTGAACAGAAAAGAAGATATTTAGAAGATTATCAGTAACCAGACAGTTTTTGGGTCCCATTGACTTCCATAGTAGGAAAAAAATATACTATGGAAGTCAATGGGACCCAAAAACTGTCTGGTTACTGATATTCTTCTAAATATCTTCCTTTCTGTTCAGCAGAAGAAAGAAATTCATACAGGTTTGAAACAACATGAGGGTGAGTATATGATGACAGAATTTTCATTTTAAAAGTGAACTTCTCCTTTAAATAGGTGACCCGGATAACATTACCTATATGGCTATAATAGATTTTTAATGGTGAGAATTATATTTTAAAAAAAAAAATTAACCAAACAGTAGCCTAATGTATTTAACCAAATGCCATTTTCCATTTTTTTAATAATATAATTATTACTGTATTATGGAAATAATTTTTCTAATAATTGTATTTATTTTATACGATCAGTGTAAATGTTTGCAGGCAAGTAAAAAAATCAAATAAAAATTCACTTCCAAATGTTGCAAATGGGCCAGAAGAAAATACTCTTTTATTGTTGAGTGCTGTAAAAGTAACAGATTTCAGGTCATAGGGTGTAACAATTCTTAATCATTTAATTTATTTTTCTTTAAATACAATTTCCCCACCTTTGCGAGATAATACAGGGACATGAACAATGGTTATCTCACCTACAATAATGATCAAATGTCATCAGTTATTAAAATCCTTTAAAACCAGGTGAAACACAATAATTAGAAATCGAAGGTTGCAAGACTCAATCATTTCCTTTCCAATACACCTCGGCTTGTAGTTTTCCCACGGAAGGGCCTTCCATCACAGTGTGTCGGAGAAGACTTTCAGAAGGAGGTCAGCAGCAAGACCGGGTGAGATATCTCCACACGTGACCCTTCGTTCCAGCTCCGGGAGCTCGGCACGCACCGCTGGATGCTGTTGGAAGTGGCGTAGAGCGTTCTCCTGGATCAGATTCCACAACCACACCTTCTGCTGAGTCTGCCGTCGGGCTTGAAGCTCCCCGCTGCTCAGCATTGCGTCCCGGAACTGTAGCATGGTATCCCACAGCTCAGGCACACCCTGCCCTGTCTGAGAAGATATGCGGACCACCTGACCACACATGGGAAAGAGAGAGTATAAAATGTGTTGGCGTGGATAACTTTAGACTAAATAGAAAGATAAAAATAACAAGCAGAGGGAAGAAAGTAAAGAGAATGGAAACAGGCAGTTGCTTTACATATGAGCAGCCACAATGCAGAAATGTAAAGGGTGTGCGCCCACACACGTCACTCCATCCTTGTTTCAATGAAAGACCTATATATATGACCTTTAGGAGGGCGGGAAAAATCAATATGACTGTCGCATCCTCCAGTACAGAGATGAAGTTTAGAAATCATGCTGCTGAGAGGAGACAAAGGCTTTAGCGGTTCTCATCCATGTGGGTGGCCTCTAATCAGTCAAATGCATGAGGCAGCATTTGGCCATTCAAAGGGCTGCCTATGCTGGCTCCGTGCCCTCTGGGTAGAAGTAATACTGGGGGTGAGGGGACAAAGAGGAAAGACTTCACAACGCAGAGCAGAGCATGATGGGAAATGACAACACAGACTACTCCACCGGCCAGGACGGGCTCTTTTGAACAGAGAATGAAGATATATAAATAAAATGCATTTAACATGCAAGTAATTCTTATATGGGAGGGAGATGAAGAAGGAAAAGTGATCAAATAAAGGCAGGGCTATCAACACTACTATTTAATAGTTTGGGGTCTGTAAGACTTTTTATGTTTTTGAAAAAAGCCTCTTATGTTCACCCAAATCTGCATTTATTAGATTTAGATACAGTAAAAACACTAAAATATTATAACATTTTAAAATAACTGTATTGCATTTTAATATATTTTAAAGTTTAATTATTCTTGTGATGCATTACTCCAGTCTTCAGTGTCACATGATCCTTCAGAAATATTTCTAATATGATGATTTTGTGCTCAAGAAACATTTCTCATTGTTGACAACAGTTTAATACAGTTGCTTAATATTTTTGTGGAAACCCTGATACATTTTTTTTTTATTGCTAATTTTTATAAACTTAAGATACAAAAACAGACAATAAACAAGTTAAACAGTAGTTCAAAAGTTAACAAGAAAAATGATATAAAGAAGCCTGATTTATCTATTGAAAATTATTTGCCAAGAGAAAGAAAAGAAAAAAACATTATGAAAGAATATTAAACATGGTACAAATTCTAGATGTTTTTATAGCTTTCTTATTTACAGACGTTGAAACTGTATTTAAGTACAACTTCAGTTCTTGTTTGAAGATGTCAAAGCAGGGTTTACTCTTTGTATATTTACATTTATGGATATAAAACTTTCTAATAAATAAAAGGAGGTTAATACAAAACCCTACTTTAATTAGATTCTGTCATTAATATAAAACCCCAAAAGAACGTGTCTATAAGATAAGGAAAAACCCCTGATACATTTCTTTCAGGATTCTTTAATGAATAGAAAGTTAAACAGCGTTTTTATTTTTTAACTGAAATCTTTAGCAACAAGGTAAAGGTTTTTACTGTCACTTTTGATCAATTTAGTAGGCTAGATCCTTGATGAATTCAAGTATTATTATCATTATTATGACCCTGAAACTTTTGAACTGTAGTGTATATGTGAATTGTTCCAAATTTTCCCGTAAATATGCTGGCTGTTTATTCTGAAATGAACTAAAACAAGAAATGTAATGGCCATTTTCTTTAAAGAGGACCTATTATGCTTTTTTAAAAATTTCTACTTTATTTTAGTGTGTAATATTGCTGTTGAGCATGAAAAAGTCCACTTCAAATGGAGTTCTCTCTTTACCAGTGAGCACATTTCTAAACTCCCTGAAATGCCTTGTAGTCTTACGTTTTCCTCCGGGAACATACACATCATCAAATTCCTTATTTAAATAATTCCCACCCAAGGTATACGCAAAAAAAAAGTGGAGAGGCCTGGTGGAGTTATGTTAGTAGTGTGTTGAAACTCGTGGTAAGGGCCGTGACATTTCAGAAACACGCTCGAAGAGGTTGACCAATCACAACACACTGGTCCAGGCGACCAATAAGAGCACATTGCGCTTTTCGGAAGGAGGGGCTTCATAGAGATGGGAAATAAACGGAGAGTGACAGACTGGGAAGAGGGGTGATGCAACAATGTAATGTGAAAAATAATTAATTTTTTGAACGTTCAAGCATTAAAAAAAAACTATTCTAGTATACACCAAAACCAAGACTTGCAGATATGATGGTCATCTTATATTTAATTACAATAAATTAATTACAATTGTTTTTTGTTTTTTTGTAGTATATGTGCAAGATAGGAATGTAAAGCATGATTATAAAGTCACACACCTTTGGTTTCCAGACTTTGGACTTCTTTCGAAGTAACTTCAGGGCACTTGTGTATTCTGCCTGTATCTTCCGTGCGGGAGCAACCAATTCACCATCTGATTTTGTAACCACCACCAAGTCAGCCATCTCAATAATTCCTCTTTTGATTCCCTTTTTGAAAATAGAATTTAATCAAATTTCTTTCAAATATAAGAATCGCCTATAATATAAAACAATCAGTTCGGATAACTATGATAATGTTCAATCAGTGGTTCTCCAATTCTTTTTATAAAATGCCAATTGAGTATTAAGATTTTATTCATTTACAAGAAAAAACATTTTAGAATATTTACCCAGGTCTATAAATAACACTTAAAATGTCTTAAAATTGAATTTAATTTAAATAAAAAATATTAAATTTTTAAATTATGGCAACAGGGATCAAGTAAAGGAAGTGTGTATACCTGTAGTTCATCGCCCCCTGCTGGTGGGATCAGCAGCACAAACATATCCACCATGTCAGCCACAGCAAACTCAGACTGACCAACACCTGTGTAAACATTTAAACTTAAGTTACATTGCATACACTTTTCTCAAAACTGAAAATGCTATGAAAACCTGGAACAAAGGCTTACCTACGGTCTCCACTAATACAATGTCATAGCCTGCACCCTCACAGAGGACTATGGCTTCGTTGGTGGTTCGCGTCACACCACCGAGGGTTCCTGATGTGGGAGATGGTCGGATGTAAGCGCTCATGTCTCTGGAGAGTTCTGTCATTCGTGTTTTGTCTCCCATCAGTGAACCTGCATTAAAGGTTAGCAAGGATTAGAATACAAGTTTGGAAACATTACTATTTTTTATGTTTTTGAGGAAAGTCACTTATTCTCATCAAGTCTGCATTTATTTTATCAAAATATATATAAAAAAATAAAAATATTGTGAAATATTATTACAATTTAAAATAATAGTTTTCTATATGAATAGATTTTTTAATATAATTTATTTCTGTGATGCAAAGCTGAATTTTAATCAGCATTACTCCAGTCTTCAGTTACACGATCCTTCAGAAATCATTCTAATATGCTGATTTGATACTCAGTTATCATCAATGTTGGAAACAGTTGTGCTGCTTAATATTTTTTTGGTACCTGTGATACTTTTTTTTTTAGAATTCATTGATGAATAAAAAGTTAAAAAGAACAGCATTTATTCATGATAGAAATCTTTCCTAACAATAGAAATCTTTACATCACTTTTAATCAATTGAACACATCCTTGCAGAATAAAAGTATTAATTTCTTTTTAAAAAAAAAGGAAAGAAAAAAACGGTAGTGTATAGTTAGAAAAGCTTTCTATTTAAAATAAGTGCTGTTCTTTTTTAACTTTTTACTCAAAGAATCCTGAAAAAAGTATCATAGGTTATAAAAAAATATTAATCAGCACATCTGTTTCCAACATTGATAATAAATCAGCATATTAGAATGATTTCTGAAGGATCATGTGACACTGAAGACTGTAATGACTATTATTTTAAAATACATTAAAATAGAAAAAAGCAACAATATTACTATTTTTGTACTGTTATATAGTAGCAGTGATAAAATAAATCCCACAATAAGACTTATAAGAAAAAATATGGTAGTGTACAGTATGTGTGAACATATTTAGCAGTGAAAATTACATCATTGTCCTGAAAATATGATAAAAATTGTAGTACTGACAATTAGTACTCACAAAAAAAATCCTTACTAAAGTGACTGAGTTTGTGCAGATTAAACAAGCAAATATCTATAGCACCAATCTTAAATCTGTAGGTAAATGTTTTTCAGACATTTGAGCGCCTGTTCACCTCCAGTTGTGCATGAGGAAGGATCCACAGCCAGAACGGACACTTTATGTTCTCTTCCTGTCAGCATCTTCCCAACAACCTCGATGAATGAAGATTTTCCAGCACCAGGGGGACCAGACAGTCCTGAAGTCACACATACAGAGAGGTGATTGAGGATTGAGGGCATTCATGCAAACAGCAACACGGTTCATTTTCACTCCTATAGTTCACATCACCTTACTGACCAACTCTGAAGGCCGCTGGCTTTCCACCATTGCATCTCTCCTGCTCCTGACGAAAGGCCAGCACTCTTTGAAGCAGAACCTGGGCTAACTCTTTCTTTCTCGGATGCTGGGTTTCTACAAGGGTTATCGATTCCGCGAGAGATGCCCTTTGACCCCCGATAAGTCCATCATAAAGCTTGGTCAGTAGTCTTTTCTCCCTGTCAGTCAAGTTTGAAATGTGCTGGCTTATGGCAGTCTCAGCTGAAACAGATCTCGTCTGTTGGAGGGTGCAGAGGGAGGCATAGCACAGTTTTGCAGTGCGCTTACAAAGGGAATGTCTTAAAGCCATTGTACTGTGTATAGGGAAAAGAACAGCAGCATGATGAAGAATAGGAAAAACTCTAGTCGGACCCATCTTCCTTTTCCTGTTGAGTAGAACTCATTCTGTAAAAACAGCAAAGAATATCTATGTGAATAGCTTTCAATTGTAAACCTTACCTTCTTACAATTGGTGAACATTACAGCCTTATTAAAATTGACCATAGTCTATGCAATATATAATTTCCATAAATTCTTCTCTTGAAACTCTTAAAAAAGTTATTTTGTTGTTCTTCTTTTTTTCCCAATAAATGGTCATTGAAAGGCAGTGTTTAACCTTAAAGTAACTAGCCTATATGAGCTACTTTTATAGCCTACACGTTAACATTGTAACCAAATATAGGAAATAGTTTAAAATACATAATTGAATTATATTCTATTATCATTATTATTCTCTATCAGTAAACAAACAGACAAACAAAAAAAATGCAACTATGGCAAACAACAGAGTTGCAAATTTAGCCTAAATTAAGTTGTCACTCATTAGGCTAGTTTGGGACCAATGTTTACGGATCAATTTTATACAGCATAAGCTAAAGAAAAATGTTTGTTTGGTCATTTAATTGATTAACATTTTAATAGTTAACGTTACTATAGTAAGCTTGCTATATTTGGTAGCCACCACAGATACAGATTAAACAAAAATGATATATTCTGAAAGCTTATGGCAATGTGGAAATGCAATATTAGCTCATGATGATTTCACATAAGAAATAATGATAAAAATAAGAAAAACTGTAGTAACCAAGATCATATAATGGTATTTTATCGGAGCAGGTGATCTCTGTCATCCACTTAGATCACATCATTTCATAATACATTTCAAACCGATCATAGAAATCAGACAAGACAAAACTGACCATCTGGAATGGAAAACCCCATCGATCAAATCTCACCAAGTTTAATGAAACCGTCTGTTTATCAGCATTTGGACAGATCGCTCACAAATGGTGATCTTTAGTTATGTATCTCATGGATTCCCAAAACCAGGTGACACTGAGGTCGTGTAAGTGAGGGACGTCAATGTTCTTTCAAATAAAAGTTTCCCTCTTCAAAATAAAAGTACCTAACGTTATTCGCTTTGGGGGAGAAAAGAGCCTAATAATATTCTTCTTTAAATAAACATAATAGATGATTATGTTGTCTTTGTGACAGCAGTGATTTGTAGTCAGCTGTGATTTCTGTAATGGAAAGGTGTGATTATGTTAATGTTATAATAATAATAATAATAATAATTATTATTATTATTATTATAATTATATCTGTGTTAGAGTTTTATCAACCTTATCAACCCGACAAAAACAACTAGGTTGTAAAAGCCTTTTTTCGAGTTGTAAAAATAATGTTTTTAATCTGACGTTGTTTTTTTTAATGTTTTTTTTTTTTTTTTTTTTTTTGATAATTTTTTATTTAAATACATCAGATTCTCCAGAAAGTTACTGCATCATCAGTGGAAGGACCATCACTGTAGTTTGTGTAGGCTATGCAAAGACTTAAGTTGTAAATAAGCAGTAGCCCATGAATGACAATTAACATCTTTATCTTTGCAGTGAAGGCAGGAAGGGGTGGGCTGATGTTTTATGCTATATTTATTTAGTATTAGAACACATGGCTCTTAATTAAGTCTAACTCTTTGGAATAATTTTCCAAATCATAACCAAATCATTCATTTTACTCAAAAAAAAAAAAAAAAAAAATCCTACATATACATCAAATCCAATGATTGAATTGTCATGATTTATATTTAAGAATGAATATAATAAAAAATAATATTAAAATAAATAATAATGCATGATAATTTGTCACATACCAACACACAGAACGACATTGTCTTGTTTTAGTTTAATTAGTTTGTAACTGCTTTTATTATTTTATTTAGGAAGTCAGGCAATCCTGGGATCCTGTCCATAAGATGTCTTCCGCCCTCATGTGGCCGTGAGAGGAAAAACGCAACCAATAATAATCTGATAAGGTAACATTATCATGTACTTTTGAGGACTGTTAGAAAAATAAAATGCATTAACATTTGAGAAACCCATCGTACAAGATAAATTATTATTAGAGATTAGGATACTATAATTGCAGATTGTCATGGACTCAAACTGACACCTATAATTAAATTTAGTTAAATACTAATTAAATAGACAAAATTGCTTTAATTTTTATTTAGACATTTAGACATTAAGGCCTGGTTTCAGAGAGGGTTTAGATTAAGCCAAGACCTTAGTTCAATTAGGACATTTAAGTAGCTTTAAACGTGCATTAAAAAAAAAAGAAAAAGAAAAAAACATTACTGGTGTGCATCTTGAGACAAAACAATGGCACTGACATACTTTAAGATATATCAGTTCAAGCTTTTGTCAGTTAAAACAGCTTAATGCATTTTAGTCTGGGACTAGACTTAAACCTTGGATGTGAAACCAGGGATTAGTGTGTTTTCCTACTCACTGCCTTACAAAATCACAGATAAACTGGGAGAAGGAAGATTTGGTGTCATATATGCAGGAGTTTGTTCCAGTCACTAAATGGACAAAAGTATTGGGACACACATCTTAATTGTTGAATTCAGGTGTTTCAATCAGACCCATTGTTACAAGTGTATAAAATCAAAACCCTAGCTAAGCATGCAGTCAGAGCTCAGTGAATTCAGAGTGTGGTGATTGGATGCCACCTTTTCAACAAGTCAGTTTGTGAAATTTCATCCCTACTAGATATTCCATGGTCAACTGTAAGTGCCTGGTTGCCACAAAGCGTAAGTCCACATAAATTCATCAATTGCTGAGGTGTGCAAGAGGTGTGTGGTGACTTTTACACACCTCAGCAATAGATGAATTGATTCCATAGCTGAAGAGATCCAAACTTCCACTTAATATTATGATATGCTTCCAAATATGTGGAAACAGTTTGGGGAAGGCCCTTTTCTATTCCAGCATGACTGTTCCCCCAGTGTACAAAGCAAGGTTCATAAAGACATGGTTGGATGAGTTTGATGTGGAAGAACATGACTGGCCCACACAGAGCCCTGACCTCAACCCCATCAAACACCTTTGGAATGAACTGGAACGGAGATTCGCCAGGCCATCTCATCCGACATCAGTGCCTTACCTAACAAATGCTCTACTGGATGAATGGTCAAACATTCTCACAGAAGTTCAAAAATCTTCTGGAAACCTGTTTTAGCTGCAAAGGGGGGACCAACTACATGCATTCACAAAAATGTACTTATCTGTTGAGAATTAATAACTTGAATGATATGACATTAATTCAAATGTTTTATTTTGTTGATTAGGTGGCACTGAAATTTGCCAAGGAAACACAGACAACATAGACTGCTTTCTACAGTATGTCTCCTCTCAGTCTCTGTTTTCAATTTTATATTAATGTTAATCATAGACAGCCAATTCTTTTTCAATAGACAAGCCTGCCTGACAACAGTCTGAGGAAGAATCTGCAAGAATCTCTTCATCTTTTCAGTGAGCTGTGGGAGCATCTCTTGATGAAGAGTTCGCACGGCATGTGATGCTGCAGGTCATTGAGGCTCTGCTGACAAGTGCTGTAGCCGCAGAGTTCTCCATAGAGACATCAAACTGGAGAACTTGTAAGTGAACACAGACACCCTGGATGTGGCACAAATTGATTTAGGCTGTGGGGACCAGCTGTATGAAACACCGTGCAACATCTTTAGTGGTATGCATTTTAAAGCTGTAGTTTGGGACTTTAAGACTAGTGTCGTGTTGCACATACTAATGAATACAGAGAAAACACACTCTAGCAATTCAAACTTACAAATCTTTTTCCACCAGGCACAAGGGAGTACTGCTGCACAGGTGTAACCGGTTCTACCTTCGAACCGGGGTCTCCGGTGTGGGAGGCAGGTGCTAACAAGGAGGCTAAAAACCGCAGCCTCTAGAGCGCCTCTTGAGATCAGGGGAGTGAGGTTTACACGCACAGTTCTTACTGGCCTACGACAGTTTCACAGGCACCACAGTGGTTTCTGTCCAGTGGTTCGAATCCTGGAGCGGGTCAGGTAGAACCGGTTACACCTGACCCGCTCCAGGATTCGAACCACTGGACAGAAACCACTGTGGTGGTTTGAATTGCTAGAGCGTGTTTTCTCTGTATTCATTAGTATGTGCAACACGACACTAGTCTTAAAGGTTTAACATAGTAGGATGTCCTGTTACTTTATCCTCTACAGTAAAAGACCTGGGTGTTATACTAGACTGCAACCTGTCTTTTGAAAATCATATTTCATATGATACAAGAACAGCCTTTTTCCACCTTAGAAACATTGCTAAGCTACGTAACATGCTATCAGTTTCTGATGCAGAAAAGTTAGTTCATGCATTCATGACCTCGAGACTATTACTGTAATGCTTTATTAGCTGGTTGTCCTGCATCCTTAATAAACAAGCTACAGTTAGTCCAAAATGCCGCCGCTAGAGTTCTTACTAGATCAAGAAAATATGATCATATAACACCAATTTTATCATCACTGCATTGGTTACCTATAAAGTTCCGTATTAATTACAAGGTATTGCTACTGACTTATAAAGCCCTAAACGGCTTAGCTCCAGTCTATTTAAAGGACCTTCTATCGCCATATAATCCATCGCGCTCTTTAAGATCACTAAATTCGAGGCTTTTGGACATACCTAGGATATCCAGATCCACCAAAGGAGGGAGAGCATTTTCACATTTAGCTCCAAAACTCTGGAATAGTCTTCCTGTTACTGTTCGTTGTTCAGACTCGCTCTCCCAGTTTAAAACTAGATTAAAGACGCATCTCTTCAGCCAGGCATTCATATAATACTTTTAATCTTACAGTTAAATCCGACCTCTAGTTCATAGACGTCAGAGGAGAACTGGCCCCCGACTGAGCCTGGGTTCTCCCAAGGTTTTTTTTTCTCCATTAGGTCACCTGATGGAGTTTTTTCGGTTCCTTGCCACTGTTGCCTTTGGCTTGCTCAGTTGGGGATATTTAATTTAATTAATCAATCAACAATACTATTGATTAGCATTACCAAACGTGGACGTTTTCCACTAGAAACAAACATTGATGTATTATTTTAATTTAATACTGTGAAGCTGTTTTGATACAATCTGTATTGTGAAAAGCGCTATATAAATAAACTTGACTTGACTTGACTTGGTTCCTGTCTTTTTCAAGGCTATACCCTGATTCCAGAGCTCCCTCGGCCGTTCCAGAAATTTCTGTCATCTACTACTTATATTCCTGTTGTGGTCGCAGAGCTTGTTGCCCTAGATCAGGGGTGCCCAATCCTGCTCCTGGCGATCGACTGTCCTGCACAGTTCATCTCCAACCCTAATCAAACACACCTGCCTTTAATTTTCAGGTGATCCTGAAGACCTTAATTGGTTGCTTCAGGTGTGTTTGATTAGGGTTGGAGATGAACTGTGCAGGACAGTTGATCGGCAGGAGCAGGATTGGGCACCCCTGCCCTAGATGTTCCTTTTACAAAAGTTCCCGTCTTGGACAACCTGGATCCCAAGCTACCCATCAAGGCTGATTAGTTCCTAGAGCTCCATGTCTTGGTCGCCCCAGAAGTGCCTGTTATGGTATCAGTCAGAGCCGGTACTCTATGCAGCCTCAGTCGCGGGGGTCCCTGTCCATTCAGTGGATGCTGTCTCAGCAGACTGGGTCACAGAGCTGCTTGTCATGGAGGCCTCAGAGATTACTGTTATGGCCCCAGAATAACTGGAAAAACTCCAGAAGGAAGCAGTTTTACTGAAAAGAAAAGATTTGTACCTTTAACAGAACTCCAATAATGAAGACTCTTTTAATAATGAAAAATTATTTGGGTAAAAAATGACATTTTTGAAAGTATTAAAATGTTAATATAAAGCATAATGAAACGATAAATGTTTTATGACATAATAACATCATTGACATGCCATCAGGGTGTTTCCCCCTCCTTTGGCCCGAAACGCTGATATAAGCTCCAACATCCCCACGACAAACACGTTTTTTCAAACCTGTCCTGGAGCATCCCCAGCACTGCACATTTTGAATGTCTTCCTCATCTAATGATGTTTTATTAACAAGGTTCGGGAGGAGCAGGTGCAGATAATTAACTCAATTAGCACAAGTGGAGATCAATCAGTAATCAACTCAGGACAAGATAAATAGCAGCAGAACCCACCTCTGTTCCTTGACAGTTTATCAGCATCCCACCTCCACCCCATTTCCTCACTTCTAGTTCCATCTACTCTTACCAACGGGGGGAGTACTCTGAGTTCGGGCAGAAATTCTGAGCTCGGAGCCCTCCACCCGGAAAGCACGCCAAATACGCATAACCTTTACCGTAATAATTATATGTAGATGTGAACTCATGAAACACACCTGATTCAACTCATCAGCTCATTAGTAGAGACTGCAAGACCAGCACTGCGTCCCAATTCGCCTTCTTATACTACGACCTAAAAGTAGGCTATATACACTTTCTGTGAAGAAAAAGTATACTTTTGAGTGTGTAGCAGAAGAGTTAGGCAAGTCCGACTTTGTCATAACTGTGTCTTTAATGGAAGCTCTGTCGCTTAGTTACGTGCATCCTGTCACCGTTTAAACTGCCCTGTCAATCATCTTGTCACAGTTAAAATCCTCCACATTCAATTTAATTTAATTTCATTCTGTATCGGAGAGAAATGTAGTAGCACGTTGATCTGCCAGTCGTGGGTCTTTAATGGGAATCAGAACCCATGTCTTTCACCACAACCCTCGTGTGTTTGTAATTTGCATAAAAGTTAATGACCAAACGTATCTTTACAAAAGTTCAGAATGCTGTTGCATATGATGAAATATTTTGTGGATAACATTGAATAAATATCTTCTCGTCAGGTTATATACTGATTATTAATCTCTCAAACCCCTTTATCTAAACCTCTCTACTTAACCGTTGGACTCACACATCCGTCATGTTTGCAGTTTTTAACACATTTTATTCGTGATTGTAGTTCTAACTTAATCCTCGTCCAACGCGCGACGGGTTGTGGGTGATATTAGCAGTTAGAGCAGGGTTCACCAATCTCGGTCCTGGAGGGCCGCTGTCCTGCAGAGTTTAGCTCCAACCAGCTCTAACACACCTGTTTGAAAGTTTCTAGTATGCCTAGTGAGACCTTGATTAGCTGGTTCAGGTGTGTTTAATTGGGGTTGGAGCTAAACTCTGCAGGACAGCGGCCCTCCAGGACCGAGATTGGTGAACCCTGAGTTAGAGTGTATCTTTGTAATACTCATTTCAACATTCAATTTGGGACACATTAAAGGGTTAGTTCACCCAAAAATTAAAACTCTGTCGTTAATTACTCACCCCCATGTCGTTCCAAACCCGTAAGACCTTCATTCATCTTCGGAATATAAACTGAGATATTTTTGATGAAATCCAAGAGCTTTCTGACCCCCCATAGACTGCAATGTAATCACCACTTTCAAGGCTTTCATCATCGTTAAAATAGCTCATGTGACTACAGTGGTTCAACCTTAGTGTTATGAAGTGACAAGAATACTTTTTGTGCGCAAAAATCAAAACAAAATAACGACTTTATTCAACAATTTTTTCTCATCTCTGTCAGTCTCCACGAGCTGTGGGACATTAGGGCAGGCAGGAGCTAAATTAACCCGGGTCATCAATGCGAACTCCAGCGTCAGCAGACCCTGGCCTTCCTGCAATGACAAATGCTACAATACAGGGCTGAATGTCAGTGTGTGCATGTGTGCAAACCAATATGTGATGTGAAAGATGTGAAACAGAACTGATTCACACTGCTACTTTCAGCCTCTTGTGTGTCCTGCCTTTAGATACATACTTGATGGCAACCTAGAAACCACAGTAAATCACACCTAATTGTGGCATATGACATTTACAAATATCAATTCTGAGAACATTTCTGAAGGCTGTTTGAATGAAGGAGGGAAGAACATGTCTTACTGGGAATCCATCAGACCTGCGGGTCTCTCGCCTTGCATGGAAAACCTGCTGGTGAACCAGGACACCATGTAGGTCAAATTGATTGACTTCGGGTGCAGTGTGCTCATGAAGAAATCTGCCTTCAAAGTCTTCAGTGGTATGTGTTATGAACCGCTTTAATTAGATCACAGAAACGCATCCTATATATAGTCAACATGCTGTGGAAATATATTAATCATCAGACAACTCTTTTCTCAAGGCACAAAAGCGTACAGCCCTCCAGAGATCAAATTTGACGGCAAGTACCACACAAAGCTGACCTACCTACCAAAGCCTACCTAGTGTGGTCACTAGGGATCCTCCTGCTCGAGATGGTGTACGGGGATTATCCCACAGCCCACGACCTGTTCACCATCTGTGCGAACATCTGGACCAGTCCTGGTCTGTCACAAGAGGTGAGATCTTCATCAAACAACAAAGATGGACAATTTGAATTCTAAATCATACGAAAAAAACCAATCGCTTCAAAGAGAGCAGGTGTGAAGTATAAGTTAATAATCAGACGTCTGTCTCGTCTTTTTGCACAGAATGTTGCGACATTGCGCTTGTAAATGTAATGCATTTAGACAAATAACACTGATTTATGTTTTTGTTTCAGGTCATGGAGTAAGACTGAGAACATCAGCAAACAACTCCTGTCATGGCCACCCTGTTGTTCTTAGTCAGCTTTGCCTCTGACTGCTGACATGAGTGACCTTTCCATCCCTCCACTTAGGCCTCAGTCTTGTCCTGGTATAGCGTCTGGCGCCTTGACTTGAGGCAGCAGTGTTTGCGTCTGGTGGTATTGCAAGTCAAATTTGCAATACCACCAGATGCAACTATTTCAAATTATCTTATACATTTTCACACAAAATGTCAAATAAATTAAGACATTTTGTAAGAAAATGTATAAAAAACATTTTTTAAAGAAAATTCATAAGAATATTTGTACAATAAATGTTCTTTTACAAGACAATTTATAAGAACATTTGAAGGAAAATGTACAATACATATTGTAAGAAAATATGAAAATGTATAATAAATGCGTTTCATAGTACATTTCTCTGACATCGCCGCCCTTTGACCTTCTCTGAGAGGCTCCTGCCGTGACCCCAGAGCTCCCAGTCATGAACTCTGACCAAACATCTACTGTCATCTGCCATATCTCACTATATATGACCACAAAAAAAATATATATAACCATTCAAAATATAGATTAATAATAATAAATAAATAGGAGCAAAAACACTAAATTAAAAAAGGATCCCAAGATGTATTTATTTATTTACTACAATTAGAGCAAGTGCTTAAGAGAAAAACTGGTTACAGAAATCTGTATTTGTATAACTAGATCAGTATCTCAAGTTAATGAAATTCCACACTTACAAGAACTGTGCTGTCTTAACTATACTATCTCATCTTATCTGTGCTATCAAAGGCAGTGGAATTTAGACTATTTTAGGGATTTGAATGGATCTTCTTAGTGCAGGTGCAAAAACAAAGAAACAAACATCCAAACAACAATAAAAATGTATTAAATGTGACAATTAATACTGAAACATATGTCTATTGTAATACGATTTGTTATTCCTGCTCATAAATTGTCGATAAATAACATAATGCTTCAGTTTTCCTACAGACCATCTGGAATAATTTTTTGACACTCCCACAATTCCAACATGTAGAGAACCTGGTTGCATCCAACAGGAGGTTGTTTATAGAACTCACTATTTAATTACACTGTAATACAGTACATTACACACATGGTGCATCAATGTGTAAAGCATTCAGTTATTGCTGCAAGAAATGAGTAAATTACAAACTTTTCAATACTAATTGTAGATTTGACTTGTTTATAATTTTGAAAAATATTTGTATGAACTGATAATCCCTTGACACTAGAGGGAGCTGTTCACACAGTCTAGTAGGCTAGGTTTTGAACTTCTTGTAAGTGATGTTGTAAATGTGTTGAATGTTAATATAGGCTAAGTTATTATAAAGTGATACATATGGTTTACAGTTAATAAATATACAGTAGGTTCTTTTTGAATTATCGACAAGACAATAGTTTTAAAAGTTTAGGTAAGAATGTAATTTTTTTTTACTAAAAACTGAATTTTATTGAGTACTTCAATTTTTGCAGATAAAATCATATAACTTATATTACATTAAATTGCATTTTCTCAGGCAAAATATGATGCATTTTTAACCAGCTAATTTCAAACCATTATGATAATATTGCTAGATACACTTGGATTGTAGCACATGTTGGAACACAAGATTTAAAACCATCCACAACTAGAACAGTGTCTTTTTAGTAATCTTACAGAATGTAGACAGTGGAAAAGACAGATAGATGTGTGCTGGCCAGGTTTTTTTTTTTTTTTTTTTTTTTTACAGAACCAATGAGGTTTAAAAGAAGGGCAAATGAGTCAGATCAGTTGCGAAGACAATGTTGAAAGCCAGTGGTGAGGTTTCTGAGAAGTCAGACTGAAAAATTTTATGTTGTCTGTATGGAACTATTTGGCAACTTAAAGCCAAAGAAAATGTGGGTAAAATGTGTTAACAACATTCATTTGTCATCACCATTGCTACTCTGATTGAAAATATTCACACAGACACAAAATTACATTTAATTTAATTTCTTTTTTTAAGTTAGATCTACAGGTCCACTGCAGTTGTGTTCATTAAGCATAAATACACTAGACTAATTTACAGACAAATCAGTGGAGTAGTATTTGAGTAAATGTAATTAGTTACTGTGAATTGGTGACTACTTGCAATGTCGTTTTTGCTGTAAGGCACAGTATCTGTACTTTTACTTATGGTCAAACAGTAAGTGGATTTGTAACAAAGGCACACCATGTATTTGACATCAACTCATAAGGGCTGTGGTATTATTGCAGAGGTTTGAATTGGTGCCTTGAACAAATGTGGATACTTTGTATAAAAGTTTGAGCACTGTAGCTCAAAAGTTCTGTGAGTTCCTGATGCTAAAGCAAAAAGTGTTACACCTACTGGTCTCCCCCTACATTGGTTCACATAAATAACAATACTCCACTGATCTTACTAAAGAATCAAAGTTGCTATACAGTACATTCAGAATAAATGCAAGGGCATATTTAATCAGTATTGCACATTTTTATTCACATGTACCTTCACAAACAGTATGTGGTTTAACTGATAAAAGCATCCTTCTATTCTGGGGAAATCATTTTTTGTACAAACAACTTCTAAAATGTAATCATATAGGCCTACAATACTTACATGACAGAGGGAGATGGCATATCCCTTGGCATACGAGGGAGTGTTTTAGCACTGATGATTTGTACAGTACAGGACATGTTTACACAATAAAATGACCCTGTATGAGTTATGAATGCTAATTTTCCTTTTTCATTGTTCTCTCAGCATTGATGTAAAGTCATTGCTTAAATGTGGAATCTTTCTATTGTTGCAATTAAGATATATCAGAATGTTTATCATATGTAGAATATCAGTATTGTGCGGTCAAAAACATTCCGATTTCCTGCAGAAATGTTTGCAAACAGGGATCTGCATTGGGCAGATGTTATCATTGGAAAGGTAGCGGGTCGGGGCTTTTGCGTGTGTGCTTTGTTTCAGTGTACTCGGGGTCCTGTGGTTAATTGCCACTGATTGGATAAGGAGGGAGAGAGCGAGAAGGATCGCAAGGGAAAGGCAGCTTCAGCATCAACAAAGTGGTGTGGGGGTGAATGGGAAAACCAGATACCTACAAGCCCTCCCATAAATTCAATTGCCGGGTTATCTCCGTGACCTTTGACCTACCACTGCTACAGTTACAGCACTGTGGTAGCCATGGCAGCTATGATCAATGAAGACATGAGGATGACATCATTGCAATGTCTTACGTGCTCTCAATTGATGATTCAAAGGAAAACCCTGTCACTAAGATTGCAACAGCCTTATACGTACCTTTAAGTTGTGGTTTCTGCTTTGATTTTTTTTGGTTACACTCTTTGGTAATGTAATTATGCACAATGTACTGTTACTCTAATAAGTTGTAACGTGTAACAAAGACACAATCAAATAAAGTGTAATAGATTTTTTGCTATGTTTAGTATCTTTACGTTTTTAATGGGCCGGTGGGATTCACTGTCTCTTTATGTTATTAGCTCAAGTTTATAGCGCACATATTTGCATTGTAGAAGTCCTGGTTTGCAGATGGAAATGAGTTTAGGGTGGATCTGGTTTTTGTTGTAATATAAGCTTCATGGTGTGAATGCTGAGTTATTCTCTTGCTAACTGTTCTAGTCTTTCTCTTCTGTTTTATTTGGCATTAAAGTGCATTTACTATTATTCTGTTCTAAGAAAAGCAAATCAGACATGGAAGCTTTGTTTACAGCCGGAGCTATTTTCACCACACTGATCTCTGTTTAGAATACGCCACAGGAAAGGATGATGTCAGGGGACTATCGCTTACAATATCTCCAGATGGACGCAGCACCGCGACTTTTGTCTCTTGAGAAATTACCTTACAATGTTGAATTGAAGGAACATCTGTGAGATGGGAATAAAAATATCTTCATCTTCAAAGTTGCATGATGTAATGCAGGAATTATATTTGCTGATCATGCAAACAATAGCACCACTATGACAAATGAACAGAGAGTATAATAGACTGTAGACTGTCTATTCAAGTCTATAGCATTTTAAAGTATAAATTATGTGAGTTCATGTTTTGCCTTTGTATTAGTCTACAATATTACGACATTGCTCATATGAGTTGATTTGTCCTGTCTGGGGTCTTGTGGTTCCAGATGAGTCAATTAACTGGTTGAGAAACTGACCCAGTGATCTGCTCTACTATCTGACGTAATGTCTTTATTTCTTCAAAAAGACCATCATTAAAGCTCAGAATAAGGGGAAATGTGTGTGTGCGTGTGTGCATGAATGTACGTCTGTCTGTAACCATAGAGAATGGTATGCATGTACAAATAGTCAGTCAACAAACAAGGACTAATTAACAGATCTTCTTGAACTACATACAGTAAACACCATGAGCCATCATATCAGAGAGTATACAGATGCCTTTATGTAAACTTCCTACGTAAAAAAAAAAAAAAAACGGTTCCATTTACAGTAATAAACCAGCAGCTGCGGTTGCCGTGGCATTCTGCAGAAATAATGTTAATATCAATCTACTTTATAATATCAATCTTCATTAAATGTGATAACTATACCATTATAATAAAGGTAGTAGAGAAAGCTAAATGATGAATCACAGCTCATTATAAGTGAGCTGTCCATAAAGCCTGGCCAATATTCATATAGAGACAGGATTACACACAAAGGCAAAACACCATCAGGGTAACACATGACACACTGATTAAAGTGATCAGTTGACTTAACTTTTTTTTAAAAAAGTGAGGAAACCCGTTGCCTTAAAATTATTAAGGCAACAGGTTTCAATAATGCAATAAACTAAATTACATAACATTTTATCAGGTACTTCTGACAATGTGCTTTTATTGTTTTTTACTATAAATTTCATTTTTGTTTTTTCTGCTCACTATTAATAATATAATTTACTTGCAAAACCCCTAAATGTAATGGTATTTTACTGTAAAATTAAAGTTCAAACATTTCAAATGTATTTTTTAATAAAAAATAAAAACTTTTTTTTACAGTGTAGAGCTAAAGTTTATTTGTAATATAATGTATTGTTAAATAATCAAATATGTGATAACTTATTACTTTGGATAACAAATCAGAATATTGCAACACTATATCAATGATGTGTTTGCAAAACCGTGCTCAATGGGCTTTTTATCACTGAAATGACAAGGACGACCTTGGTAAATGCTTTTACGCTAGCGTGGTCTTCAGTATGCAAGCCCTCCACCAAGTGACCATGGCAGCTGTTCCAGCCTCTTGAGCCTTGTGCAAAGCCCCACAATTGTCCTCTTATTCCTCTCTCCACCCTGGGGTAAGGCAGACCACCCTCCTAGCAGCCATGGGGATTGCTGATGGTGGAGAAAGGGGTTAATTCTAGCCAGGCCAGGGTGAGGGGCTTCATCTTACACACCGCCCATTTACAAATAACATAATGTCCATTTGAACAAATGCCAGTCAACAAAGTTGTTATCCTATCAGGGAGGAAAATAGGAGGCATGGTCAGCTGTCAAGGCCGCTGTGCTCTCTCATCTCTTAACCCACATACCTTCAGAACTATTGGTGTTCTTTAGGAACTCAAAATCTGCAGAGAGAGCGGGTAAAGGTATATTTTATAGTATAGTTAAGGCATTCAAGGAATAACAACTTAAAGGAATATTCCTGATTGAAAAGTAGCTAAGCGCAATGACCACAAAAAATAAATTTAGACTTGGCCCTATACTTCTGCTTTAAAAAAAAATAATAATAAAGAAGCTAAATCTGAGTTACAGTGAGGCACTTACAGTACAGTAGAAGTGAATGGGGCCAGTTTTTAAATAGAATACTCTCTGTTTCAATTGTAGTCACAAGACTTAAACAATTTGCAATTTATCATGACTTGTGGATGTGAACAGAATCACTAACTCAACTTTTATGGATAGTCATACAGCTTTGTTGCCATGACAATGCCCAAAACAAACATAAAAAAATAACAAGAACAACTTTACAGCTCAAATAACACTCAAGTTTTAACAGAAGAATGAATGTAAGTGCATTTTTAAATGATAAGCTTCACATTTCTGCTTTTAAATCCTCCAAGAAATGTCCTCATTCAATTCTATAAGTGTTTATTACCATTCATTCACTTGTAGTGCCTCATCATTACCCTGATTTTTTTTGTCCTTTTTTGTGGTAATTAACATATGCTGTTGAACATGCATTGAACTCAGAATATTACTTTAATGCTGTTCCAGAATTTTAAAGACATATATTGAACTGAACTGAATCAAAGTTTAAATGACTTGAGCTGAATAACAACACTCTTGTCTTCAGTACAGCTACGTAGCTGAACTGAATTTGCTTCATAACTAATAAACTTGGCAACATTCACACTGTTATTGAATCAACATTAAACTAAATTGAGCTGAATAATGACACTATTGTCTTTTTAGAGCTGCTTTACAGCTGAAATTGTATTTGTTTCATAACTTTGCAACATTAATACCATTGTTTTCTTATTACTGCACTCTTAAAAGTATTGGTATGGCATTAATGGTTCCCTGAAGAACCTTCAACATCCATGAAACCTTTCCGTTGCAGAAAATAGATTATTTTATTCACTGTAAAAAGTGAATAGTTGGATCAACTTAAAAAAATTACTTCAATTGGTAACACCTAAAGAAATTAAGTTTTCTCAACATAAATTATCATGTTTTGTCATGAAAAAGTGCACTGAAAGATTCTTTGGGGAACCATGCAAACATGGTTCTTCTATGGCATTGCTGCAAAACCCCCCTTTAGTGTGTGTGGCTGCTTTGAAACAATCTGTATTGCATAAAGAACTAATTCAACTCGTGACTTGACTAACACAAGCAACAAATGAACATGTACTCATGCAGGTGGCTTTATGGTCCGGGCGGCGTATAAGGTTCGCGGGATAAATAAAATAAAAGCCCTTGGAGACAGTATTTAAATATTACCACTCCAGACATTATTTCTAGAAGAGCAGGAGCACGGTGTCAATGGAGGCGCCTGTTTGAAATGCGAGCTGCCTGATTCTCTGCCATCATGCTTAGCATTACTGAAAACACCAGTGCTGTGCCAAAGACCAAATGAGTTGCATACAAGCAGGCACACAGCTTGGCTCCCCAAAAAGAAATGAAAATACTACTGATTTAGACCGTTTCTTTAGGTCGGGCCTCAGGTTTTGTATACTGTTCCTCCATAAGCAGAATGTGGGCATAGTTTTTCAGCACTACCTCACATTCCTATGGCACAAGCGTCCGGCTCCATTGTGATGAGGGTGAATGGAGACTCAGTGGCAGAGGTGAGAGGCCCTCCTACGACCTCTCCTCCCTCCTCAGCAGTGGGTGATACTATAAGACAAAAGGACTCAAATTGAAAGTGCACCTGACAGCAGCCCAGTGGGAGACAAGATGAGCATTGTAGTTTTCTCGCTCATTAAGGAGGCGAGTTTATCCTTAAAGTTAGGTGTATGCCATTAAGCAAATCAAATTTCATAAGACATCCATAGTGTTTGAAAATACATTAGTGTCTGTCTAGTCCTTTTCATGATTTAAATACAATATGCTCAGCTGCTAGATATGCTTTGATATGATTGATATGATTAGCATGCTGTGATTGGAAAACTTAAAATGTGTTATTTTGAGTTGGTCTGTTGAATTTTACATCCCCATCGCTACTTATTTATAGCCTGAAGAAAACTGAAAATAAAATCTGCTATAAGAAGCTATGCAAATAGAGTGAGAACAAGTAATGTCTAAGCTGCAGCTTCTTTAATATGACCCTTGCAATTTACAAAAAAAAAAAAAAAAAAAAAAAAAGTAAACCAAAAGAAAAAATAAACATAGCCTAATAATGATGATCATTAACCAACAGAAATTCATAAATTAAAGCAATTATGCGACCAATTTTGTACATATAAGAACTCTTTTAGAATTCTGCACACTTTTTGAACGCACTCTCGGCTAGCAGTGTTTTCCCAGATTTCACATTCACGTGCAGCTTACTCGCGCCTCACTCAGACATTCTGTCGCCAACCGCGTGACGTAATCTGCGCTAGCAGCACTCCTACTCTCGATAGTCTCCTTCCGCCGCCGCCGACACAGATATTATAGTTCCACTCAGAAACGTAATAAACCTGTATTGTTAATGAGGAATAAATTGTTTTACATGAATATATGACTGCTTAGATTGATTCTTGACATTAACTGCCAAACTAACCTTGAGAAGCTTCATGAAGACTGTCTTGAATGACATTCATTGATTTAGTTGTGCATTTCGTTTGTAGAAAATATAGGCTAATTGACTTTCTACAGGGATGATGGATTGACATTTTCTCGTTTTGTTTTTCATCTTGTAATTCAGAGTTTGTGATTGATTGGCTCTACAATGTAAAAATCCTTCTTTTTTTTTAGTAAACGAAACTTAATTTAGGCTAGGCTACTGTTTTTCCAATTGATTTGACCAATGCATTTTAATTGACAAAATTAAAAAGATGTTTGACCTATCTGTGAAAAAAGTTGTTTTGGAGTAAGTAAAACTCAAATAATATAATGTAAAAGATAGAATGAGTTGAGATTCTTACAGTGTATGCAAGAATTTCTTACAGTTTATGTGCATTTTTTGGAGAGATTAAAAGACTTGTGGATTTGCACATTAGTGACTGTGTTGCTTTTTATTTTAATCTATTTTTTTAACCAGTATTTAAATGGATAAAAGTAAAAAATAAAAATAAACTTAATAATTGTGTTATCAAAAAAACATATCGGGCTAAATATAACACATAAACAGATTTTAGATTTTTAAGGCACTTATAAAGACACCATGTAAATCAGTCAACACAATATCTAAACATAAAGCATAAAGGGCAAATACTTTCTGATTATTAGTCGTAGGCCTAAATGTTGCCTTCATAATATGCACATTTTAATGGCATCTGTCTGTGTCATAATGGGACTAACTTAGCGCTGATTTTTAGTAATGGAGGAATTTGTACAAGTTGTCACACTATCTGTATTCCCCCTACTGCAGATTACTGCACAGTGATCATTTCCATCAGGTCATGTAGAAGTATGCAGTGCTTGAATTAACAGCATCACATTGAAACACATGGTTTTCCCATGGTCCTATCCAGGACAGTGCCATGATGGACCGCAGACTAGCCTCTTCGGGCAATAGAAAGAGTAGGCTACATTGTTACAATGTTACATAATTCATTCCACAGTACTTTGAAAACGTTGAATGTGTAAAAAAGTAGGACTTGTTAGGACTTGCGCACCGCCCCTCACTACATCCCGCGGCGTGATACGAGTTCAGCGCGGAGGGTGCGGCGGTCCGCGACACACTGACGCCAGGCGAGAGCACAGCGAGTCTTGTTGTATGAATGCTGTGAAGGATCGCGTCGAGGTGGCGCACAAGGTACAGTAAACTTTACTTTTATATTTAAACGCGTCAACAAACTGTGAAAATACGAACGGCACGTTTGTGAATGCCGCTTAGAGGAACGCGCAATTTATAACTTCTTACCTAGTGTTTCTCGCGCATTGAGATCAGTATGAAGCATACAACTTGGTTGTTCTTCATAACAACTCAAGAGAGTAAATCACTCAGTGTTTGCCATGGTTCATGTGCTGTGTCTGCACATCAGCCTGTTGTTCTCACAGTTATGCTGTTTGTAATGCATAAAGTACTATTTTGTTTGACTGTCACATGATGTTTGTGCTGTTGTTGATGTTTTGTTTTCCAATCAGGATGATAATTCAGTCATTGATCTTGATTATTAAATCCACACAAATTTTAGTATATTCTTTATACATTCTTTATTCATTATACTCAATTTCGTGCTTTACCACCCACTTCTGTTTATTGTGCAGTTGGAGGGGATATTTTTTGAGTGCTCAAAATGGCAAATCATACACATCACTTACAGTGAATATTTGCCCCCGTACATGATGCATGCAGAGACTGTGAGACCTGAGCCAGATTTCCTGACATCATTGAAGATGACATATCAGATTACTCAAAGGACAAGAATTTGTCCTTGTCCATGATTTGCTTGGATTGTTTTATTCTGACACATTGTGTGTGTGACAGACATAGAAAATGAGTGTGTGTGATTGTCTAATATCAGCTTAACTTACTGTAATGTTTGGGGGAGTTGTCTTTAGACATAGACCACTTGGTGGACAGAGATGAGCAATGAACCTCTGTTACATTGTATAAAATTGAGTGTTGCTGGCTGGCCGAATATGTATACAGATACAGTAGGCTACGCTGCAAATCCATTAAAATAATTAAATGTACAGATACATTGTACATTACATTCGTATACATTACAAAAACAACAATAACAATAATAATAATAGTAATAATAATGAAAACAGCTTAAAATTGGGTTGAGCAGGGGGTCTGCCAATTAGGCTACTTAGTACATTATACTTGTACATTACATTAAAACAGGTGAGACAATGAAACATTAAGCTGAACTTTAGTATCTTAATGTTAGCTTTTATTAAAAAAGAAATTCCACAATTTTTTTTTTAGTTTGAGATCAAACAGTAAATACAGAGACCCCTGATCTACCCAATTTTGAAAACCAAATCTTAAATGACAGGTTTGGACAGTGACCTACAAATTGTATGTATTTACTTTACATTTTTACATAAACTAATGAATCTTTTGTTTAAAAAGTTGTTTTCATTATTATTATTATTTTATTTTTTGTTGTTGTTGTTGTTGTTGTTTTAAATAATATAATAATAATAATAATAATTATTATTATTCTATGTCCACTAGTTGATAACATCACATTAGGCCTATGTGTATACCAATATATTTCTTCACAGACCCTAAAATATGTTTTAATTATTATTAGAATTTTTGTTGTTGTTGCTGTTATTATTATTATGAGGAGGAGGCAGATATCCCATAAAAAAAAACAATAAAAAAAACAAACATTATCCTATCTATCCAGTAGGCCTATAGTTGGAATCCATCACACAATTGAATAATGTATATCATAATATAAGACATCGGACAGGCATTTTGTTCTCAGACCATCATAGTGTCCTTGCTTTCTGTTTGCAAAGTGTAAAGTGAATGTATCCATATCTTGCTCAGGTCTGTATATGGACATACCATAAGTATGTATTTAATGTATTTATGTATCTAAATTTGAAGATCTACATGCCTTTCCAATCATTTGTTTTCCATAAGTGTAACAGGTTAACCATCTTTGTATAATCTTGGTGGTTTCTTGGCTCTGCGAAACTCTGCAGTGGTTCACAACATACTGAGAACAAATGATTAGCCATCAGTTTACATGAACCTTTGGCCAGTTTGATTTAAATGTGGCATCACAGGGAGTTTGAAGCGCACTTGCTCTTGGTCTGAGAGTCTGTCTCTCTCACTCTCGCTTTTCTCTTTATCCCTCCTTCTCCATTTGTTCAACCCCCAACCTTTTTTATTTTTTATTGGAGAACATCGCAATTGAGCTGGTGCTTAATGGAGGGCCCAAGATCCAGCCCTTGATAAATAATGTAAGTTCTTTATAATGCAGAGTCCCCTGGGAGGACCGAGAGAGCATCATTACTGCCTCCTAAATTGATTAACGGCACTGAACCAGCGCAAAATGATACATGGATATGATGCGGGGGGTCAAGGCTGTCAAAGTTGCGTGATGGGAGCCACATTAGCTCTGCCTGCTGCACCAACCCTCAAGCTAATGCTAATATTTACATGCACTCAGGCCTGGAGTGCACTTGCTGAAACGTGCAATGATTGCATTTTAATGGCCGCCCTGCATTGCAAATGCAGAAACCGAAACTGCCGTTTTGGTCCATTTGTGCAATTTTTCAAGCAGCAAGCTCACAGTTTACTGACAAGACCCCTTTACGCTCATCTCACCCTACGCTCATTTAGTATCCACCAAATTGTGCATCCTATGGCCATGCACTAGGCAGTTGGCCCACACAGTGAACTTGCTTTTAAGCATTGGTTGTTTTGACTGGGCTCCAGACAGCCCAAACTAACATTGTCTGAGTCAATACAATGGTATATTGACCTTTTATGTAAGTGTGTGGTCAGACTAGTGGTCAGATTTTATGAATCCTCAATAAAATGTATCAATTCCCATCACTCCGACAGCCTTTGTATGCCGTTGCCTAGAGTTTAGGACTGTGGAATTCCTCTCAAAATGACATGGAATTGAATTAAACAAAACAGTTGGCTGGCAACTTGAAGTCGGTGGTCATCAAAGCATGGATCTAACCAGACAGACAAGAAGATCTTACCAAACCCAATGGGCCTGGTCTGAGAACAGTGTCTACGGTTGTTCAACCAGCACCTGCTGTAGGAATACCCAATCTGTGTGGTGTTTGGGTTTGGGAAGGGTGCTTTCAACATGTATGACAGCTTCCCTAAGGGAACAGCTGCATGTGTGTTTGAGTTTGAAGTGGCCCGCAGCCTTTGACAATGAGAAACTTGGGCTGCCTGTGATATGTAAAGATAAAGAGGCTCTTGATGTGTCAGGGAGATACTTGTCCCGCACAGGTGTTGAAGAGTTTCTCCGTCCCAACAAAGTCTTGTCATCAGAGAGAATCTAATGTGTCATAATATGTTCCTTGTAATATTGCACTGTCACTTTGATATCATAATCTCAATGTTGCTTTGTGACATAGCCTAATTTTTTTTTCAACCACTAAGTTTCTAATTTTTTTTTAAAGTTTCACTTTAAAGGGCACCTATTATGCCCCTTTTTACAATATGTAAAAGAAGTCTCTGATTTCCCCAGAGTGTGTATGTAAAGTTTTAACTGAAAAGACCCCACAGAGTATTTTTTCAGCATGTTAAAATTGCCACTTTTTGGGGTGAGGAAAAATGCGCCGTTTGTGTGTATGTCCCTTTAAATGCAAATGAGTTGCTGCTCCCGGCACAGAGGGCAGTGCTTCAGGAGCTCGTGCTTCAGTGTCAGGACAATCTCATCTCACGGAATGGAAATGTCAAAACAGAAACTGTTCTAGCAGTGTTCGGTTCGAACCGGAGTCGGACAATAATACCTTCAGAGCCAGAGAATATGTGCTGTATGGAGATAGAGCAGGTATAGTTTAGTTTAATTACGATTATAACTTATTTGTCGTCTTGCTTTTATCAACTATTAGTACAAGCCTGTTGTAGCGGACCTCGTCCGAATAATGGCCAAAAATATTCTGATGAGTTTTATGAAGTTTATTGTACTTCACACAAAAGATTAAGCAAATATATACGGAACTTTTCGGTGGGTGCTTAATAAACTGGTAAACTTTATATCCGTAAAACAACTCTGATGAACTGTAATAAAGTGTGCATTCTCCCTTTCATTACTGCTGTGACCAGTATCACTCCGGAGACTGTAAGCTGGAGCACAAACACAACAGTTGATACAGATCCATCCTGGGGTCATAGGCGTAATTTGTGGGTGGGACGGGTGGATGTCCCCACCACTTTTTGCTAAGGTCGATATTGTCCCCACCACTTTTGAAACATCTCACGGCACGAATGTACCAATACAAATAAATAAAACATCTCCAGTTAACTAGCAGAGCATTCATTTAGTTTGTTTGTTAAATAGGCGATTTAGCGCTGAAATGTGTTGTTTTTGAAATCAAGTGATCAAAGTGCTCGCTGCGATCAGTGGCGCGGATACTGTGTTCTCTTGTGGCTCGCACACAGTCTTCACTCGGTCGTGTGCTTCAATCCGTTGTGGAGCCTCTCTATTTGTTCCGGTTACAAAACAAAATGCACACAAACATGTCCCTGCCTGATATACAACCACTGATAAACATAATCACTTTTGATGAGAAGAAAAAAAAAAAAAAACTATACAAGTTTCGGATTAGAACCCAGAACCTCTGACACGCTTGGCAAAAGTTCTGCCACTGGACCATTTAAATTAAACGACAAATTAAACCCAATGTACTATTTAAATCGATTGCTGGACATCGTAATGTTATTGTACATACATCTGATTTATGATTTAGCATTGTGTTAGCAATACTTTTTTATAAAACATTTTTATTTATTTACATCGTCTTTCAAAACATGACCTGCGCGAAAGAGAAAAAAAAATTAATGTGCTTTTGAAAATGCACTTCCAAATGCGTCTCTGTCCCCAGCACATTTCAAACCAAACTGACGCCCATGCCTGGGGTAACAACTTTTTTAGCAAGCCTGCTTTGTACGGACCTTCGTTCACAAAGCAGTCTGATGTAAAATGATTTGCTCAAACATAAACGCATTTAGGTAGGTTAGGGGCTCATTCCCTTCAAAAACAAAAGTAATCCCCTCTTCAACAGCTCAGATGTCGGGAGTAAATGACGACTGCTATGATCATTCTTAAATCCAACAACAAAACACCTAAATCGCTTCTGCTCCGGAGTCGAAACAATGGCGGACTGTGTACAGCTCACTCAGGGCTAATATGCTAATATGGCAGTGTCAGTCAACAGTAGTGGGCGGGGCTTGTGCAAAAGTACGTCACATTGCTCAGAATCTGAATACGGCTTGTTCAGAGACACTGCTTATGATTTATGGGGATTAAAAAAAGCACTGGGGGGATTTTTATCATTATGGGGTGGTTGTGAACACACACTGCCAACACACATTTATGTTCAAACGTAAAAGTGAATTTGCATAATAGATGCCCTTTAAGTGTTATTACCATGTTATTACTACATTTACCAATTTTTATTATTTGACATTTCAAATGTTACATGAACTGCAGAAAAAAACAAGAAAATGCAAGAAAAATATATAGATCATATACTTTAAGAATTGCCAGTATCAACTCTAAAACAGTCCAAATTTTTGAAAGCTTTTGTTTTACATTTTGAATCAAAACAGCAGCAATGTTTTCAAACAAAATATATTAATTTTACTTGCTTAAACTTTCATGCTGCAATGGTTCATCAGTAGGTGTGAATATTCCTGTTCATCATATTTTTCAGTCTCAAAAGTGTGTGTGGGATATGGCAAGGGGATAAATAAAAAGTGTTTTTTAGACAAATCTAGGCTAACTCATAAAAAAAGTCTGCATAACTTCATATGTAAAGCCTCACTTGATCCCCGGATCAAAATTTAACTATTTTTAATGGTTGTATCTCTTTAAGAAAAAAAGAAAGAAAAGAAAAGAAAAAAAGAAAATATGATGATGATATTCCGGGTCAAAATGGTCCAGAATCAACTATTAAGGTTAATTACTTCTTCTTCTTCTTCTTCTTCTTCTACTTCTTTTGTTGTATATTAAGTCCTATGAACATTACGCCTAAGCTGAGAATTGGATTAAAAAAATCTACATGCATCAATCACATTAATCTAAAAAAGGATTAAGCAATAGAAGATTCCACACAATTTGATGCATTGGCAGATCTTTTATGGCATGAAGTATTTGCAAGCTCACCTTATTCCACAAGAACAGATGGAAAATTCCTCACATATTCTTCTTTTACCCATCTGTTATTTTCCTTCACTTGCCTTAAGAGGAAGCTCTGAGGAAAGAACTTGTCATGAATGTCTGCTAGAAGTTTTAAGTACTATTAGGATCCCTTGTGTTAAAAAAGACACCCCAAAAACCAACCAGAAAAAAAAAAGAAAAAAAAATAGATCTTGCAGGTTAGTTGGGGATGCACTTCCTACCCTTTGCTCATCTCCTCCCTGACAACAGCAGAAGGTCCCAGGCTTTTAAATGAGCTTTTGGCTGGGAGATGATGCTAAATATAGGACCAACTTTTTAGCCTCCCTGTCGCTGTGGTCCATGATAACAGCTACTACTCTCTCCTTCCCAGTTAATAAATAGCACCTGTTTTCATTGAATGACTCCCACTCCAATGTGCAGAGTTCATGCGAGTTTATAAGCCAAAGACATTTTGTGATTTTTGTTAAGACCATTTTACTGATAAAAGACTTTTGCTGTAAAACGTTTAGGCTATTGAATTAGAATATTATTGTCGAAACTGGTCAGTTCTATAGAGGCATTTGTGTTGTGATACGTTGCCCTGATTGTAACCTACATCAGACAAGCTTTCTAAAGTGAAACAGTAGCTGAGGGCAGTCACACTCACCGAGGACAACATTATTCTTAGCACTCAGCATTGTTCAAATAGCTGCTCTCTGATGTCACCTTTCTTATCTAGTGTTGATGGTCCAGAATAGAGTCAGTGGATAACACTTACCTGCCACTCAGACTCTGATACAACCTAAAGTGGATTCATATCAATCACAGGCAACTCCTTGGCAAAAAACATATAAATAACTGTAGTCTTTATGTGTGGAAGGTGATGGGGGAAAAAGGAATAGGTATTGTCTAGAAAGAGCTAGAATAGTGTTTTGCAACTTAGAAGTGGTTCAGTTATCCTCCTTGAAGTGAAAGCGTCTGAATCTTACAAAATGTATTTCAGGCCTCTTGCTTTATTCCAGTGAGGATGCTATGCTGAACCATCTGGTAACTTCAAAAGAAATGTGCAATCTTGCATTGTGCACTCTTATTTCCCTTCCCATTATCATGAATGCTGGTTAGTGAATGGCTGCCTTGGGATCCTTCTGAATGGACACTTTTATTCTTATCTCAAATGCGTTTCTTCTCTATTCCTAGAATGTTGAAAGGCTCCCTTTATTAAACTGTTTGCACTTTTTGCCTGTTGACCACTTAAACAGTTAGGCTAACTAGTAAGCCTACAGCGGTGTCTTGAATAGCATCCTATAATAAGCTGCATCTTTACATACAGTATGAGGAAACTGATATGAGTCAAGAGGACATTGTTCAGTGCTATACAGCATCACTCAGCAGTGTGTCACGGCAGTATCGTTTAGCGTGCCGTATGAACACATCCCACTTCCCATATTTTGAAAGCCATTTCGAGAACTTACCGTAGAGCAGATGTAATTGGAAGCTCCAAAGGCAGCCATTCCGAGAAGCTGTAACATAATGATGTCATCATCAGTGTTGTCAGGGTAGAAGATGTATTGCGTCATTTGTTCTGGATTTGTGGAATTAAGACTGGAATACACTATACGACTTTTAAAATCTGAACACTAGGAATTATACGCTTACCAACTTTGGTTACAGAGGAAAAACTGGCAAAAAAAAAAAAAAAGACTGAGGATCACACACTACCAGACTCGCTTATTGTTCCGAACACAACAATCTCATGTAGAAACATGCGGCTCATTGCTAGAAGACCATAGACTGTAAAAAAATATGGACGTAATGTCCGGTGACGTCACCCGTAGGTTTCTGAAGAGCATTTTTGCCCACAGTTGTCTTGAAGGGCAAAATTAGCTATATAGACCAAAACCACCTTTTGTACCAGGCTGTAATAAAATAAAAAAAAATTCTGCTGGGGGTTAAGTCACTTCTGTGATGGATTCAGGAGAAAGACCTGAAGGTTGCCAGTTGTAGAAGACTTATGACAAATTAAAAAACAATATGTGGTCTAAAATCAGCTCAAAATATCAAACATATTTCATTTCCTCTAACTGGATGGAATCATAGATAGCTGACTTGTTGCCTTGCGGACCTATTAGGCAATGACTTCATTGACATAACAGCAAACAAATCTACAACAAAATAGAGAGAGCTTTGGTGATAACTAAGTGAATATTTAATTACTACAACACTAATTTATTCCTAAAAATTAAAACAAAAGTTATAAAAAAATGTTGTTCAAAAACATACATTCACGCACTAACTGACCACAGTGCGCTACTTTCTGATGCCATTTTATTTTTAGTTCAACTGTCACAGAGTTGAAGACACAGGAAAGTGGGATCTTGTTGCCAATGAAGGATACATCTATGCTGCCTTCAAAAAAGATTAGATCATTAGACAGGATGTGATTCGGACATTCCTTGTTGCCTTCCTACTTTACAGCATTTTTCAGCTTTTGGATGCAGCAATAATCTGAAGCTAAAAAATATGAGTCTGTATGTGATTTTCTGTAAATCTTTTAACTCTGACTACCCAATATCTGCAGGCTGGATCTGGCAACTAGTGTCGACTCGTTCAGACTGCAAATCGGGGCAAAGTCATGTAGTGTTTTCCAGCCTTTAGTGTCAGTATTGGCACCTCTTAATGTAATGCCAATGTAATGTCTGACTGCGTTGTCTCTCTTTACAGGTGCACTTGACAATCTGACCTAACTGTGAAACAACACAACTTTCAACACTACCCTTGTTCATGTGTCGCTGTGGTTAAGTGTTTGATTCTCTTTGAGGAGGTAGAGCAGAGAGTCCTTGTTTCTGTGTGGTGGAATTCTACGGAGTAAGTGTGACAACGTTGGCTGGGGCGCACGTGGCGCCACAATGAGCGTCATCTCGCTCTTCTCCTTCACCAGCCCGGCGGTCAAGCGACTGCTGGGCTGGAAGCAAGGTGACGAAGAAGAGAAGTGGGCAGAAAAGGCAGTGGATGCACTGGTCAAGAAGCTGAAGAAGAAGAAGGGTGCTATGGAGGAGCTGGAGAGGGCACTCAGCTGCCCTGGTCAGCCAAGCAACTGTGTCACTATCCCTCGCTCACTGGACGGGAGGCTCCAGGTGTCACACCGGAAGGGGCTGCCTCATGTAATCTACTGCCGAGTGTGGCGTTGGCCCGACCTACAGTCGCACCATGAGCTCAAGGCCCTGGAGTGCTGCGAGTTCCCCTTTGGATCTAAGCAGAAGGATGTGTGCATCAACCCCTACCACTACAAGAGGGTGGACAGTCCAGGTGAGTGACTGAGTTTGATCACGAGCAGTACATAATAGCAGCTGAGAGATACATTTGGATTTGGATTCATCTCAGTGACTAACATTTTTTTACCTGTTCCCCAGAAAGAGTCATTTAGATTTGTTCAATGACCCTCTCTGCAGGTTACATCATTATAGCAATAGTTGGTGAAAAGGTTTGAATGAGTCATTGAATCATTTAATCAGTTTATTAATTAATAAATTATTAACAACAGGCATTCACTACCAACACTTAAGGCACATTTACACCAAGGATGATAACTATATAAGTGTTTTAATAATAGGGAAGTCCACACCACAACTATAACGATAACTACAGGAACAATATGGTTGGAATCAGTTTCAGATTTTTTTGCCAAAATAATTGACAGCCAATCAGGATCCGCTCGACTTTAAAGAGCTCAAGCATTTAAAGTGTCAGACAACATAACTGCAGCACACTCTTATAATAAACAGAATGTTACTGTCTATCTTTATAGTTATCCTTTATTAACAGATGTGTTTCCACAAAATCTTCCAAGAGACTCTAGAAAGAGTGTTTAAGCATCATAAGCAGTTACCCCACAAATGACAACATCAGGTCGTTAATTTATTATCTATAAATCTCTTCCATTTTGTCAAAACTATTTTGTGAAAACAAAGACTCGTTCAGAGAAGGTCCAACTAATGAAATTCTCCTTGACAGTTCTTACTTAAGTGCTTGTTCTCGTAAGCAGTCATGTGCTTTAAAAGGGCAAGACTTCAGTGAACAAAAATGATGAGTCAGTGCATGGAAAGAAACAAGAATGATTCCTTCTCTTTACAGATACGCTCCAAAAAAACGCATTAATTCACAATCTAAACACAGGATTCCCACTGTCATGGAAAACCTGTAAATATCAAGTAATTTTAAAACTAATTTCCAGGGGTTGAATGCTGAAAAGTCATAGAAATCTATAATAGTAATATTTATGTAATATTCTTCCACTTTAGGTAACTCTTAGGGATTTTAATCTCTATAAAATGTTACGACTAACAGCTGGAAATGTCACTGAAAAATCATGGAAAAGTCATGAATATTTATTGGCTAAAAGGTGTAGGATCCTGTAAACACAGCTAAACTGGACTTTGTTAGTGAGTCAGTTAAAGCGAAGATATTTTGTCCTTTTGAAATATTTTGTTTGAAATAATTTAAAGAGATTGTTAGCCCAAAAATAAAAGTGTTGTCATCAGTTTCTCAGCCTCAAGTTGTTGCAAATCTGTATGAGTTTCTTTCTTCTGTTGAACACAAAAGACGTTATTTTGAATAATGTTGGTAACCAGACAGTAGAAGGTAGACATTGACTTCCATAATAGGAAAAAAATACTGTGGATGTCAATGGCTGTTTACCAACATTCTTCAAAATAACTTATTTTGTGTTCAACAGAGGAAAGAAACTCATACAGGTTTGGAACAACGTGAGGGTGAGTAAATGATGACAGAATTTTCATTTTTGGGTGAACTATCCCTTTAAGTATTATTATCAGTTCATCTTGGTGTACAGTTTTTCTGTTGAACTGCAGTTTGTATAAATTGCAAATCACTGGAAATTTCCACACAGATTTTCTCTTTCCTGTTGTTAATATTTACCTTTAGAAGAACAAGTGAGTAAAAGCACTCTTTCAGTGAATCCCATATGGATTATATAGCCCATATGTACCTTTGCCATGCATGTTCCTGAGTTTTCCTTTCCCATGGTTCCTGCAGATGGTCTCTTTCTTTTTCTGTCTTTCCCCTTCCATATCTCTCTCCGGCCTCTGCCAGGTGCTTTTCTCATTTGTTTGATCCTGATACCACTTGAGAGAATCGGGTAGCATTGAAAACCATGGAGTCTAAAACCTTCTGTGCTGTGTGTGTGTGTGTGTGTGTGTCTTAATGGGAAACTAGAACATTTTCTTTACCTCTGCTTATGGTGAAAGAATGGACTTCAAATGCACAGCCCCCTTTTTGTTGGCTAAGCAGAAGATGAGGGTCAGCTGACAACACAGAAACAGCTGTCCACAGTATGTGTGTGTGTATATATGTGTGTGCACATTATGAGAGCAGGAGCAGGAAATTCCAGGCGGAGGCAGAATGAGGGCTTTGTTCAGAGTCTGTGTACACTTTTGTGTGTGTGTGTGTGTGTGTGGTGGCTGAAACATGCAAACATGTGGCTGTAAAGAGGAAGAGTTTTACAGGAACTCCTGTCACCCACACAGACAATAGCAGGAAAGAGAGGTTGCCTGCCTTGCACACGCTTGCAGGCCTGTGGATATCTGGACACCTGTCTTTCCCCTCCTCTCCAGAATGCCAGCATGCTGGCCACATCCATTGTTTAACAGTACTCATTGCTATATCGCTAAAATACAAGTTCCCAGTCTCACTGAAAACAACTTGACAGTCTAAAACTATTAGCCTGTCTGAATGAAAAGGCATGCGGGCAACATAGGTGGTGAGACGTTTATAGCTGAAAATCCACTTCAAAACACCAGTTACCACATTTTATTGCTCTACTATTTTTAGAGAGCATGTCTGTGTGTGACCACTGTGAATATGACTCTTGGATGAGTTAGTTGTAGACTCTTGGATGTGATGGTTAATTTGTATATTACAGAAATACAGAAAATTGTAGACAACAAAACACCAAATATAATCATAAATAATTAAATGGATAGTTCACCCAAACATGAATATTCTGCTATCATGGCATTCCAAATCTGTGTTAATTTCTTAATTCTGTGAAACGAAGAAGATATGTTGAAGGTATATGTTTTTGTCCATACAATGAAAGTTGTTTTTCACCCCATTGACTTTAATTGGATGCACACAAACATTTTTCAAAATATCTTCTTTTCTGTTCCACAGTAGAAAGTAAGTCATAAAGGTTTGTAACTATATGAGGGTGAGTAAATTATCACAGAATATTCATATTTGGGTGAACTGGTGTTTTGATGTTATCATTATGTTTATTTGTGGTTTTGAGTGTGCAATTGTTTACATGTACACTACATAATATTTACTGTTGAATTTTCTGTTAGAAATTAATTATTTAGCTAGTACATACAATATCCTCCAAATCACTACAGTATAATGATTAATATTCAGAGCTGTTGGGTTTTTGGCAGGACATTTCCAGAATTCATACTTGTGTGTTCATGTCGTGTCCATAAACAAAGAAAAGAAAATTTAGCCAGTAGTGGCAGATGAATGTCTCATTCATATCTCAAAAGTGCGACGGATTCTCGTGTCACCTTCTCCATTCTAATTGCTTATGATTGGCATATTTCTTCTCTATTCCTAGTTCTGCCACCTGTGCTGGTACCACGAAACAGTGAGTTCAATGCGAAACTCTCTATGCTGCCACGCTTTCGTAACCCACTTCACCAGACAGAGCCACCAATGCCTCAGAACGCCACCTTCCCTGACTCCTTTCCCCAGCAGCCAGCAAACGCCCTACCCTTCACCCCGAACTCTCCAACCAACAGCTACCCCAGCTCGCCCAACAGTGGCACAGGCAGTACAGCCACCTTCCCCCACTCGCCATCCAGCTCGGACGCAGGCAGCCCTTTTCAGATGCCAGGTGAGCTGCTCTTATGCTATTTATTCTTCAATGTCTTGCTTTCTACTGTAGTAGAAAATGTACACTACCGGACAAGGGTTTTGGGTTGGTAAGGTTTTTAAAGGCATGTCTTATGCACACCAAAGCTGCATTATTTGATCAAAAATAAAGTAAAAAGGTAAAACTGTGAAATATTACAATTTAAAATAACTAATTTCTGTTATAATGTATTTTAAAAATGTCCTGTGTTAGCAAAGCTGAATTGTTAGCATCGTTACTTTTCAGTGTTATATGATCTTTCAGTAATCATTCTAATATGCTGATTTGCTGGTCAAGAAAAACTTATTATTAATACCAATGCTAAAAACAGTTGTGCTGCTTAATATTTGTATGTAGAAATGTGATCATTTTTTTGATACAGAAAACTTTTGTAACATTATAAATGTCTTTTTTGTCACTTTTGATTAATTTAATGCATCCTTGGTGAATAAAAGTATTAATTTAAAAAAAAAAAATCTTACTGACCCCAAACATTTTAATGGTAGCATGGAGCGCCTAAAGTTTTGCATTCCTCTGAGAAACATTTGCAAGAGAACACAAAAGCATTGACATAATTTTTCCTCCCATCTCATTTTTTTTTTCCTTCATCATGTCCCTTTAGGGGCTCCATACTTATAAGATTTCAATGTTTGTTTCGAGACAGAACCATAGAGCACGGCACTAGCAATGACAAGGTCATGGGTTTGATTGAAAGGTTTGAAGTGCCTGTCAAATGTGTAAAATGTAAATAGTAATTATATGGTTCTTTGATACTTGTGTGATTACCATATACATATAGAATAATATTGAAATGATACTGTAAGGTACTTCAAATAATACAATGATATTTTTTAAGGGACAGCAGACACATTGTTTTCTAACGGAGTTACCTTTATTTTAATGGCAGAAGACTGTTTGATAAAGGTACATATTATGGACCCTTTTCACAGGCGTTTAGGCTAATTAAGGTACATTTATAACACCTTACTTTGTTATTATGTTTCTGACATTAAAAAGGACAAAACTAGTCAACACGGCTGCGATGGGGTTTCTAATACTGCGATGGGGTTTTCTAATCTCTCACAATTTTTTTTCCTCATTTGGAAAATTGTCAAACATTGAAATTTTTTTTTTTTTTTTTTTTTTTTTTTTGGGGGGGGGGGCACAAATCAATATGGCTTTCCGTAGTCTGCCATGTACTGTACTTCTAAGAAAAAAAAAGTTAATTGCAGGTCTATTTATATTGTATATAAGTTATAAGTGTTGGGTGGATTCTGTGGGATAATATTTATTTATCTACATCTGTTTTCCTATGTTTTTGGGTGTTGCTTCAAAAGAAACCCCTCCACCTGCTTATATTCCCCCAGAGGAGCCAATGACACAGGACTGTCCACAGCCAATGGACACTAACCTGCTAGTTCCCAACCTGCCATTGGAGATCAGCAACCGACCAGGTACCATTTGCATCATAAAAACCCCCATGAAATAAGACAGCACACTAAGCTTCAGTCACTCCAGCAAAGATTATTGCTTCTTCCTTACAGCCTGACATGGGCTGCTTAAAACTGTCAGCAGCTGCCTGCCCACACTGCAGGTGCAGGAAGTCCACACACAAACATACTCTCATACACACACTCACAAAGTCACAGACAGTTCGACTTTTTGTCACTTAAAGGGATAGTTCGGCCAAAAATGAAAATTCTGTCATCATTTACTCACCCTCAAGTTTTTCCAAACCTGTATACATTTCTTTCTTCTGCTGAACACAAAATGATATTTTGAGGAATGTCAGTATAACCAAACAGTTGATGGACCCCATTGACTTCCATAGTATATATACAGTATATATATGTTTATATATGTGTTTTGGTGAACTATTCCTTTAAATCTTGTTTATCTTGCAGCAAAGTATGTGGTGTGATTATGAAAAAAAAGCAAATAATCTTATAATTCTTTATTGTTTGATTAATTTCCTGTGTATTATTGTAAAAAAAAAGAAAAAAGTTCCACATCCTGCTCAATGTTATCCTTCAAACTGTGCAAATCGAAATCGAAAAACCAATATAGTGAACATATATGTAGGCTATGCACTAAATGATGTGCAGAAAAGGTTAAACATATAAAGTTAAACAGTAAATTAAAAGTGAATTGCACAGTTAACTGTTAGAAATTTGTAAGTTATAGCAAACATTTGAATGTTTTTTCTAAAGAATGCTGTTAACTCCTTTAATATGGTAATTCATTAATATTTACTTTCCGTTTTTATTTATGCATGTTTGGAAAAATAGCCTCAACACAATGTTTAAAATATGTGTTCATGGCATTTTTAAATATCTCTCTAAAGAAAACAGCACTGCACTTGATCACAATCAATGATTCACCAATTTGTACAGTATAGAGCAAAAAATATACAGTTTGCATATAGTGAAACCTAGGGATGGGTATCGTTCAAAAATTTTCGATATCGATACCAATACCAATACCGTTACATTGACTTTGAGACCGGTTCCTGAACTATACTTTTTTTTTAATACCAATTTTATGAAATCCGTTTTAACAAGATTACATTACATATTACCTAAAAAAAGCTTTGTTCAGTGTTGACTACAAAGACGAAGTTGACATTGCCATCTCCACAGTATAGTGAACACACGCCTATAGAGAGAAATGCATCAGTTCACACAGAAACCATGGTCTCCTAGTATTCACTAGGTTTATAGAGCAGCAAAGGAAACCATTCCATAATGTGCATGTTTTGAAAACATTTTCTATGCTACTAGTTTCAAGTATATATTTAGAATAACCTAAATAACTGCATCAGGCAGAGGGGCGTGTTTTACTAATAATTTGTTTATTTTTGCACATCATTTGAATTATTTTGGTGTTATCAGAATACATAACACTTTAAAATCAACACAAATATTCACTCTAAACTGAAGAGGGCTGTTGCTGCTATTTTGTTAACTTTACTGAAAAAATCACTGCAAAAATGATTGACAAAATACAAAAATACAAATTGAAAATTTGCATCTAATTGACAGGGCAATGCAGGTAAATAGGATAAACAAAATAACTAAAGCATATCTGGTGGTGATACAGTATATGCTTATTTTATTACTAACTTATTTTATTACATGGCTTGGTTGAATTCCAATGTAGAATGCGGTCTGTTATTTATTGATAACAGACCGCTGTGCGGAGTATAACCACTGATCTATATAGAATGACATTATGTCATTATATAGATCAGTGAGTATAACAGACCGTTACCATGAAAAACAGAGCGTTGCTATGGACTCACAGGATTCTAACCTGATTCTAACCGTAGAGACGGAGCGTACTATTTTCTTTAGCGGAAGCAATACAATCGGGTTTAAATCAATAAACTCCCTTCTAAATCAATATTTTGTGTCAAATTAATTATTTATTTGGTAGGTAGCCATGTAATAAGCGGGATTATGTGAGTGTGTGTGTGTGTGTGTGTGTGTGTGTGTGTGTGTGTGTATGATGTGTGCCGATGTGCGCCGCTGCGCAGAGACGCCAAGGGGGGGAGAGAGAGAGATAGAGAGAGGGAGCGCTTCAGAACTCCTGACCTGCTATTTAGATATACTATTCTTCAATAAATATATTTGTTTGACAGGGAAGCAAACAGGAATATATATTATTTTTCAAAAAAAAAAAAAAGCACCCCAGAAAAAAGGGCACTTTCTCTCCAGGAATAAAAAGGGCAGGTGCTCAAGCCCCCTTTGATGTCTATGTGTGCACGTGCCTGCCTATTTCTCATGTCTGTGAGGCAAGTAGCCTAAATGCAGAGTTTCGGTTACTTTGTGACGCACTCCAGTTCTTCTTGCAGTTGAAGACGGAGCAGCTTTCTGCTCTTAAGTTTATTCTGTGCACTGTCAAGTGCCTCATCAGATTTGTCATGTTGCCAGTCTTGGCAGCAATTATCTAATCAAATATTGCATCATGTGCTGTTGGCATTGAGCCTGGTGAAATGTAGCCACACTTTTGATCTTTTCCACATCTTTTACATCTTAGGGGGATGGGACGCTTACACAATACAGCCTCACTTGTGAGCCACGTCTCTGAATGTAACCGATGTAAACTAGTGTTTTTCCTTGATGCCTTGCCACAGCCAATCATGCTTGCATGCTTATTGGCTCACTGACGTTGACAAGATTAACCCCTTAGGAATCGAAATTTGGTACGGAATGACAAGACATTTTTTGATACTCGATGGTATCAAGGCAATTCGGTCGTTGCCTAAAAAGCATTGAACTCGATACCCAGCTCTAGTGAAACCCAGAGTTCCACAGGAGGTGAGGGGTGTGTGCAAGGGTGTGTGTTGAAATATTTGTGGAAGTTTGGGATGCGCGCTCAAGCTGCATCCTGTGCAGTGCTGTAGTGCACACTTCCATTGTGATAGGCTAATGGGAAAAGAGTAGACAAAACACACCTGTGGCCCAGTGTCACAGACCAGAGGAAGCTGAGAAGAAATATGCCATAGATAAACACATTTAACTCTCTTTGGGATTAGCACAGTAGGAACAGATGAGCTGTGAATATCAGAAAGAGGACATTTGAGTGATTGGTATTTTATGGGACCCAAAACAAGTTAACTTGCACTGTGGTGGGATTTGATACGGACAGCTATGCCACTTCCCAGCAAGCAATAGCCGTCATTTCACCATCTAGGTTAACTATAGACCTGATATATTCCGGCTATGAGTAACCCATTTCTAGCCAAAATAACCTTGAATTTGGTTACATGTCTTTTTTGCCAAAAATAACTTGCGAGATGTATGATATTCCATCATGTAAGCAAAGTCAACAGTGATTACAAGGTGTTTGGTTTCATTTCTTTGACATGTTCTGTGCATAGCCTGTGCATCTATTCTTGGGCTATGGTTAGACGTCTATTAAATTTTCACTGACAGCCTAAATTTTTCCTTGTTATAGCCTAGATGTCAGGGCTGCGTTTGGATGGCTATTAGACATCTTTATAAGCAAAATTGCTTGCTGGGATGTATTATGCTGATTTGGTTGTATTTTGTAGGCCCTTGAATAGTGCATTCATAACCAATCACTGCTGCCTGTTATTAAAGTGTTACCATTAATAGCCTAGCAACAGTGACATCATATAAATACCCTAGTAAAATCGATATGCCCTCGGCTGTAATAGATGAGATGCAAGTCTAAATCTGTTAATCATATTGCTAAATCACTTTCAAAGACAGTCCAGCACTAAAGGTGCATTAATATATTGTAAAATAAAATGTTTTGGGGGTTGAGTCTACTGTGCAAATGTTTCGGGTGAGGTTTGTATACGATCAAAAGTGAAAGTAGAGACAATGTTACAGATTTCTATTTTAAATAAATGGTGTTCTTTTGATCTTTCTATTCATCAAAGAATCCTGAAATTTTTTTTCACTGAAAACTGGAGTAATGACTGCGCCTTCACAGGAATAAATTACATTTTAAAATAGATTAAAATAGAAAACAGTTATTTTAAATTGTAATAATATTTAACTATATTACTGTTTTACTTTTTGATCAAATGAATGCAGTCTTATCATTTTTAAATCTTTACACCATACTACTATGGTTTGTTATGGTAATTGAATGTGCACTTGCATTCATTGAGTTCATAACGTTTTGTGCAGATGTTCAGCCTGTGGCCTATGAGGAACCCAAGCACTGGTGCTCCATTGTGTACTATGAGCTGAACAATCGTGTGGGAGAGGCCTTCCAGGCCTCCTCCACCAGCGTACTGGTGGACGGCTTTACCGACCCCTCGAACAACCGCAACCGATTCTGCCTGGGTCTGCTGTCGAATGTCAACCGCAACTCGACCATCGAGAACACCCGACGCCACATCGGAAAAGGTTTGACTTGACACTGAAATGACTGTATAAATCAACTATTCTAGGATATATTGCATATGTAATTGGGTGATTATTGATTAGCGCAATTATATAGCACTAAAATATGACATGGACATGGTGATAGTAATATGATATTGATGCCAAATCGCTGTTAATAAGCTATATATACTTTATAATGTAAACTCACAATCATTTTTTTTATACATTTTGCAGGAGTCCATTTGTACTATGTGGGAGGAGAGGTGTACGCCGAATGTTTGAGCGACAGCAGCATCTTTGTCCAGAGCCGCAACTGTAACTACCACCATGGTTTCCACCCCACCACCGTATGCAAGATCCCCAGTCGCTGCAGCCTAAAGATCTTCAACAACCAAGAGTTTGCTGAGCTCTTGGCTCAGTCCGTCAATCACGGTTTTGAAGCCGTCTATGAACTCACCAAGATGTGCACCATCCGCATGAGCTTTGTAAAGGTAAGCTATAAACTAGATAAACTGATAATTCATAGCTCAACCAGCAATACTTTCATCATTTACTCACCCTAATGTGGTTCTGAACCTGAATGCATTTCCTTCTTTTGTGAAAAACAAAAGAAGATATTTTGAAGAATTTTTCTGAATGTCAGCATGTTATCTGTTTTTCTCCATATACTATATAGAGCTGGTAAGTCCCGCCCCTTCCGCTAACCCCACTGGACCTCTAGGTTGAAAAATCGTCAATGCAAGTGAATGGGAGAAAATAATTATTTTCTGGTCCCGTTTGAATTGTGCCATGAATGTGAACATATGTTGTCTGTGAATTTTTTATATAATTTTTCATGTAAAGAATGCTACAATTTAGCGGGTAGAAGTTTGATACGGTTAGACTTTGTGTGAGAGCACTTTGTGGACTACAACTCTTCGCTGCTTTCGACGCGTTTGAAACGTCACCACCACTCGCACACGGACACTAGCTCACGGATCCCGCTAAACATGGCTGTGTCTTTGGTGCACTTCACCGCCTTCTTTCAGGGAGAGGACAAAATCGTTGAGGTTGGCGAAAACCACGGGTAAGTCAACTTTATGGGGTGACGTCACATAGGCGACATGTAGTCTTTCTCGTTGTGTCTTTTCCACAACTGCTAGCCAAAGAACAACATATGTTTACATTCATGGCACAATTCAAACGGGACCAGAAAATAATTATTTTCTCCCATTCACTTGCATTGACGATTTTTCAACCTAGAGGTCCAGTGGGGTTAGCGGAAGGGGCGGGACTTACCAGCTCTATATAGGAATAATAAAAAAAAATTGAAAGAAGTCTCTTATGCTCACCAAAGCTGCATTTATTCAAAGAAAAATACAGTAAATACGTAAAAACAGTAATACGATGAACTATTATTATAATTTAAAATAACTATTTTCTATTGCGGTATATTTTAAAATCTAATTTATTCATGTGATGGTAAAGCTGAATTTTCAGCATCATTACTCCAGTCTTCAGTGTCACACATATGTTACCCTGGATCACAAAACCAGCACAGGTATATTTGTGGCAATAGCCAACAATACATTGTATGGGTCAACCCCACACCAATGATATATATATATATATATATATATATATATACACAAATGTTTGTAAAAATCTATTGGCGAGTATATGAAACAGTGAGTATATGAAACAATCGCCAGTTGGCCGGTAACATTTTTATAAATTCTAACATTGCAAAATTGTGAGAACATGAACGTGAACAAATGTGAACGGCGCTCTGGACAGTTGACAGGACAGTGCTGCATTGTCATAAAAGGTTAAAGGGATAGTTTACCCAAAAATGAAAATTAGCCCATTATTTACTCACCCTGAAGCCATCCTAGGTGTATATGACAATCTTCTTTCAGACGAATACAATACAAATTTCCTGGCTCTTCCAAGCTTGATAATGGGAGTGAATGGCTGGATGTCTTTGGAAGTCCATCAAAGTGCATCTTTTCATGATAAAAGTGATCCATGCATCTCTCTTCAGGCCTCGCCAATTTAAATAATCAAGCTCAAGAAGACGCGAAAGGGAACTCAAATTAGTTACTATTAGTGGGAAGTTTTCTGTGCACATACATCCGAAGTGCGCGCCCAGAAATCCACGTCCAGACAGCACACAAATACTGATACTTCTCTCTTTCACGTCGTCTTGTGCTTGAACAGACATTTTCAAACAAAATTGTCAAACTGCCCATCTTGGCAAGTATCCTTGTAAACATACTAGTCAGTTATGTCTTAACTGAACGTAAACAGTTGACAAATAAAATGCATGTGTAACAGTATAATGGTTCCGTGCATTAGCTCTTAAAGTGACAGCAGCCTAATATTCCTGCTGCTCTCTGTGTTTTCAATGTTAATTAAACATCAAACGGCAAAGAACAATCACTTAGTGTTCTTGACTGAATAACTTTTGTAACTTTAACAAGGATTCATGGCTGGTAAAAAAAAAAATATATATATATATATGCCCAATACATTGTTACTGGCCATTGGCTGGTGTGGTTAAAAGTTAGTTTAGGCCCCGCATATAGACCATTAAAATAAATATTTTATTTTTACTCAGGAGTGTATACACACACACACACATACATGTTTTGGGCCCCACTGACTTTTCTTGTATGAACAAAAGACACCGACTAAGACACTGAAAGAAATACATACCTGTTTGTAACCACATGTGTGTGAGTAAAAAGCAGAATTCAATTAGACATGTTGCACACAATTTTAAAGAGAACTATAGACATAATTGTACTTGTGTTTCAGGGTTGGGGTGCAGAGTACCATCGACAGGATGTGACAAGCACCCCATGCTGGATTGAGATTCATCTTCACGGGCCCCTGCAGTGGCTGGATAAAGTCCTTACCCAGATGGGCTCTCCTCACAACCCCATTTCCTCTGTGTCCTAGACAGAGCTGATCATAAGGCAACTGCTGATTTAACCCTGTCAATCTGGGTTCCCATGCAAAAGCTGATTTGTTTAAGGGAGATGTGGGAGAAGGCAGGAGGGTGGGGGTTTTATTCTACTTGAAGGCAGTTTGTTTGGGGGCATAACATTTGACTGAAGAGTCCTCAGTTCTCAGCCCGTGAGAATCTGGAAGATACTTGACAACTTTTGTGTGACCAAGCATGTTAAATGATGAGGCCATCATACTTGGGGCAAGTATCCTCCTTTGGTCTTGTTTGTGAGTGAAGTTGGGTTTTAAGCCAACTTTTGTTTGTTTTCTTTCTTATTCTTTTGCATTTCTTCTCCTTTTTCCAGTTTACAAATCAGTATTCCATTGGCGGAAAAAAGATCTGCATCATAGCTTAGAGACTAGTACAGTGTTGTACAGAGTAGTATAGCGTGAACACGTCTGGTAGACAAAAAAGTAAGATAACATAGCAGAAATATAATGCTTTAAATGAACTGAATGGCATGAAGCTGTGAGAAGATAATGAGGTTATTAATGCAAAATTTCTCACAGCTGGAAAGAAGAAAAAATGTAGCAAAAATGGACAAAAATGTCAAATGTAGAATGAAAAATACATATATTTGAATACTTAAAACTTTTGAATGGGATAAACTTATTGGGAGTTAGGGCATGTTAGTAGTGGGTAGGGATGCATGGGCAAACTCATGCGTATGTTGCGCTAATTTTACCGCAATTGTGTTCGACTGATTTTAAAAGATGGGTGTGTAAATGTACTTACTAGTAGAGAAAGTGCTGTGCAGTCTGTTTTTTTGCAAGTGTGGTTTGATCCCCAGGATTGTAAGTCTATGATGTGTACGAGAGCAGAGGCAGGCATCGTTTACTTTGTCTCTATGTTGTGCACTGCACCACTGTGCTGCACGGAAGAACGTCCTCCTTTCACTGTTATTTTTTTCCTGAAATGCCATGAATAATCTGTTTTCATAAAACACCTGTAAGAGAAAAAATATACGTAATGCCTGTGCATTTCCAGCATTTTTCAAGTAAAATAGTTACCTTTTTTTGTTGACAATTCTAAATGGCACTAGAGGTATTGTTTTGTAAAAAGTAGTTCATTTTTTTGATTAACTTGCTCTGAGTTTTTTTATTCATAGTGAAATCCCATCCACTGTTAAAATGTAAACATTTTTGTATTTTTTGAAGAAAATATATAATGTTGTTCCTTCATATCTGCACTTTCATAAGTGGCTTCTTGTCTCTGTCCTTTTATTTTTGTGCTGTTCTTGCTTACTTGTACTCTCAGAAAGCAGTTTTATTCCATGAATATCAAAGTCTCTACTGGAAGATTCAATAAAATTGTTTCATTATCACTGTCTTCTTGTCTCTTGATGTTTAGGAAGTTATAAGGCAAACAAATCACAATTTTACAGTCTCAAATTCAATGTGTATCAAAAATTATATAATGTTTTATAAATGTTGACATGTAAATGGTATGGAAATTGAAGACCTGTAAAGTACTGTAGGCCTAAAATTATAATTATTGAAGGTAAAACTATCGTACTATCTTAAATTTACAGGACAAATGAGATTATTAAATGTCATGGATTTACTGGACAACAGCACTAGTTTCATTCATCCGATCTCTGTCACATAAAATGAAAAAGAAAACGGCTCCCTCTAGTGTCATAATCTGACATTTGTGTTGGAAGGTTTGCAAATTACTGTGTTGCTGTTGTAGGTGAATGTGCCTCACATTTCTGTATCATGATTTGAATGTGATTTAATATTTAGTTCAGTAGCGCAGTCTAATTTTCCTGGTAAAAAAATATATTTGTATGTGTGTTAAACTACCATGCATCATGCTTTTACAGACATAATGACACATGAGTGGATTTACCCAACTAAGTAGCTGGTTATCTGTGCGAAAGAAAAATAGATACTGACAAGCAGACATTTACCGTAGCCTAATCTTTTTTTAATGAAATCTGAGAGCTTTCTGTCCCTCCATTGACAGTCTACGCAACTATGACTTTCAAGCCCCAGAAAATGTACTGCAGTAAACTGATGTAGTAAATATTCTATATTCTATCATAAAGTCATAAACAAGCCCTAATGAGTTTACAAGATCCTTGTTTTGCTGATTGTAAATTATTAAATTCTGTAGTTATCTTTGTAATTCATTATTTTCCTGTTCATACTTAGGACGACAGAATAACAGCACATTATCAACTGTTTCCTTTACTTGCTGGCTTAGTTCTATTATATAAAGTGTAGAATTAATTCTTGCATGGCCCATCCTTAGTCTTGTTAAAATGATCTGATCTCCTTTACTTGCAACTTAAGTTTTGTATAAATTTTACTTGCTACTTTGTATATTATAAAAATGTCTTCCTGTTTTAGTCATTCCAAGTTCCTTGCCATTTCCGATTGCAAGCTTGTTTAATTATACCTTTTCCTTCCATATGAAACTGTAATAGGAGTATTCAGTTTAAGTGCCTCTAAGCAATTTTCTCATATTTTGAATTTCCTGGTATTTCAACATGGTACCCAAACAAAATTATTTATTGTTCCAGCTTGTCTTAATTTATATGATATTCAAGATATCATATCTGTTTGAAATGTTTGAAAACTGGCAAGTGCCAATGAGTAAAAAAAAAAATCACAACCTTATTTGGCATCACTTATACCCCAAAAAAGTGCCACCTGAATTGCCACCACTTCTGCAGTGTGTACTGAAGTCCCTTCTGTTAACCTCCCATATTTTCCTATTTTAAATTCTGAAACATACAGTATATGCAGATCTCTTGAGCCATCTGTGTATAGGGCCTATTGGAAGGAATGCATAATAAACTTCTGATATTCTATTGTATAGCTCTTGATATTAATGTCATTCTGTCCTTTTTGAATACTGACTGATGCAGATCCATATATAACACATACATTGTCTAAAACAAATCGTAGCACACCGTATGGTGATCATTGGTTGTTTATCTGTCCCCCATTCTTGACCTATGCATCTCATTACATTTAGTGCTTTGCTGCATTTCTGTTCAATGTAGTTGACATGAATTTTCCATGTTAATTTAGAAAATTTTAAGACCTAAATATTTAAAAATCTAAATATTAAAATTGTGTTACCCTTTCTAGTGGCTGTTTATAAATTAAGATTAATATTTTCTGTAATCTCCCCTAATCCAGTTTTTTTTTTTACCGCACGTTTTGGATACAGAATCTGAATCCTACTGACCATTTCTGTACGACCTCTATTACGAGAGCACCACTAAGCATGCGTGTTGAGTTGACGACGCGAGATCAAGCGTTGAATGACAAAGAAAGCCGCCAAGTAAATAAAATATCAAAATCTTGAAAAAAATCAGCATCTGGGGGCGTGTCGCTGGCTGTGCTGAAACCACGCCCACTCGCGGGAAAGTTCAATTGACACAAGGGCACGCGCGCTGCCGATCATCATGGCACGGGAGGATGAAGGCCGAGGCGGGAGATAGTCAGTTCGGCCCCATTCACCAGTAACAGCGGATTATCAGTGAATCACAGTTGTCTCCGACGAAAGTTTATAAAACTATCCTGTGTAAAATGATCACTACAGAGGCGGGTGTTGGTGGTGATCCTCAGTTCTCCATCAAAGTGGCTCTTCACAAAATTAGTCCACCTCATCTTGATATGATCGTTTTTCGGAAATTTAAATAAGGACACCGATCTGTTTTGTAAGTGATTGCATCCAGGTAATACGCATTTCCGTGACGAAGGCTAGCAAACGAAGACTAGACTAGTCGAAGGCTAGTTTGCTAGCTAGCAAACTGGAGGCTGCAGCTTCAGCGGCTCTACTGCGTCATCGACAGTAGGGGCGGGGCCAGGAGCTCAGCGGCTCCAGTGCGTCATCGAGCCACCGTTTTAGCCCAGCCCAAAAAATCCTGAACACAGCAATGGTAAAAAAAACTGTTTAATAACGGTCTAACCATGGGTCTAATTGGTCCAACTCCACGATTCAGTTCACAGTCTTTGTAATGTGTTTTAGCAATACATTTCTAACATTTATAATGTGTTTTTTTTTTTTTTAGAATTGCCTTTACAGGGACTTTAAAGGAGACATATATCATGCTTTTAAATCATTCCTTTTTACATATAAAGCGGAACCGCAATGCTTGGGTCTGAATTCCTCATTATTATAGCTCCACAGGCCCCTTTTCTACCCCTTTTCTTATGTGCGTCTGAGAGCAACTCGTTTTGGTGCGGTCTCTTTAAATACTTCATACCCCGCCCCCTCTCCAGGATGCAGAGGTGACACTCGGTTCAACTCCACCCCGTTCGGCCATTTGTGTAGTTTGATAGCAGAGATACGATTATCTAGCGGCACAGAAACTTTTTATTCACACGTTATTAACAAAATGTCAACAACGGAAGACTTGTCCAGCCAGCCTTAGCCTACATGTTCGAGCCAGAGTTGGAGCCGGAGTGAGATGAAAATGAAGACGACGAACCTGCAGAACAACGTCTTCATATGGATGTATCGCAATGGTTACTGTATTTACACATGAAACTTTGGTCTTCCGACCTTTTACCACCGTGTCGATTTATTTTGATTAATATGTGTGAGGGAGAGAGAGCAAGACAGCGTCTAGTTTGGAGACGGTGAAGTCTTGTTTACACTTTCGCCTGGCTCCGAAGAGAGAGAGAGTGCGTGCGCGCGACCGGGTCTCTCTCTCTCTGCTCGTTCTTTCAGTTAAACATGCGCACTGTCACAAGCGCGGCAGTTCATCTACATTAGACGGTGTAATGAAGCGTGTGGGTTACTTACTACATCCAACAACCAAACATTTTAACTTACCCTCTCGTAACTTCTGCATCCTTTAGCTTGGACTACAAAATTGCAGCGAGAAATAAAAATGGCGGATTGCTCGAAGTGTTGGGCCGGAAGTCGATGTCCTTATTTGGCAGTTCCGCTGCAAATACTGCGACGTAATAGTTAAAAAACGTCATAGATAACAGAAAAATCGGAACAGGTTGAAAAATATGACCAAAACAGAATATAAAGATATCAACGAAGCACCTGAAGAGAATAATTTAAACTTTTCTGTACTTCTAAACACTCCAAATATACAAAAAATGCATTTAAGGGCTAAAAAAGTGGATTTAGCATGATATGTCCCCTTTAATATTTTGTAAAGTGGTAAATTATGTTTGTTTTTGTTTTTTTTTTGCAAACAAAGCACTCGCGTCGCTTCATAAAATTGAACCACTGGAGTCACTACTGATATCTTTACTACCTTTCTAGGGTTTGAAAGTGGTAGTTGCGTAGACTGTCAATGGAAGCTCTCAGAAGATTTGTGAACCTCATGAGTGACAGGGTGAGTAATTAATGGCTAAACTTTAATTTTTTGGGTGAACTAATCCTTTAAGGGTGGGTTAGGTGTAAGGGAAGGGTCAACATGTAATTATTGTAATTACAGAAATTAATTACAGCTGTAATGCAGGTATTTGAAAAAAATAAGTAGACAAAGTAAAAACATCTACCGTATGTACACAATAAGCTCATTGTATAAGGGACAAATAGAATGAACTCACTGACGGAAATCACAGGTTCGCTGCAGACATCAACATTAAGGTGAGAAGCAGGACGTTTGTTGAGGAGTTTGAAATCACAGCAATCCTACATCTACATGGCAGCAAAGACCGGGGATTTTCCTTCAAAGCTTCAGGTAAGATGTTCCCCCATACGTCACTGATTATCATCTCAACATCTTTATTAAATGGTTTTGCTTGAATTTTCATCTGAACATCAACAATTGTGACAACTGTTTTGAGGTTAAATTGTAATTTATTTTATTTTATTTTATATTATTTGTCATTTGGATATAGACTAAAGCATTTGTTATATGTGGAAATAACAGATAGTAATTCAGATTTGCAGAGAAATAAATAATAAGTGAAACGTTAAAGTTTTGAACCTATGGGTAATATATGCTACCTTAGAATTGGGGCAGAAGGCTTTAAGGACCTTTAAGTAAGTTATAGTCTATTGCTATTATAACAATATAAAATATTGACATATAGCCTAATACTAATAAATATATAGTGAAATTCAGACTATCAGCAATTCAATATGTATATGATTGGGATTTTGTCATTTGATTTGTGTCATTATTCAGTTTTTCCAAGTTAAATGTCAAAATGGACAAGTTGTAATTTTAGTTTTTTGCATTTATAACGTTTACCCAAGAACCCCCCCCCCCCCCCCGGATTTTTTTTTTTTTTTTTAAATCAATCAGTTAATCATCAAAAATCTTTTTGCCCTCTAACAAATAAAATGGCAAATTCTCCATTTATGTACCGTAATAATGTATTGTATGGCAGTGGTTCTCAACTCCAGTCCTCGGGACCGCTGCTCTGCACATTTTGTATGTCTCCCTTATTTAACTCACCTGAATCAGATCATCAGCTCGTTAAGAGAGACTCCATGAAGTGAACTGTGTGTGTCAGATAAGAGAGACATACAAAATGTGCAGAGCAACGGGTCCCGAGGACTGGAGTTGAGAACCACTGTTGTATGGTGCACCATCATCCTGTAGACTATACATGCTAAAGTTATCTCTAAATATTTTACAATTTACTTAGCAATTGGCCTAAATGCACACTGCCCTTTTAGCTGTTGGACTTTAACAGAAAGCAGCTTCTCAGAGTGTTAATACATTATTACACAAACACATTTTAAAAACACATTCTAGATGTCATTTAACTCAATGACCACAAGAGGCTGATATTTCCTAACAAAAGCCTTATTGCGGAATATCATTAGCATTCACTGCAGAAACTGAGAAACTAACACACAATGTGTGATTTTATGGACTGTTTCTCTAATTTAATTTCTCTCTTTGAGGTTTTGTCCTGATAACTGGAAATTTTGTTTTTTTTATGTAGATGTGAAAGTGCATTAATTCCTTACGTTAAACAACAGTTAGTCAGAACCAAATAAGATGGCATACAATCTATTTTTCCACAATAGCAGTATTTGAAAAGATGAGTTTTGTTTTGTTTTGTCATGGGTAGTTTGGCCTTGTTTTGCCAGGTATCTGAGTGACACAAACTTGGCTGCTGCTATAGTTAAAGGCAAGTGATTCCAGCATGGGGCAATGTGTGTTTATGTAGTGCTATATCTGTAGTGTGTATCATGGGGCTTTACAAAACCACACCTTTACCACAAGTCTATTAGATGCTGCAAGCCACTTCAGAATCGTGCCACAGCTGTTCTGTCATGCTTCACAACACTCCCATTGTTCCATTTCTATTACGGGTACGTTCTATTACGCCATCCCAATTGTTGCCAGAAAGGGCCCACCCTTTGACCCCCACCCGCACCAATAACTGCTGCATGAGACTGCATATTTGAATAGAGTAACTGGCCAATTCTTTTCAGAGCTAAATTTATGGCATTTAGGCCTCCGCTCTCTATTTAATTTTGACACAACTGACACATTTTATGGCAGCTCGACCATACTTGACGCGTGAGAACAAACCTCATTGGTTCTTACACTGAAAAATGTTTATATATGAATAAAAGGCTAGATAAAATCTGTTTATCATATAAAGCATCTCTTCAGAAGACTTGGATTCAACCGATTGATATGGATTTACTTTTACAATGTCTTTATGAACCTTTTGAAGCTTGAAAGTTTTGGTGAAATTGTCTTTCAATGGAGGGACAGAAATCTCTGATTTCTTTAAAAACATCTAATTTGTGTTACAAATATGAACAAAAGCCTATTAAGTTTAGAGCAACATGTGCGTGAGGAATTTATTTCCCTTTAAATTATTACATTTGGTCACCTTTAATCCTGAGAATGACTTGCATCCAACTTCAGGATGATATAATGAACATTTAATTAACATTTGTGTCAGCTTGCACATTCTCTCGATGAAAAGAGACACTCGTGTGTGGATTGCAGTGCTGGCCTAGTTCCATTTCAGAGATTTATACATGTAGCTTGAACAACAGAGTTGCATCTTGTTATGCGTATCAAACAACCTCCTCCTCATGTTTTTAGAGGGCATTTACTCTTGGTGTTTTCATGATAGCAATCTGATAAGTAAAACCACATAAAGTGACAAGGTGTAAACTGCTGCAGATGCAGATTTTATGCGTCAGTTGTTAGCCCTGTTTCTGAGGAGCCTGTGGTAATTCCTGACAAATTCCTGATCTCCTCTGATCTCATTCTTCACCCCTGTACATCCTGGCACATAAGAGTGAATTGAACATCAGAGAAGCATACCGTTCTAGATTAGTTTCATAATCTTTCCTGCTCTTGCAGGATAATCCTTGCAGCAGGGTGCTCTGTGAACATATCTTACATCATAACAGCCTTCATATTCTGTCCAGTTTGGCCCAGTAGTTCCAGTAGGTCTGTGCCTTCTAGGAGCTTTAAGAGATGATAAGCCCAGTGGGGGAGACTTTGTGGATATCAAGATTTCCTCTTAAATACTTTTTGCACTATTTATATTAGAATCTTAGACATTAAAACAACTTTTCCTAAAGCTTAACTTCTCTATTTCCTGTGCCACCCATATTATAACAGAATACATTTTCAACAGAAAAATAATAATACAACAGTTGAATCGTCCCTGAAGATCATATGAATTTTACAGTATGAGGTCTAAAGTCAATACAAGAAATGCAGTCCAGAACTAACCCACTATAGGGATAAATCCATATGTAGCCACTGAAATATACCTTTGATGCCAAAAATGTGAGGGAAAATGTAATAATCAGTCAGTTCAAATCTGTCTTTCAGAGGAGTATGCCCTGGTGTATTGTTTTTATTATGGATGAACATGCATAAATGGGGTTAAAATTAACCAATAGGCTGTGATTTAAAAAAAAAAAAAATTCTTTCATTAAAATCATTTAATTCCTTGATATTCCACGTATTCCACAAAGATCTTGTAGCCTACTTTGTAAAGAGGGCCAAATTTACTTTTTATTTTATTTTATTTTAGCAATAGTATTTAAAGGGGCCCTTCACCCTGGAAAAATGGTCTTTCAATAAAACTTGGCTGACTATACAGTAGAAAGGCTATACAATTTTTGAAATCGATGATACTTGACTAGAGAAAACAGAATGTTGTGTTTTCATGTTTTATGGGGACTTTCCATAGATATATTGATTTTTATCCTGTACAAACTATATTATATCCCCCTACACTAACCATACCCCTAACCCTACCCATAATAGAGAACTTCCTGCATTTTTACGTTTTCAAAAAACATTACTTAGTAGGCTATGATTTATAAGCTGTGTGTGTGTGGCCTGGTAAACCCTACATTATGGGGACAAAATGTTAAAGATGGCAACATAAAAAATCCTTGTCCTTGTGGAGACATTTCTTGGTCCCCATGAAGAAAACTTCATGGGGTTTATAAAAGCTTATAAATCATATTAGTGATGCTTTTTTTAAAATGTAAAAATGCAGAAAGTTTTCTGGGTTTTTTTTCACGACAAACGTTTTTCCTTGGTACAGATGAAAATGTTATCAAAATGGTTCCCGTTCACACGGATCCGAGGAAACCACTAAAAATGCTGTATTATGCATGCCAGACAAGTAATTGGCAATGTCACATTGTAAAGAAAGACTATGCGCTCGTGCACATACACATTCAAACGCGCATGCCTAGACTAAACAGATAATACGCATGTGCATGCCGTTAGCATTTTCACACATTCCCGTTTTTGAAGTTTACACGGAGATGATAACGGTATCGCTTTCAAAACAAAAACTTGCACTTTGAAACCTACTTCAAAGTTTGCGTTCTCAGGCCACCAAAAACGCCGTTGTCGTGTAAATAAACGGACTTGACACATTAAAAGTTTTTTGTTTTCAGTTGAAAACAGCATTGTGTAAGTGGCCCCTAAGTTAGTAACTAATGATTTTTACAATGGAAATAAATCAATTAAAAACTCACTTAAGCTAGACAATGACTTTCTGCTAGAGCTGCTGTACAGCCAAAACAATCTCTGTTCCATTAATTTCCTATTATCACTGTAAAGTTGCTTTAAAACAATATGTATTGTAAAAAGCGCTATATAAATGAAGGTGACTTGACTTGACTTCAGGTTCAGGGGTAGGGTTAGTGTAAGGGGATAGAATATACAGTTTGCAAAGTATAAAAATCATTATTTCTATGGAAATTCCCCATAAAACATGAAAACACATTTGTGTGTGTCTGTGTACCTGGTATTCCCTACATTATGGGGACCAAATGTAGCCACAAGGCTGGTTAATACCAGTTCCCTTTCGAGAGGTCTCTTGTATTGCGTAAGGCTAGCTTACACTATGGGAAAACTCCTTCTCTCAAGAATATTGAAGCCAAATTTTTAAAACACAGTGCAGCTGCACAGCAGACACAGATGAGCGTCAGCACGGTCATTGGCTGTGCTGCGGCAACTGCACGAACCTATGGCGAGGCGGCTCAGACACGCGAACCAATCAGGGCACTTCGCGCCCTGGCACGTCAGAGCCCGCCAGAATGGGCGTGGCTTATGGCTATATAAGCACCCATTCCTCGCCTAGCAACTTCAAATTTTATCTCCTTCTGTGAACTCACCACTTCGCTGATCTCCGGATAGAAGCCTTCTCGCCGCAGTCGAAAAGCCTTCAGTGGAACAAGCAGCTGCATCGCAGTTCTGCTGTGCCATCCGGCGCGCCATATCTTTTAAATGCACAATTGTGTTCGCCGCTGGGTCACACTTTTTCTAAAAGAGAAATTTCCGAGGCGTTGTTTCAAATGCCACGTACTACCTACACCTTGTGCAGAGGCCCTATCGTCGGTGGAGATCGTCACATCGTCTGCACTTGCTGTCTGGGCCGTGACCACACGGAAACTGCACTCGCAAAGGGCGGCTGCCCTGAGTGCGACGTGATGGATCTCACCACCCTGCGGACTTGACTGGCTGTTTTCGCCAATGACGACCCCGCGCTTCCTGCTCTCTCTCTCCCTTTGCTTGAGCCACGCAAAAAGAAGCGCCGTTCACAAAGGATGCCAGAGCGGACAGAGACGAGCGAGCACACGCCGGCCTAGTCCCCGCGTGCCTCGCTCTCTCCTGAGGAAACCCCCTCGCCGGTCCTGTTCATGCAAGCGGACCAGCGCCCCCCTCTGCGAACGGCAGGTCTCGTCTCTTTCGGGGCATTGGAAGAGGATGAAGAGAAGAATGACAACCTTTCCATTGCTGCATCTGACTGCCACGAGTGGGCAGGGTTCTGTTTCCGGCCCCGCACCGTCAACACAAGCCAGTGAGAGAACGAGCATTGATGGTCGTCGCCCGAGGAGCCCATGCGCAGCAGGCTAGATGAGTGGTTCCTGCAGGGGTGCCGACAGGCCCCTCAGCAGAGACCCACCCCCTTCTTCCCAGAAGTGCACGGCGAGCTGACAAAGTCGTGGAAAGCACCGCACTCAGCTCGCTTGAAGCCTTCCTTTTCCTCAGCGCTCTCCACTGTGGACGGCGCGATGGAGAAAGGCTACGAGGTGATAGCCCAGGAGATTGGACGAAGCATGGCAAACTTGACGGTGCTTGAGCGACACCTTTGACTGAATTTGACTGACATGAAGGAGACAGACAGGGCAGCTTTTCTTGACTCCCTATCTCCACCACCGGTCTGTTCGGCCTAGCAGTCAATTATTTCTCGGAGCGTTATACTGAGGCTCAGAAAGCGTTGCAGGCTATGCGTTTCTTCCTCCCAAAGCGTCCCAGCTCTGCTTCGAGCCACCACAAGAAGGCGCCACCTCCTCAGCAGGTAAAATCAGCGCCTCCGGTTTCTCAGCCCCGCCCAGCGGCTGAACTCCGTCACCGCTCTCGCTCTGCAAAGCACCAGCAGTTCCCTGAGAGGTGGGGACCCCGACCCAGGATTGTGTTGGACCCCGAGCCTCGCAAGCCTTCCTAGCCATAGGACCAATCTCCAAAAAGCTTCTCAAACATTTCCCAGTCCCCTCTTTACAGGCGGCTGGAAATGTCCATATTGCAGTAAATGGGTCTGTTACAAAACACGCACACCTGCAAACAAACACCATTTTTACGGCGACACAAATAAAGCACGAAAAGAGCTCTTTTCTGTCTGTGTCATATGTAGGTCCACTGTGAAGTGCGCACCCCTACACATAAACACTGCCAACACGGTATCAACTCTCCCCCAGCCAGCGCGGGAGAGGTAATAAATGTAGATTGTGTGCCCACTGTGAAGTACGCACCCCTACACATGAAAACTGTTTCCACAGTATCAGTTCTCCCTCCAGCTCGTGCTGGAGATGTGATAAAGGGTGCGCCTGCTATATATGCTGCCTCAGGCCCATCTTAGACCTCAGACACCTGAACAAAGCGCTTATGACGCGTCCGTTCAGGATGCTGACAGCAGATCCTTGCGCAAATTCGCTCGGGAGGTTGGTTTTTCTCAATGAAAGCTTTTCTCCCATATCTAAAAGACCACCATGTCCTGGTCCCGACGGACAACATGGCAGTGGTGTCTTACATAAATCGCCAGGGTGGTCTCAGGTCAAACAACCTGCACATCATGGCCAAGAGTCTCATTATATGGGCTCAGCACAACCTGCGCTTGCTGAGGGCGTTGCATGTGCCAGGCATTCTGAACCGGTGTGCGGATATGCTATCCAGACACAATGTTCCCCCAGGGGAATGGTCTCTTCACCCACAGATGGTTCAGCTGATATGGAGCATCTTCGGCGAGGCAGAAGTCGACCTCTTCGCCTCAGAAGACAACGCTCGTTGCCAAACATTTTTTACAAAGAGCAGGGACGCACTAGTAGACGGTGGGCCAAGTCCGTCTATCTCGTTTAGTTTTTGATTTGATAGTTACCCAGCAGCTGTCTGGCTCATTTTTTAAATTTGGCTGTATGAATAATTCACAAAAAGATTACCGATTGTTTCCAAGGCCAATTGTTGCACATTAAAGTATAAAAATAGATTTAAAGATCCCATTGCATGTATTATTTTATTATTTTAGAATGTTTCCTGGGGTTCCCTTATAATGTTAGTATGTTTTTTAGATCAAAATTTGTTATAATTTGGAAATAAAAGGCATTTTTTCCTAACCTGATTTTAGCCTCTGATTTGAACACTCTGTTTGAAGGGGCGTGTCTGTGTGAGACTTCAGTGTAAACGCCCACTGCTGTGATTGGCTGCTGTGAGACTTCAGTGTAAGCCTGTTGAGCACTCTCACTAATGATTTCACCAATGCAAACATGATGTACGTACAGTAAAAGCTTCGTTGTGCAGTGTAACAGCGTCATTGATTTCATAACGAGTTTTGGCAAGTGTCCAGATAAACTTGCGCTGTGTGATTGACAGCTTGGGTGACTGGAAAGGGATTGTTCTTTGATCGCTATCTGTATATTAATCACAGTTTAAGATTATTTTCATCCTACTAAGAGAAACGACATGAAGTTGATCATTTAGTCACTGGCTTGATTTACTGATGCATAAACAGTATTGAACGACTTGGAGAGAAAGATTATCTGTCTGAACTTGAACAATTACACATCAGACATTCACATAACCCACTGGTTTTTCAGAGGCTTGGATTAAGGAACTAAAAAAATACCTTTGTGTTCATTTGTACATCCAAATACTGAGCAACTGCCATGCTTCGCTCGTTTGCAAGCCATGATGTCTCTCGAAGAAAAATGATTCGGACGATGATCCGGCTGCGCAGTTCCGCCTGGCCTTGAACATGGGCTGGCATATGCAAATTTTTGGAGGTATACATATTAATGATCCCGACTGTTGCGTCACAGTCAGTGTTATGTGGAGATTCGCCTATTTTTCATGAGTGTTTTTCAAAAAACGAGATTTAAATTAGAAGGAGAAAACAATGGTGTTTGAAACTCACTGTATGTCATGTCCATGTACTGAACTCTTGTTATTTAACTATGCCAAGATAAATTCAATTTCAAATTCTAGGGCACCTTTAATTTTACTAGCTGATCACAACGTTTGCCGAAGTGAGATCCAATCAAAGCTTGTGTTGTTACCTTGTTGAATTGATTTGGCCAATCACGTTATTCATTGAACCGGCGTCATTCTGAAGCCATGAGTCTACAACCCAACCTGGAGAGACCGGTGTATCTCGGCAAGACAATGTCAAGGTAAGATTTGTTTTACAATGATTATACACCCCTATGTCTTAATGCTTTTCATGTAAGTTGTATTTAAAGGTCCCGTTTTTCGTGTGTTTTTGAAGCTTTGATTGTGTTTACAGTGTGCAATATAACGTGTTCATGTTTCGCGTGTAAAAAAAAACAGTATTTTTCACACAATTTACTTATCTGTATACCGCTGTTTTCACTGTCCTAAGAACGGGCTGATGATTTCCTTGTTCTATGAAGTCCCTCCTTCAGAAATACGTAGCGAGTTCTGATTGTGCCAGCGGTTCCTGTGTTGTGATTCGACAGCAGCTTAGCGCACGTTGCCCGGAAAGGTCACGCCTCTTACCATAACGTGGAGATGCATGCACATGCGCATAAATTGTAACCATTGATCTCTAAGTACAGCGTCCCTGGGAAGGCCAAACAAAGGTGATTGGACTCCGGGATGAAAATAACAGTGTCTCGACGACATGGCGACAAACACACTCTACAAACGCAACTCTTCCTCTTCTCCGTGGGAGCGCAACAAGACCACGCCCCCTTTTTTTGTGTATTCCTGTGGGCGGAGGTTAGTCAAAAAACTGTTCTAGTGACGTCATTAAAGAAGGAAGTAGAGAGATGTAGTCCAAACCGGCCGTTCACTGTAGGCGACTTCTGTTAAATAAAATATCTCGCTTGGCATTGAACTTTGAGCTTTATAATTTTACAGATCTTATTTATACTCTAACAACAACATTACACACTAACTAAAGTTTGAAACATGGGATCACGAAGAACGGGACCTTTAAAGACTGCAAGCTATACTTCGCCATGAATATATGCATTGTCGTTGATGAGAACAGTAGCCATGAAAAATTGTTGGTAGTGGAGCAGTAAACTGGGTAAGTTGATGGGTAACTATCAACTACGAGATAGACGGACTCGGCCCACTGCCTATAGCCCATGACTGGCCGAGCCGCCCGCTGTATGCATTTCCTCCGGTCACGATGCTACCACATCGAACGGATCAGGGAGAGCAAGTGTGCAGTGCTGCTAATAGCCCCCCTCTGGAAGACCCAGTTATGGTTCTCCGAGTTGGCGCAACTGCTCGAAACAGCCACATGGCCGATACCACTGAGGAGAGATCTCCTCACGCAGGCAAACGGGATGATTTGGCATCCCCGTCCCGACTTGTGGGCCCTTCATGTTTGGCCCCTCAAGGGTACCCGGGTGTCTCCCGGATAGCGTGCTGAAAACCATCACTGAAGTAAGAGCGCCTTCAACTAGGCACCTTTACGCTCAGAAATGGGTAGTGTTTTCTGGCTGGTGCACAGCACAGAGCCTGGACCCCTACTCGTGCGAAGTACCAAGTGTACTCGCCTTCTTGCAAGAGCTCTTGGATGCGGGTCACACCCCCTCCACGCTCAAAGTGTATGTGCCGTCCATAACAGCATCTCACGCTCTTGTGGCCGGAAAACCACTAGGAAGGAACGACCTCATTGTGCGCTTCCTTAAAGGAGCAAGGAGGCTAAACCCTCCACGACCCCCCTCTGTGCCTATCTGGGACCTCTCCACAGTCCTTGAAGCCATGAAGGGTGCCCCATTCGAGGCGTTTCGGTCTGCGGACCTGAAGCATCTTTCACTCAAAACCGCTCTCTTACTGGCGTTCGCGTCAGTCAAGTGAGTGGGCGATTTACAAGCACTATCAGTAAGCGCTTCCTGCCTTGAGTTTGGGCCTAACAACTCCAGAGTCGTCCTTAAGCTAAGGCACGGCTATGTTCCTAAAGTGCTCTCTACTCCGTTAGTTGCGCTGGTAGCTCTTCCCTCGCCAGACGAAGAAAGAGACACGAATTTGCTCTGCCCTTTCAGGGCTCTCAGAGTTTATCTGGAGCATTCTGCCTCATTCAGACAGTCAGAACAGCTCTTTGTATGCTTTGGCAGCTGCACTAAAGGGCTCGCCGTCACAAAACAGAGATTATCGCGCTGGATAGTGGACGCTATCGCGCTGGCTTATGATTCTAAGGGCCTTCATTGCCCCTTAGGCGTCAGAGCTCATTCCACGAGAGGTATGGCCTCGTCATGGGCGTGGTCAAGTGGAATTTTATAACTTGGAAGTGCCCGCTTTGCAAGAGAGGGTTCTTTCGGTATAAAGTGTAAAACACATCCCCCTAAGCCATAGGGCTCGATACATGTCTGGTTCCGGCTACTTGAACTAAGGTTCTTATATATATTCCCTATATGAAGCTCGTCAGAGGACTGGCTTATATTAGGATTCATACTTTACTCTTCTATGAGCCTCAGGCGTCTGCCTTGGGCTACAGAATGGAGCGAAGTTTTAAGCACGCACAGCATTTTGAAGGGGGTTCCCATAGCGTAAGCTAGCCTTACGCAATACAAGAGACCTCTCGAAAGGGAACGTCTCTGTTACTAACGTAACCTTGGTTCCCTGAGATGAGGGAACGAGTATTGCGTAACCCGCCGTGCTACTGTGCTGTGATCAGGGGATCGCTTCAGTCGATTAAACCTGAAGTTCCTAGGCGAGGAATGGGTGCTTTTATAGCCATAAGCCATTCTGGCGGGCTCTGACGTGCCTTGATTGGTTCACTTGTCCGAGCTGCCTCGCCATAGGTTCATGCAGTTGCAGTAGCACTGCCAATGACCGCGCTGACGTTCATCTGTGTCTGCTGTGCAGCTGCACAGCGTTTTAAAAATTTGGCTTCAATATTCTCGAGAAAAGGAGTTTTCCCATAGCGTAAGTTAGCCTTACGCAATACTCGTTCCCTCATCTCAGGGAACCGAGGTTACGTTAGTAACTGAGATGTTATTTTTTTACCTTGTGTGGACATTTTTTTGGATCCCCATGAGCAAAAAAGCTTATAAATCAAGTTTTTTGAAAATGTAAAAATACAGAAAGTTTTCTGTGATGGTTAGGGGATAGAATATACAGTTTGTATGTCTATGGAAAGTCCCCATAAAACATGGGTGCGTGTGTGTGTGTGTGTGTTTATGTGCAAAATTTTATATAAAATGAATATTGTACACTACTGAATATTTTTGCATTTGAAGAAAACCATGGAATCCAATGTCATTTTGACCCTTATTGTGGGTTTTTGAGCCATACGTACTACAGTTAAATGTCCACATTAAATGCCTTAGTTTCAAAACAGGATGTACATTCAGGACTTTCAGGAAATGCTTAAGACCTGTATCACTTTCTTGTATAATTGGGCAGGTGGTCGCTTCAGTCACCGTGCTAAGCTCTTGGAAACAGCGTGTTACGTCTCACAGAGTGGGTGCGTGCCGGAGCACGGTCCCCACCGGGAGACTTGCGGCAATAATCATGGAAAGACTTGCGGATGAAAAAGCCTGTTTGAAATCACCCTAAGTGAATGGGACAGCACGAGTAATACAGGGGTCTGTGTGGTTTTATAGTTCAGTGCCTGTGTTCTGAGCGTGCGCTCTTTTTAGCAACGTGGGTGGCAGGTTACACTATCATCCCTCCACCCTCCAACTCCCCTCAGCTCTGTATTGTCATTGGCTCTTTGCAGCCCTTCTAGTTATCGCTCAGCTGCTTGGAAAATGGTAGTATTGTTTTTTGTTGTTGTTGTTGTTTTTTATAATAAAAGCCTTAATTTTTTAAATAGATAGACATAGAGTTGTTGTAACAGCAGATGTCCACATTAGATTTACATATTAATTGTTTTCACTTAACACCAATAGCAGCAGCGGTGTTACATTAGCACAAGAGTCCGGCCCTTTCGGTGTCATCTGCAAAGGCACTCAGAGTGACACATAAACAGAACTGAGAAAAATAACTAGAAAGACCAAGAGAAACTTTCCACTGCTGTGTGAGTTTCCTTTTCTCCCTAAGTTCATTTTCAATCCCTCCTCTCCTCTCTTAGCTTTCTCCACTTGTTTGCTTTTTATTTGTAGTGCCAAGCTTGGCGTTAAATCTTATTTTTCGGTAAATAAACCGGTTTCTGGTAGGAATTACATGCAACTTGGTGTGAGGTCTGCTTCGTAAAAAGGGGCCTGGAACCTTTTATCTGAAATGTTTTCTGTTTGTGTCCTTTGTATAGATGCTTTCTGACAGCTTCGAATGAAAAAGAGCAGGTTTTATCGCGTTTCTTGTGGTGAGTTTGTGGAATGTTTCCCCTCTCCAGGCATTGTGGTCAGAGTTATTCGATGAGGCTGTATGTTCCCCCATTTCGTTCCTTTGTTCTCGGCTGTCCCGTAAGTAGTTCCAGGGTTTCGAGTGCTCTCTCTTTCTCTGTGAAGGTCCAATGTGACACCTGCTGTGGTGAACATGAATGGAGTAAGGGAGTCTGGATGCAGCTGTCCATTCCCACCACTGCCAGTGGTCTCGGAATACCAGCAAGTGCTGGACCTGAGCTACAGCGCACTTGCATTTTCACTGATTTCCCTTAATTATTTTAGTCAGCCTTTCCACAATCTGTACTCTTGAATATAAGATATAACAGAGAACTTGGGTGAACATATCGAAGATCTATGAGATAAAGGACTTCAATGAAGCCCCATGGTTAAGGGCTATAAAACACATCTGTCCACCAGAGGTCAGTATTTTATTAAGAAGTACTGATGTCAGGAGCTATTGAGGCATTACAGTATGAAGTAATTTTATGAAGTAAAACGTTTTAAGTATACAAATATATACATATGTAGATTTTGAAAATAACTTTTTTTTTTAAATAATTATTTTTTGTTATATATATAAGAAGTAATTTTCAAGTTCTACTAATGGATAATAAAATAATTACAATAATATTTTTTTTCAAATACATAAATAGTATCAATCTATAGATAAAACATACTGAAAGTTTTTGTGTGAGGCACCAGTACATCCAAATAACCATTATAACAGACCCCCTTATGTGTTTTTAGTTAAACCAATAAACACTAAGCTAAAGACCCATACTTATTGATATAGTGTTTTTGTTAAAGTGGTTTCTTTACTGGCCTCATCAGTTTGGAGTGTTTATACTGGAAGTACATAGCAGCCCATGACAGTCCATTGCTCTTCTTCCAGCATCTGAAGCCATCTCCAGCGTAGCCCTTCTCACACTGGCAAGTGTATGAGCCTTCTATGTTCACACAGCTGGCTTGGCGGCTGCAGCGATGGTTGCCCGTCAGACACTCATCTTTATCTGCAAAGCATAAGAGAGGAAAACTCAGGTGAGAGCTGTCGATGAGCTCGCTTGTCTGTAACAATAAGGACTGGTTTGTTAATGTATTTTAGACCGAAAATATGTCTACTGATTTTTTGAATCATCGGAAATTAATTTTATAAAATGTACTCAATGTGGTCGCTTTTTCTAAATCACTTCAGCCCTGTGTCTTTAAGTGTCTCACAACTTTATCTGTCATTACCTAAAATTACTGTCATTAGTTAAAATATCAACATTTACACTGAAATTAATTAGAGATGGTGACTAGAATGTTCTTAACAAAAACCTGATTTTCTCCCCTTTATATTATCGAAATTATGACACAGTATTATAATGATAATGCTATTTTGATTAAATAAATGGAACATAATTATTATAATCTTTTCATATTACCAAATGATATTTACAATATAGCTCACTACTTAACACCATAAGGTATTTTTAAACTTCTTGCTTTGATAATAGCAATTTCAAAGTTAATCCATATTTTCACTTGCTATAATCTTTTTTTTCTGACACAACTACAAATGTTGTCAGCTCTTTCAACACAAACTATCATTTTTTTTGTGTGATTTTGAGATAATTTCCCTAATTTTGAAGTCATGTTAGAAGCTAGCAACACCCAAAATGACTTATGCATGCAAAATATGGTTATTTTGTCAACATCATGTTTTATAAACAATTGAATATTTTCAGTCTGATTGTGGTAACAGTTCTATTGATTATCATAGTGGATATTACTCAATATCTGACATATTATTTTTTGTATCTGATGGTGTTGATTCATATTAATTGATAGGCAGCCAAACACATTTTGGTGAGAAAATAGAAGCAGCAGGTGATTGCACTCAATGGTTAATCCATCTGAATATGCTGGACAAATTAACTAAAAATAATTCCTTGATACAAACTTTTATTTTAAATTTTGTAGCTTGTTTTATCCCAGTACTAAAGACATAGTGAAGTGAATTATCAAGAGCTAAATTTGGCCCAAAAATGGTTAATTGAGTAATGATAGAGAATTTCTAAGCACACACACACACGCGCGCACACACACACACACACATACACAAACAGTTGCTACACATGGCAAGCATAACCTCACATAAATCAGTGTTGTGTGGGGACAATTAATCAAACTGTTTGGGCTGGCAGAACTTATGCATCACTTATTGTGACTAAAGGCCCATTCACACAACATGAATGATAACTGTAACAACATCTATAACCATATAGTACAAACATTTTTATAAATAGGAAATAAAAAATATCTAATTGGAATCAATTTCAGAACTTTTTTCTTCCTGCTGATGAACGACAAAAGATATACTGCCAATCAAAATTAATCTGACTTGAAAAGCACGCTTAGAATGACAGAACATTATTGTTCATTGGTGTGGACACTTAGCTATTATATAAATTATATATACAGGTGCTGGTCATAAAATTAGAATATCATCAAAAAGTTGATTTATTTCAAGAATTCAACTTAACAGGTGAAACTAATATATTATATAGACTCATTACATGCAAAGTGAGATATTTCAAGCCTTTATTTGTTATAATTTTGATGATTATGGTTTACAGCTTATGAAACCCACAAAATCAAAATCCCAGAAAATTTGAATATTACATGAAATCACACAGTAATTACACAGTGATACCATGGTCATTGAACCAGGTTTTGGTTATTTTGGCAGTGTGGGCCGGTGCAAATCCTGCTGGAAAATGAAGTCAGCATCTCCATAAAGCTTGTCTGCTGAAGGAAGCATGAAGTGCTCTGGACATGCCCTGGTAGACGGCTGCGTTGAGTGGACAGCACAGTGGACCAACACCAGCCGATGACATGGCTCCCCAAACCAACACAGACTGTGGAAACTTCACACTGGACTTCAAGCATCTTGGATTGTGTGCCTCTCCATTCTTCCTCCAGACTCTGGGACCTTGGTTTCCAAATGAGATGCAAAATTTGCTCTCATCAGAAAAGAGGACTTTGGTCCACTGTGAGTCAACGCAGCCGTCTACCAGGACATTTTCAGAGCACTTCATGCTTCCTTCATTTTCCAGCAGGATTTGCACCTGCCCACACTGCCAAAAGAACCAAAACCTGGTTCAATGACCATGGTATCACTGTGTAATTACTGTGTGATTTCATGTAATATTCTAATTTTCTGGGATTTTGATTTCGTGGGTTTCATAAGCTGTAAGCCATAATCATCAAAATTATGACAAATAAAGGCTTGAAATATCTCACTTTGCATGTAATGAGTCTATATAATATATTAGTTTCACCTGTTAAGTTGAATTCTTGAAATAAATAAACTTTTTGATGATATTCTAATTTTATGACCAGCACCTGTATATATATATTTATTTATTTATTTATTTATTTATTCATTCTTTTATTTTTTTGTGAACAGGCCTTAAAAGTGTTAAGAGAGGTGATTATTTTACAAAGGTTAAATATTATTATGACGGTTTCTCACAACTTTTGTCAAACCAACTTAGATTCTCTAATGTTGTTCAGATAACATAATAATTTGAGTTTCTGTCGATTAAACCAATCTCATTCTTTGTTTTAAATTTTAGTCTCAATGAACTAAAAAAATATAAGGCAACCACGTTACTTGATTTTTTAAGTTAAACGATCAAGCATTTTTTACAGTGTTCAGTGCAGTCTACTAGTTTTTTCATGAATAACTTTAGACCTTTGTAGATACCTCGACATGTGACTGTATCCTGAAGTGTTCCCAAGATATATCCATCCTTACAGACACAAATGAAACTCCCAAAAGTGTTCCTGCAGGACTGGTGTTCTGTGCAAGTGTGGGAGAGACCGTCACACTCATTTATGTCTACAAAATAAATAACTGATTAGTAGATGGTATATGAAAATCAGAAGATGAAATTATCATTTTAATTATATGCCACTGTGGTTCAGTAAATTAAAGGCTCCCTGAAAGTCTGCAGCAACATTACTCGAATGTTCTTTGCTCAATGTTAATTTGTGACCTTTACATTTCCAGGGGTGTCAAACTTGGTTCCTGGAGGGCCACAGCCCTGCAGAGTTTAGCTTCAAGCCTAATTAAACACACCTGATCAGCTAATCAAGTCCTTCAGGCTTATTTGAAAACTGCAGGGGTGTGTGTGTGTGTGTTGAAGCAGGGTTGGAACTAAACTATGTAGGGCTGTGGCCCTCCAGGAACTGAGTTTGACACCTGTGCATTAGACTGTCATCTATAGGGTCATAAACACAGTGGCTAGTAATTTCCATACTGAAAAGAACAAAGTAGATGTTTAAAGTGGCTCTGCAGTGACAGAAAAGGTGTCTCTAACAAGCCCAACTCCATATGCTGAATGAACAATGGTCTGCCTTATCATATTCTATACATTTCATTTGGATGATGACTTCTTACTATTGTTATCTACAGGGTCACTGTAATAACTTTAGGATCTTCTGAACAACTGATAAATGTTCTGGGCTGGAGAAAAGTATCATGAACATTAGGCTGAGGGTTTGCTAATGACAGACTTTCTGGCTGTGTTGGTAGCAGCCATTAGCTTGCTATGTGGGGGTTGCTGAAATGTCCTGTATGCTGCATGGGAAGCTGTCTCCCCACCTGTTCTCAGCGGATGCCAAAAAGATATTTTTTGCCATATGCTGCTTCACCTCACTCCAACAATTCTGACAGTTCAAAGGAGGCTGTTTCCTACACCATCCCTTACCTAGCAACAATGTGCATTTTGATTTCTCCCCCTACAAGCAAAAATGGCACATTTTTGTAACAGTGCCATTGATGCTTTTGTATATCCAATCATTGTCCAAGTAGGACTCACTGACCTTAGGTTTAATCATTACATTCAGTTTGTCCAATTTCATAAATATTAAGTCTAACTACAACATAGGTCCTGGTACAAAGGTAATACAAAAGTAAAAAAATATATGTCTATAATGGAGGTTCAAACTAAGTTTAACACAATGGAAGTTGGGATAAGGCAACACTAGAAATGAGGGATCACCTTTGCACGTTCTGTTATCTGAAGCCAAGTGGAGCCCTGGAGGACACAAACAGCCCACTTCACCTTCTCTCTCAATCTGGCAACCACACTGGCAGCGAAGAGAGGTGCAGTCCAGTTCCTCTGGAGAGCAAATAAAAAAATATATAAAAAAAGGGGAAGCCTGGAATATGTAACACACTCTGATAAAGTACCTTGGTACCTACAGTACCTATAATTAGGACACATGGGAAAAGTGTAAATATAGAGTGTATATTGAGGTAATTTTTCACTTTTGTCATGAATCTGGCAACCATTTGGTTCACCAAAGATAATTAGCCTTACTGATGCAGGATTTTCCATCAGTGTCCAGCATGTATCCATGATTGCAGAAACAACGGTAACTCCCCATAGTGTTCATGCATCTGTGGGAACAGGGCCTTGTAGGTAACCCACATTCATTGATATCTGTAGTAAAAAGAATATACAAAACAACAACAACAAAAAAGTTAATTTGTATATTATCTGTATACTACAAACTAACTCATCATAAAATAGCAATGAATTGTTATACTTTCAATACTTCAAATGGGTCATATTGCATGCATATTGGCACCTAAAACAATAATTTTGTTTTTATTACATTTTTACCCTCTAAAATGATCAGGGACACTGTAAGGGGTCGTTCATACAGAACACATCTTTGCATCTAAAAACGCTCAGGAATGGTTTTAAAAAAGCACAGCACAGAACGCAAGGGTCTCGAGACGCACTTTTGAGATGTGATGCAATAATGGAAATAACAGAAATAGCCAAACAGCAGAATAGATAGCTACTATTTTTGGCATTAAATAAAAAGAAAATAATAGCACTAGCTATGGCATTTGACTTTGATAAAAATTGTGTCGCTGCTCAGAGAACAACGGGACAGTGATTTGTTTAGGTTCACCCCGTCCTCTGACGCTGTCAAATAAAAAGTTACCATGTCAACTTGCTACTGTAAACAGTCATATGTGCGTTGCGGTTCAGGACCTGCTTCAGCTGAGGCGAGTAGGAGACTGAGGTTGTGGGGCTCGCAGGTAGAGTTCGCGGATGAGTTCGAGAAAGGTATGAATATTTCTCATTCATCTGTGGCTGTAGAGACTGAGCTGCCAGATTATGATAATGTGTTGTCTTTCAGGTCATCCGGCAGCGTGTACTGGAAGTTATGTCCAGTGTGAAGCGCGAGTTCGCTCATAGTCGCTTGGATGAACGTTTTTTTTTTTGTCAGGACACAACCATCCAGCTCATTTGAGCCTTCCCATTCTCCCATATCTACATGCTGAGGTGGAGAGATCTTGAGGAAAGCCGTATTCATCCTGCATCCATCACACTCAAGCTAATTATGTTAATGTGGAGGGGATGCGGGAATATGGGTATGTGTCGATGCCTCGATCGAAGAGACGCTGGCTAGCTATCTCTCGATGGATGAGACATATTGAAGGCTCTGTCTCTGCCTTCTAAACTGCTGCGTGTCTCATCGCATCTTAACCCTCTGGGGTCTGAGGTGTTTTCTGGGCCCTGGAGGTGTTCTGACATGCGCTGACATTTGTGCTTATTTCTGTTACTTGTGACATTTTCATGGCTAAAGTCTGATTACACTGTATTTAGCACAAACTCTGCTACAATAATATGTCAGCAGCATGTATGTAAATTTTGTAGTTTGAGATAATGACATTTATGCGTGGTTTGTGAAAAAAATAAAATAAATCTGAAATAAGGTCATGAAACCCTTACTGATTATTTCTTCACTCAACTTTTGGAAATTGTATCACGTAGCCTAGAATATTTGTTTCAAAACTATGTAAAAATCATCCTGACTGCTCATTCAGATAATACAATATATTGATTTAAAATTTGTAAGACGTGTTTTGTGTAAGAAAGCTTTATGCGAAGAGGTGTAAACACATCCTGAATATTTATGGCTTTCACACCTGAGAAAGACAAAGACCCTCCCCTAATGGCCATATTAGGAGCTATCAGGCCCTATCATTCCCCATGAGCAGGCCCCATGAGCAACCTTGCACAAAGAATGAGGAGATTTAAAAAATAATGGCTTTTTGATTGTTTGGATTTATTTACAACACAACATAATCCAAAGATACACAACAAATGACAAAAAAGCACATTATTGAAAACAATGATCCAAAGACAGAGACCTTTGTGCCATTCCTAAAAACATTGTACATACCTTTCATTTCCAAGGTGTTTGATTTTCCACTTTACCATGTTCATGTACAGAGACTCATGTGAATGTTGAAGTCAGCAGGACTCATCAGTGGGGCATCTGGTCGCTGTAAAAAAAAAAAGATGGGTAAAGCCGTATTCAAAAGCCGGGTAAATGGGTAAAGCCGTAAAAAAAAACAAAAAACTGTGAACATGCTGATATCAAGAGAAACTATAGGGCTGCACGATTTTGGGAATAGATTTTAGATTTTTCTGGTTAAATTTGCTTTTTAAAATTCACAGAATACACACACACAGAAATGTTTCCAACAATATATAATGAATACCTGGTTTGTTGTGCCTTGTAGGCATAGGCTACGCGCAGTGCTGCATAAAATAATAATAATAACAATAACCTATAGCAGCCGTTCATTGTTCATCAGTGTTCGTTAAAAAAGGAACACTTCAGTAACAACTACGCTAGAGAAAAATATATTGACTATCATGTTACTTCAAATGTTTCCATTCGTTATGATGTTATGAAATGAGACTGGAGTAAAAACATGAAGCCTATTGTTTGGTGCGTTTTGCTTTTCAAACGCACAACGTGTTTTGAATATGAAACATTAAAATGCACAGCGCGCTCCAAAATATGAAACATTATGGTTACCATATTATACATATCTACGTTTGAGCAGATATCCACAAACACAGTATTTAACAGTAAACACGGGTCTAAATATAATATTCACCATATATCTATCAACAGTTCAACTGCAATGTGAAGTTTATGCAACAATAACATTAACTAATAGCCTATGATTAAGAATTTCTTACCTTACATCTTTCTTGTCTTCAAATCGCATTCTTCTTCTGAGGTAAATCACATAATAATAATAATAATAATAATAATGAGGTAAATCGGCATGTCACACCAAACTCGACGAAAAGCAGAGACTGATGAAGTTTGGTGCTTTGTGTTTGAGGTAATGAGCGCGTTCACGTTCCATGTGGACGATTTGCATGTCAATCTCTTTTGCGCGTGTGGGCATGGTCAAATTAAAAATAATGAGCAAGGGTTTGAGAAACAGGACATCTTGTTGGTTTTATACAAATTACTTAAACAGAGAATATTTGTTTTCAGTTTGAATCCGATCATTTAAAAGTACAAACTTAAATGTTTATAAATATATATTAATATATAAATATATATGGCTCATAAATGTGTGACAAGTATTCGCTGAGTTTTGTTTCAGTTTATAGACGTGCTCAAGAAAAAAAAGTTCACCGAGACGGAGAGGCAGAAAGCACACCCTGTTTATTTTCTTTATTTTAAAAAAGCATAATTTTTTGATTTGATTGTAAGTGGACACATACAAAAGTAGACATCTCACAGATTCTTTTTTCATATTTCTTTTTTCTGTATGACCATAAATGACGGAGTAATTTAAGTTTATTGTGCTACAATGTGAAGAAAATCCAGCAAAACGTGCTGGTGCGTTTGCTGACCTCAGAGGGTTAATGGCATAGGTGCGGCGCTGCACACTATGGCTGTGCTACAGGCCTACCAGGCTGATCTGCTGCTCCCCCTGAGGCAGTAGAGGAGCTGCGCCGCACCACAGATTTGGCTCTCCGTGCCACAAAACAGACTGCTGCTGTGATCGGTCAATCCATGGTGGCTACGGAGGGGCATCTCTGGGTGAACCTGACCGACATCGGGGAGAGAGATAAAAAAGTTCTCCTAGATGTGCCGGTTTCGCCTTCGGAACTTTTCGGCACATCTGTTGAGACCGTGCTCAGGAAGTTTGGAGAGGCGAAGGTGCGCTCCGCAGCTTTCAAGACCTTTATATCGTGCCGGTCCAGGTCCATACCTCAGTCTGCGAAGGGGTCTGGCTCGTCCCTGTCTCAGGACCGGAGACAAGATTTTTAGTGACCCTTTAAAGACCCTGCTTTTTAGTGGGCAGTGTTGTCAAGTTGTTAGGCTCTCTTTGAGCCTCCTTGGCTACTGCTTTTATTGAAACTGCTCCTCAGTTCTCCACCTCGGCTACCCCGGAGCTCCGCCCTTTATGCAATTCCGAGTTGTAGGCTAATGCAGTTAGGCCTCCTTTAATCTTAGAGAGTCAGCATATTGAGGCCTCTGTTCTCAAAGGCAGAATTAGCAGCAGCACTAAGTTGTTGGCTCTCCTTCCCTGAGTCTCCTCTGGTGTATCTAGGAGGGAGTACTTTTTACCATTGTTTGTTCACTCCCCTGAGCAGTCTGGGTCTAAGTTGTTAAGCTCTCTGTGAGCCTCTTTGGTCACTTAAACTAAAGCGTTAGTAGGCCTCCTTTTGCTATAGAGAGTCGATCCTCTGAGGACCGCTGATTATTGTATCAGGCTGCTAGCCCTATTATGTAGCTTCCTTCACAGTTGTAGGGCGTAGTGTATTCGTCCTATGAGTTCAGGCATAGGCTAAATGGTTAGGCTCTCTGTGAGCCTCCTTGGCTACTGCAAGCATTGTCAGGCCTCCTCTCGCTAGAGAGAGTTATCTTGTTGAGACCTCCGCTCTCCAGAGCTCCGCTAGGATAGCAATTGTGAGATCTAGGCTCTCTGTGAGCCTCCTTGCAAGAGGATCTGAGGATGGGGCGTTGTTAGGTCTTCTCTCGTTTAAGAGAGTCGTCATGCTGAGGCTTCCACTCCTAAAGCTTGGCTAGGCAGTTTGCTAAGTTGTTAGGCTCTTTGTGCCGTCATAGACTGCCACCTGCCAATGTCAAGTTCATTGACGTGTTTAGACTCATGCTTCAGACACTGGTCATGCCGGAGGCATTGCCCCATAGCACCCTCTAGGGGACGCAGCATCTGGTTCCCTTCTCAGGGAACCATGGTTGCATGCGTAAACTGAGACGTTCTTTTAACTTTGCTCATGTGCGAGATTCTGCAAAAGACATGTGATGCCAGTCAGTCTAGCGCGTGTTTACATAGAAAAACAACGGAAAAGTAGCGCATTGGAATGAAAAAACACTGTATTCACTCATTTCCTGAAAGGTTGGGATTCTTCAAGATATATAGAAAGAAAGGTGCTACACATAGCCAATAAAAACATACTTTTTCGTTTAAAACATAAAGCATATTCCTCATAATATCACCCTTTAAAATCAATGCTATTTGAAACTATTATGCTTGTGTCCTTACCTTCGTTGCAATATTTGCCCTTGTAACCCTTCATGCATGAGCACTGGTCAGGCCCAACACAGAATCCATTTTCACAGGGCTTTTTACATGTCGCTAAAAATTACATAATAGTTTTAATTATGTCACTGATAAAAACTTTTTTAAAATATATTTTCCATCAGCACTATTGAATTGTTAGAGATTATAATTAGTCTACATAATCTATATCATTGGACTATTCTAAGGCTTGTAAGTATCTTATGAGTATGATTTAGCTTGTTAGTCAAAAATACAGGTATAGGCTAATAATAATCAGAATAATTATATTGCTCACGTTGGCAAACACCATTAATGTTCCTCCATCCATAGCAGCAGGACATAGATGGCTCTAACACACAGAGCCCTGGATTTCTTTGTTCTGCTGGCAGGTCTGTCTTTGTCTGGAGTCTGTCAGAAGATTGAATATTGTCAGTTTCTAAATGAAAGTAATCTAGTACAGGGCTGTACGTTAACCTTTTTTTTTTTTTTTTTTTGCACGTAGCACTGGTATTACCATCTCTGAAAACAATCACAAATAGTTCATCACTTAAGCAGTTTTGACTGACCGTATAATCTTATGACTGACAAAGGACATTAATGTTCCATACAGGGCAGACAAAATCCAAACCTTAGTAAGAAATGTTTTCAGTCAAATATTTTCTTTATTTTCCAAAAATGGCAGACTGCAGGAAAATAACACCTCTTGCTTAACATTAAGTCAATCTCTAATCACATTCCAAGTCACATCCATCCGTTTTGGTTGAGCACTTGAAAATACAATCTATTTTAACCAACATTCATATATTTTACATATCTTTCTCCAATTATTTTAAATTATTTTTATAGATTTTTGTTTTGGCATAGAAAAATTAAAAAAGTTGTTCTCACTTCAACAAGTTTTCATCTTTTTATGTTTTTAGATCAGTGTGGATTGAGATGACATTCAGATGTCTTCAAAATCAACATGTTAGAAACTTTTAGTATTTAATGTAGAATATCCACATATTAACTGTTAACGACAATAATGAAATCTTCAATAAACAGCTTATGAAAAACAGGTTGTACTTAGGATAAAAAAAATGCCTTATTTTTTATTTTTTATTTTTTTTGCATAGATATACAATAATCATGCATAGTCATGTAGGCTTCAAGCTTCAATAAACAATTTTTTTCGTGAAATATATATTTTTTAATTTCTACTCACCTGTTAGGAATGGCTAGGTCAGGAACTACAAAGAGAAGTCCAATTATGAAGAAGTGTTGATGGATACGACCCTTCAAACAGCTTTTAAATGGCATCATATCAAGTCAAGTTAGACAAAATATTTTATTTCAGTAGACATCGAAAAGCACTTCCCATACAGCTGATTTACCGCCTAGAAGTAGATTCCTTTGTGTCAGACGTGACAAAGGACAGTCCCTGATAAATCCCTGACAAATAGATGGGAATTGTGTGCGCTTGTGTGCAAGTGTAGACAGGTCATGTCACCTGCGTGCAGATGAAAGGAGACTCTGTGTGGTGGGAAGCAACTGTGAGGGTAGTTAGGGAACTGAAGACGGTCGGTCTGTTAGGTTCGCCATCTGCAATATGTCAGCATATCTCATATTGTCATACGTAAAAAATTAAAATAAAAACTATTACAGTGTAACTTCTTTAGATTTGATTGAAAATAACAACATTGTATTTTTGTTTCACACATAACAAAAATTAGTTTGAGATCAAACAATAATTTGCAGACCCCTTGCATCGCCATGGACCCCTTAGATGGTGACAGGCCTGAGAAAGACACTTGCTCTGTATTGTTCTTCTAGAGAAGGTTGTTTTATTCTACATGGAGCAGATCACCCCCTCATGTGTGCCGCCATGTTGACACCACATGACTAGCCATTTCGTGCAATTCACCAGTTACTAATAATAATATGTTTTCTTTATACAAGGCACTTTACAATGCATTAACGATATAAACAATACACCAAAAACAACATACTACAGCCTGCAGCACAGTCCAGTGTGATGGCATGGATTAACATGTGTGCAATTCAGTGGTCCAAACAGTATGAGTGGAAAAATAGAACGTCTAAACAATAGTGAATCCAAACACATGACACACAGCAAATTGGCTCTGTCCAACACACGTTCGCTGCTGGAAGAGAGCTCATGTATGTTTGTACTGTGAGACTGAGAAAAGGAACAAAACTAAAAGATAAACAACAGGGCTGTGTAAAATGCAGAAATGGCTCGCTTTTAGTTCATGGGTGTAAATCGTATTGGCCACAAATGTAAATTGGAATTTACCTTATATCTTTGAACTGACATTTCAAACATATATCAGGCCTAATAACCTTAAAAGCCTTTCAAGCCTGTTAACTTCATCAACTATTTGATGAATAGTTGAAACCTTTAAACTTAAGCCAACATTCAAACTTCATTTGCTTTTCAAGTTAGTTATCTGATGAATTTAATTTTAATTCTGCATTCATAAATCTCTGTTTTAATTCTGAATGGCGCACAACCCTGATGAACAAACAGGTTTGGTGTGAAGTGACAGCAGTTAATAAACTTCATACATCCACACCAGTAGGTGTCAGTACAAGGTTAAAAACCACTGTCTGGTTCTGCTAGTACAAATAAGACCCAGCTAAACGTAAACAAACAATGTTGAATGCACTTTTAAGTTAAGAAAGAAGTCTGCTTAGTTTTAAGGGAAAATAAAGCTTTCCACATTGCTTTCTTCTTCTTTGAATCAAACAACGAGGCCAATTAGCCAAAGAGAGAACAATGTTGTCCAAAACAGAAGACATCTGGCATCTGAACACAAGCAAACGACAAAAATCCTTTTGTACATATTACGGTTATTTAGCCCGCTAGGATTAATATAGCTCCAACAAGTAATAATACAAGCTCACAGAATGAGTACACGCTTATTTGGCGGAGCACCATACTAATTATGAGATTACTGCACTTGACTCACCCTTAAGGCAGAACTCAAATCAGTCTTAAATGGCACTGTATAAAAGCATGTGTGGCATTTCAATCACAGCACCTTTTTTATTCACAATGACACAATCAGTGCAGAGGAGCAACAGCAGTTTCAGGATGCATTTCACTGTGTTAACGCTTCTTGGATTTGTCAAGTGCACCGCTGCACATCAGTGGGTGGGTAGAAAGACCAGTAAGCATTATCTGCCTTTGACTCCCTGCCAAACCTCAGAAGCCTGTTCATCATGATAACGCAATTAAACATAATCCTGGTAATTGAGCGAGTGTGTTATCATGCAGAGGCGATGCTAAGCTCCTGGATTGTCACAGTGTGTGGTTCTAAGATTGATGTGATGCCACCCACCCCCTTCACCCCGCCAGATGATTTAACTATATCACATCACAGTTTTCCATAGAACTAACTAGTTTATAGTGACACCAATAAGTATTTGGACAGTTAAGTCATACTTAAATTAACATCATTGCATAGATATCAGAACTAACTTGAATTTTCGGAGCTATTTTTGGAATTAGATTTAACAAGCTGCTCCCAAGGATTTAATGGATATTTCTAAGCAATACCACACAAGTAAAAATGGTGTTGTTTCACTGGCCTCTCGCTACGGGGGGATCACAGCCGTAAACAACATCATTGCAATTGTGACTGTCACGAATTGTCAGTCATGTGCTTCATTTAGTTTCATTTTCATTGAGTTTTAGTTTGTATTCATTAGTTCCTGTTTTCCTTGGTTCAGTGTCCTGCCATTTATGAGTTGTTATGAAGATTAATTTAATCATCACAGGTGTTTGTCATTAATCACCCTTGTTTGCCCTATATTTAAGTTGCTTTGTCCACACTTCACATTTGTCAGGTATTGTTTGTGCTGTGTTACTCGCTTACTCGTTCTTGGATTTACCTGCCTCTGAATTATTTAAGAAACTTCGTTTTATTTTTAGCTTCGTGGATTTCTTCATCATCTTTGGACACTTAGCGTGAAAGTGATATTGCTTTATAACAGTTCAATAAATAACAAGGTAAAACTGAGTAACTTACATTGTAGACACAATTTGACAGTTCTTTAATCTGTTTTTGTGCCACCAGCAATATATGCCCTGTCCCAAATGGAAGCCCTTGAGTTCTTCCTCCGGGTCCACACTTTTGTGACATAATGTTGATTTGACTGTCGGGTAGAAGTCTGTTGTGAAGTTTGCCTCAGTGTGCACTTGGCAAAAGTGCACATCCAAGGTGCACATAGGCCACAAAGAGGTTGCTCATGAGCACCCTTCTTAAACTTAAAATGACAAACAGGACACACAACAGTTTTGTGGACTTAAACATGCGCACGCATTCAGCTGAACTTTTGCATATCTCTAAGCGGCAGATGGTAGTTGGCATTGGGTGTCCCATTTGTCATTTTAGGTTTCAGAAGGGTGGAAGGAGCAGTCTGTCTCAGTGCTGGACAATGACAAGCACAGTGATGCAGAGGGTGAATTAAAAAAGTATTTGCGGCCTTGAAGGGCCTTTCAGTAAGGGGATGCCATTTGTAGGGGCATTCCAAATGAAAGTGAACAACTGATTCCTTTTCATGAAGTGGCCTTCCACTAGTCCATTAGTGAAGGGTGCATACGATGGTCACTTGAAGGAAGTAATTTTAACATTTTTGGTCATGTGACACAGGGTGGCAAGTCCTCCAAGTGTGTTCCAAATGGTTTTATTATGATGCACAAGTGCCCTGCTCCACCAAAGTCCCCACTTCAAAGGTTCTGTCCTTCGGAGTGAGTAGGGCATAGAGATGCTCACTTCCAATTGAATTTGCCCAGAGATCCCAGTGCTTTTGGACAGTTATATCAGCATTCTTGGAATGCTGCTCAACCAATCAGATTCAAGGACCAAAACTAAATGTTGTAAAAATTAAAGGGAAAGTTTACTCAAAAACTTTCCAAACTTGTATGAAGTTTCATTTTTGGGTGAACTATCCCTTTAATTAATTTAGTTACAAGTTTACACAGTTTTAGCATACCACTAACTTTGACAGTAAATATCCAAATATGTTTAAATTCAAATGTTTAAACAAACATCTAATGTAATCACATATGTAAGTTTGCCTTAACTATCCAAATTTGGGTTCACTGTGTATAGTATATGAGGAGCTATGTGGAAGGACTACCAACTTCTGTCTGACTTGAAATAAAAGAAAATTCTTGTCCTGTGTGTGATGATAATCCTTTTGCAGGCGAAGCTTTGATCTGTCATTTGGATATGCTGAATATGACATATTACTTGAAAGTTGTGACATTTAAAAAAGAACTGAACCAAATATTCTTTCCCTCACAACCTGTTGACCTCACGTTGAAAGTTTCTTATGTGAAAAGAAGAGCTCTCTGATGTGTTCAACAGGTGCCAGCAGTGATGAAAACAGCAGGGTCAAAGGTTATAAGGAATTGGGCTTCTTCCAGGTGTTGGAGGTCATAGGTCAAGCCACAGAGTTCAGAGGGTGTGACAAGACACCTGCATAAGGGTTGATGGGGTACCAGTGAGGCATATCTTTGTGACACGTTGACACAACAAGGGTGGGGGGACCAAGACGATGAGCTCTTGGGTGAGTCATATATATAACAACTCAAAGTCAGAAAGGCCCTTTGTTGTCTGCCAATTGATTAATTGTACGTGAAATTCTATATAGGTGACACCCTTGGCGGTGGTGATTTATTATGTTCTTTAATTTCTATAGAGCTGTTGGCATTTCAGCATTTTGTCCTTACCATTATGAAGAAATATTGTGATGATTCCAAAACATTCGTACAAAGTCTACATGAACTACAGAAACACTTCTGGCATGCTATCATTGTTATTTGCCAGTTGTATGCCATGCAGCTCATTCAGATGTGGTAATAAAAAGCAATAAAGTCAAATTATTTTGTGCTTTTCACATAATGATAATGAGAAGTGCTCACCAGAGGAGCTGCCTCTATCTGACGCCATGACACACTTATTTTAACATCAACACACTCAAATATGCATCTCAGTGCAAAGAAATCTTTAGGATTGCACCAGGACTGAAAAGTCAATGTACAAACTGGCAATTAAGATCATTGTTTTGCTCCCAGTTATTAAAAAGCGTACAGCTGGATTTAAAATAAATAAATAGCATGAATGAGTTTGATGAGTGAGAATGAGCAGATGAGTGGGGATTATCCAGCGGCAGTGCCTCCAAAAAAAAAAATCAGACGAGAAGAAAATACAGAAATAAAGTAAACTAATATTACTAAATATGACATTAAAGGTGCATTCAGTAGATTGATGCTAATTTAAAGGCAGTTTTTGCGCATTAAAGTACCTAACCAAATTGATTTCGGACAGACTTTTGAGGCAGTTTAACGGTTTAATGAACTATAACAAAATAGAGAGAGCTTTAACTAAGCAAATATTTAATGACTTCAATTGTAATTTCCTGTTAGAAATTACATCAAAAATGGAAAACATTGGTCAAAACACATTTACAAACAAACTGACCACCAACCGCAACTTTCAGATGCCATCTTTATTTTTAGCTCAACTGTCACAGAATGGAACACACTGGATTGTGGGATGTCAAAAGTTTCTAAGCGATTTTTGTAAATAAATTGCCGGACAGCGTTAACGATAGGTTCTTAATGATTCTGTGTGCAGTCTGCACATAATGTGCGACCTACTGTTTACGTGTGAGTTTATGCCACAAGGACGTATCGCGTTAATGACTGCAAATCATTTGTACAAAAACGATTTAAAACGCGTATTCCCCAATCAAAATGAGTATCCAGATGGCATAACTGGCTCGTGATTCAACAACTGAAGCGATGCGAAGTTCGAACAGCCTGGCGGCCTGACGCAGGAGGAAGGCCCGTTCCTTTGCGTGAAGAGGGCATCATTGCCTTTACTGTCCATTTCTCTATGGCAGGAATTATTGAATGGTCCGGTTTAGAGAAATACGCGGAAGGAGATTGCGGATGTTTCGCCCCCGCGGTGGCGAGGACCCGTTTGTTTGGCTTGACGTCCGCGAAATAACATCAGAGGATTGCGGCAAAGATTCCTGATTCTGAAGGACGAAAGATTCTTCATCGGACGGGAAGAGCTTGATTCGGACATGTTAGGAAGGTAGCCTACTGCGGGACCAAATGCTGTTAAACTGTCAACGAACGGAGTTAAGTTTGCTGTATACACCTCTTAACTCATTGATTGGGTTGATTAACAGAGTGTGCTCCACTCGTGTCTAATTAGGTTTGATTATCTGAATGTGCTCCACCTGTGTTTAATTATCTGAACGTGCTCCTCCCGAACTTTGTTAATAATAGGTGTGTTCGACATCGGCTGCGGCTGGATGTAACCGATCGGCGAGAGTAGCCGCGTGCAGGCGGGGAGGAGCTGCAAACGAAGACGTGAAGTTGGACACTTTCTGGTTCCCGTAGTGACCACTCACGTGGTGTTTACATACTTTACCACAGCTGCAGTGAAATAAATCAATGCAACATTTGCCAAATAATACACAGATGTTTCAGAGACATTTTCATTCAATACTTTATGCTTCATACATCGTCTGTTTGAACAAGAATAAAGTTCAGCATACGCTACTTTCAATGAAGTGGAGTCTACGTTTTTTAATCAGTTTTAATTTGATAAACATGACACAATATAACATCGCAACGACATGAAAAGAGTGTTTACTGTTATAAAAAACTGATTTGAGAGCTTTAGAGGAACTAAAGGTGTTCGAATAAACACGAAACACACGTGATCATTGTCATGAGGTGAATCCGGCCAATCGTGGAACAGCTGTGATGTCATCAGAGCTTGTGCAGCCTCTCTTGAGAAGCTGCGCTGGCTAAGTTCTCCGGCTACTCTTGAATCGTTCTCGCGGTACTTTGATGGCATACGTCACAGTCACGTGGTGTTGGCGCTGTATCAAGTCGGACAAAATTTCTAACCGGCATGCACTGCTTCAAGTCAGCCGCCGATCGGTCTGCGCAGAGCTGCATGAAGTCGAACAAGCCTAAAAACATAATTTAAGACCGGCCTTTATTTGTCCGTGTTGACCACACCCCTGGCCACTATCAGAGGCTCGGCATTTAATTGACTACTGGTTTTTATTTGAGGAATTACGGTACTTTAGGATTATTAGTGTATGATAAAACTATGTAATCCAAATGGTTGGAAATTTTGGACACACTTTATTTTAGTGTTCTTATTACATACTGTATGTTACATGTACAGTACTTACTGTAGTAATTACAGGAAATTATGCTTAATTACATGCAGCTAACCCTAAACCAAACCCTATTCCTGACCCCTACAATAGTAAGTTATATTCCTAACCAGTGGCGGCTCCTGCAAAATCTCTCAGGGGGGGCAAATGTGTGGATAATTGATAAGGATAAGGTCCACCCATGCAATGGATAAATTAACAGCTTAAGCATGTAAAGGCAACTTCACTACTTTAATATTAATGAAAAATAAAGTGACTCTTACAATAAATCTCCTTGTTTGTTTCTATATGAGTGTTAACAATTCAGCAGCAAGTCAAAATCAATTCAAACAAAGCCCAGCCAGGATGCGAATTTCCAAAAACGTTTACTCCAGTTTCAATTTAATAAGAAACAACTGAAATCACATAACTCACTATTTACGCTACTTGCTCTGGCCAGCGTAGCGCAAATCGCTCTGAATCTGAAGGGCTACATTTTATTTCTCCATTTAATAAACAAACTATTCCGTCAGATAAATATTTGTTGTGAAAGAAATATAGTTACATTTTCAAGCATTTTATCCAAAATTTAAGCACTTTTCAAACCTTAAACACATCAAAATTAAAACACTTTCAAGGATTTCAAGCACCCGTACGAACCCTGCACATTACTCACTATTTACACTAATCACTATTATTACACTGCTTACATCACATTAATTGCTTAATACACTGCTTACTTATACTGGAATTTTGCTCTTCTCTCTTTCAAAGTAGCAAAGTGATCAAAAATTTAATGACACGATAGAATTAACTGCATTCGCCATGACGTTGTTTAAGTTCAACTGGCCTGAACTCGCAAGATGTCCCAACAGTCTCTCTCGCTCTCGTTCTCTTAATCACACTTGATAAAGATATTAAAGTAGTGTTTCATTTTTTCTTGTTGTTCAAATTCAAAATGGTTTTCAAATATTATTTGTCACTTAATCTTAAAGATTTTTAATAGTAGTCTAGATGGAAATAGGGGTCCACGCGCACCCCCCCGGCTTTTTTTATGGCACCTGATTTTTTTAAATCCTTAAAGTGTCTATTTTCAGAATCTGCCAGGTACCAAGCTGAAATAATGTCCCAAAGGCTTCATTTTTAACCCTTTGCTGCACCCGACCAGAACCCGTAAAATCAAAAAATTATATAGAAAGTGGCATAACATTTTAAGTAAACAACATACAGAGACAAATGAACACATTTTCCCATACAATTCTGACCCCAGGAATTTAATGGAATGGTTATTTTTGACATTTGACAACATATTGACCCTATTTCTGGACAAAAATAGCAAAAAATGGCCAAATATGTGTAGAGGATCAACTATATTTTCGTTTTCTCAAGTGCATAGGGTGATTTTTTTTTTCACAACCTGTTATTTCTTTATCATTCAAGTGTCTATTTTAAGATTAAATTGGGTACCAAGCTGAAATAATGTCCAAAATGCTTTATCTTTAACCCTTTGCACCAAACCCGAAAAATCTAATGTGATATAAAGTGATACAAACTTTTGATGTAAACAACTCACAGAGACAAATGGATACATTTTTCCATACAATTCTGACCCAGGGAAATTGTTATTTGTTATATTTTACAACATCTTGACCATCTATGGTCAAAAACAGCAAAAAAAGCTCATTTGACAACGTTTTTTTATTATACTAATAGCAGCCTAAAATGGGGTTTATTTGAATCTTTTACTGCACTTATCCTGAACCTGAAGAAATTTAAAATAGCTTTACATTTGAAGTAAACAAAATAAAGCAAATTAACTTAAAAAAAAAAAAAAAAACCTACAGAAAAAATTCCAAAAAGGTCCAAAAAGTTGACTAACTGCCAGTTTGGGAATGTTGGGGCTTTGCAGTTGGCAGTTGGTGGCCATTGGTTGGTACCTGCAGATCGCCATCTTCCACTGCTCTCTCTTTTGGAACAATTTCACTAAGTATTTGAAACTATAATTAAGATATACCTTTGTAGTCATAACTTAAAGTAATTTTTCAACAGTTTTTACTATAATCACAGGCTTTCGGAAAGCAAGAAGCTATCATATCTAAATATTTTTATATTGTAGTCAATGGACCCGTTGCACGGCACGCGCCTATACAAACAAACACTGTTTTCACAGCGACCCAAATAAAGCACAAAAAGAGTATGTTTCATGGGTAATCGGTCCCCCTTCACTAGGCGGCCCCACCTGTTGTCACTCTATCTCTGTGTCGGGCCTGTCATAGCCCAGAAGAGAAAATGTGCACAAAACACAACACAAGGGTATTAGGTCCCTCTATGCTAGGCAGCCCAGCCCCAATGTATATTCAAACCCTGGCCACAAGGGCCCAGGTCTGGCAAGCCATCCCTGGAGTGTCGAAATGGGTTTTGTACATTATAAAGCGAGGTTACTCGTTCCAATTCGCTCGCAGTCCCCCACGGTTTCAGGCGGTCGTCGCTTCCACGCTCATGGGTTTGGTACTCTGTGTTGAAGTTGTTTCTGCATGATGGATGATACTTAGCTTCCATTGCAAAAAGATCCTTGTCCTGCACCTTGCGATAAAGAGCCTCTTTCTTTAATTCGTGTGCCCTAGGTTCAATAACTTTCCAGGCTGGTTCCTTATGTTTCCAACTTTGAAACTTTGTAAGCTCTTCAGTCTTGCGCTTGAACTTGGATTTTGCTTTGTCACAGAAAATGTACTGATTGGGAAACAAGAAGGAACACCTCCTTGGAGCTCCTTCAGATTGAATTGACAGAGATTTGACATGGTGCGGAGAGTCCTTTTTCAATGATGATGATTCACCAGATGTAGAAGCCTTTGACACTTGTAAACGATCTATTTTCCCTGCAAGCTTTTATAGCAGTATTGGTGATAGCCAAATGTATCCAAAGGCAAGTCCTCTAATGTTAATGGAATCTGTTCACAAATATCCATCATGCGGTATGGTGAACTGGCTGCTTCACAGAGTCTCATATCTCGAATACTGTGTAGATATGCTTCTTGCTTTCAGAAAGCCTGTGATTATAGTAACAACTGTTGAAAAATTACTTTAAGTTATGACTACAAAGTACTTCAAATACTTAGTGAAATTGTTCCAAAAGAGAGAGCAGTGGAAGATGGCGATCTGCAGGTGCCAACCAATGGCCACCAACTGCCAACTGCAAAGCCCCAACATTCCCAAACTGGCAGTTAGTCAACTTTTTGGACCTTTTTGGAATTTTTTCTATATTTTTGTATTTTTATTTTTTTTTTAAAGTTAATTTGCTTTGTTTTGTTTACTTCAAATGTAAAGCTATTTTAAATTTCTTCAGGTTCAGGATAAGTGCAGTAAAAGGTTCAAATAAACCCCATTTCAGGCTGCTATTAGTATAATAAAAACATTGTCAAATTAGCTTTTTTTGCTGTTTTTGACCATAGATGGTCAAGATGTTGTAAAATATAACAAATAACAATTTCCCTGGGTCAGAATTGTATGGAAAAATGTGTCCATTTGTCTCTGTGAGTTGTTTACATCAAAAGTTATGGCACTTTATATCACATTAGATTTTTCGGGTTTGGTGCAAAGGGTTAAAAATAAAGCATTTTGGACATTATTTCAGCTTGGTACCCAATTTAATCTTAAAATAGACACTTGAATGATAAAGAAATAACAGGTTGTGAAAAAAAAAAAAATCACCCTATGCGCTTGAGAAAACGAAAATATAGTTGATCCTCTACACATATTTGGCTATGTTTTGCTATTTTTGTCCAGAAATCAAATCAAATGTCAAAAATAACGATTCCATTAAATTCCTGGGGTCAGAATTGTATGGGAAAATGTGTTCATTTGTCTCTGTATGTTGTTTACTTAAAATGTTATACCACTTTCTATATAATTTTTTGATTTTACGGGTTCTGGTCGGGTGCAGCAAAGGGTTAAAAATGAAGCCTTTGGGACATTATTTCAGCTTGGTACCTGACAGATTCTGAAAATAGACACTTTAAGGATTTAAAAAAATCAGGTGCCATAAAAAAATCGCCCAAAAAGAGGCGGTACTCCACAGAACGTGACATGACGCTGATTGGACTATATCCAGAGGCAGAACATACAGTGACGGCTAGCGTAACTGTGGTTGAATGAGATTGTGAATGTGATTGAAAAAGTCCCTTTCACACTTTGGTGGTGCGTCGCCCAATCGCCCTAATGAAAAAACCGCCCCTTTTCCTAACCCTACCAATTATAGTTGAATACATGTTGCTAATTAATATTTCTCTGTACTTAACTGTATAATTATACTGTAACAAGGACACCTTAAAATAAAGTGTAACCAAACATTTTTATGAAATTCAATTGCGTACATTTTAAATTTAGGCCTAAATATTTTTTGAGTGCATTGATTGTCTAGATTGTTGAAAGGCCTGGAAATTAACAGTGGGCTAAGGAAAAAAATCCATTGATATTGCCTCCCACCACACACCACAGATACAGTATATAGGACAATAATATCAATGGACAACAAGACACACTTGATTCTTATTATATTAACGTGTTATAAAACATGCAAGTTACTTTTTGATGATTAATTTAATTTCACCATGCACATCTGGTTCAGGGTGGACAAGACCACGGTTAGATCAGGATGTTTCTCATTGAAGATGTGTGTGTTTGTGTATTTCTCCACATGCACAAGTACATGTTTATCAGGAGCGTGTGTGGGCTGTCAGTTTTGACTGTTATCCCTTCAGATTCACAATGCAGCTTGTAAACTCCAGATTCTCAGGGAGTTGACAGACAGTAAGGCAACTTACACAGACTACAGCAACACAAGAAATCATCACGCACATCATGGTCCAGCTATGCCTGGCCTCATTAACCCACCCGATACACAAAAGAGCCATTGTAAACACAAAGTGCTTGAGTCATAAGCACATACTGTGCTGATTAAGCTCTATTGCGAGGAACATAACACAAAAACATTTATATGACTATCACATCTATGTGTAAATTTATCAGTAATTTGTGGATATTTAAAACGGATTTTCTTTTTTGAGGAAGGGGACAAGTCACAGATTTGTTGACCCTGATCTTAATCTGATCTGATCTTGAATCTTAAATTAATTATATAAAACTACCAATCAAATCTTTAGAGTCTGTGAGATTTTTTATTTATTTTTTGCAAGAAATAAATACAGTTTTTCAGCAGGAATGCATTAAATAGCGCAAAAATATGTCAATAAAGAGTTTTTTTATATTGTTACAAATAATTATTTCAAATATACGGACCCCCTAAAGGGACATGGTGAAAAATATATTTGTCAATGCTTTTGTGTTCTCTCACAAATGTTTTGTGTTCCCCAGAGAAACTTTGCGTTCCCTCGCAAAAATGTTTGCGTTCCGCCGAGAATCTTTGCATTCACTCGTAAAAACATCTAAAAGTCTAAAAAAAAACAATGTAGGGGCTCCATACAAATAAATTATATTCTTTTGAAAATTCAATTTATGAAAGAATCATGGAAAAAATCTATCACAGTTTCCACAAAAGAATCAGCTTTGCCATTACAGGAATAAATTACATTTTAAAACTTTTTTAAAATAATAATAATAATACATTTTTATTTTAAGTTGTAATAATATTTCTGTAGTAAAGGTATGTTGTTATGTAAAGGAAGGAGGAGGCGGGAACCAGCGAACGTTCACAAACTTTAACCATGGTAAAACAAACAAACAACAAAACGAAAGTAAAGACGGCAGCCCCTCACGGACGACTGCCGCCACATATAAAAACATAACATAAATGTCCAGGCCTGGCCCTCTCTCGTCCTTCACTTTCGTCGCTCTTCCTTTTATGCTTCCGCTCCTCCGTGAGTGATACGAGACCGGTGCGTCGCACAGGTGGCACTCATCAGCAATCACACCACAGGCCTCGCGCCGTTCTCCCATGGCCCTCGTCCTGCTTGCCACAATTTCATTGTATGTCTTTAGTGTATTTTTTATGGAAGTAAAATAATGCCAAATGTTTTTGAACAAAAAAGCTTGTTGAATTTCACTACTTGAAAAAAATATGCATTGCATTAACCATGCTTGCATTTTAATGCATTATATTTTTAGGGCTTGCATTTTTATTGGCTGAAATTCAACATGGTTGAATATTTAAACTGTGAATATTTCAATTCAAAACATTTCAAACACATTTTCATTAATAGAAATTCAATAATCCATACTGGATTCACCTTTCATATTTCACTTCCAAAATATTCAAACTGTTTAAAAATACAACCTATAATATTCAACAGGCAATTTTCGTTCCATTTTATTTCGCTTTACAAATTCGCTTCCACAAATTCAGTGGTTCAAATTCGACAGTAAATTCAACATCGACATCCAGGAATTGCAGGAAAAGCAGTAGATATTTTTTTACTTTTTTGTTTCAAAAACATTTGGCATTATTTTACTTCCATAATTTTTGATCAAATAAATGCAGTCTTGGTGAACATAAGTACCTGCATTGAAGATTATTAGCCATAAATGTCATGTGACTAATCACTAAGTCTGGAGCAACAATAAAATGATGTATTAAGGATGTTTATTATTTTTTCCTGAGCTGTGACGTCAATTTACAGGTTGTTTCTACATTTTAAGACTTATTATTGGAATAATAAGATCAATAAAATCTGTTTTTTCGGCCGTTTTCATTTTCATATTACGTGTTCAGTCTATAGGTGCGTAGTGTTTCTTTACAAAGTGACATCGCAGCTACTGGTCTGGCATGCATAACAGTGTTCCCTTTCAGTCGCTCACGTTCGACGTAACGTCGACGTGATGACGTAATTGGGATCGCCTTGAGAGACCAATCTACTTTGAGAGAATTGAGAGAGCAGTTGCGTTGCATATTGTCTTTCGCTTCGGGGCCGAACGGTTCTACTGTTCCTGCTCTACAATCTTCTGACAGTGTTAAACTTCAAAAGAAGAAAACGAGTCTGCTTCTTCAGGAGAACGCCTCTTCAAGCTGGTGTTGGTGTACAGCGCAGACAGTGCTGGCCGCGATCTCACAGAGAGCAAAACAGCTGTTTTCACAGCTCAGACTGTTGCGCCTTCAATGAGAATGTGACTGCTCACATCAGGCTTGCACTATCGTCCTGTTTGTGTAGCCGCGGTCATCCCTGGGTGCTTAAAGGAGAACTCCGGTCAATTTTAACATTGAGCTCATTTTTTTGTACATTTGGAGTGCTGTCAATACAGAGAACAACGAAAAAAATCGGTGTTGCCTACACCGAGTTATTCTATTTTTAAAATTTGCACCCTGTTGACTTCAATGGGGCAAGTACTAAACCTGCTTTTAGCCTCTTAACATCCTTGATGTGTCATTACAAGTGCACAGAAAATGTGAGTGATTCCTTCTGAGTGAACACGAGTGAGTCTGACTGCAGTAGATGTGAAAGAAATGTATAAAAATGATGTTATTTAAGCCAGCGCAAATACCTTTGTTTACATCCTGTTTTTCGGTTGAAGTCCAAAGTAGTCGATTGCAGAGTTCACACGCATAGGTTTAATACCTATGATCACGCGCGTGAACTCGGCAATCGAGTTAAATAACATCATTTTTATACATTTCTTTCACATCTACTTCAGTCAGACTCACTCGTGTTCACTCAGAAGGAATCACTCACATTTTCTGTGCACTTGTAATGACACATCAAGGATGTTAAGAGGCTAAAAGCAGGTTTAGTACTTGCCCCATTGAAGTCAACAGGGTGCAAATTTTAAAAATAGAATAACTCGGTGTAGGCAACACCGATTTTTGTCGTTGTTCTCTGTATTGACAGCACTCCAAATGTACAAAAAAATGAGCTCAATGTTAAAATTGACCGGAGTTCTCCTTTAAGCACCAGAGAGAGCAGTTTTTCTTGAAAGAGCATACACAGTTTGACACTGCGTCTTTTTCAAGACATCATTCAAACAGTGTGTTTCTGGATGCGGTCGTTTCCTATCCTCATGTGATGGCCACGATCACTGTTTCACATGCCTGGGCTTAAGTGTGCTGAAACTGTGCTCGTGGGTGGCTTATGTTCTCTCTGAGAGCATGACCACGTCAGCACGTTGTTTGTCTTGCCTTTCTCTTTAAGGTTTAAGTGATCAGCGTGCCGCGTGCCGTCAAGCTGCCGGCTGACAGCGCGGGTTGTCACGCCAACCCAGCGCACGTCATTTGGCACTCTAGATGCGCGGTCGAGACTCAGGTGCCTCAACGAGGTGGAGTTCCCTCGCCTATGCCCCGATCTAGTTCTTCTTCTGGTGCCCCAGAAAAGGGCTACGTCTGCGTATAGCCAGGGTGACCGGAGGATTATAGTGAGGGCTTCCCCGCCCGGTAACCGATCCGTGTGGGCCCCTCACTCCTCTATCGCATCGCAAACATGCTGAGACTCTGTTTGTGGGTGGTTATATTCTCTTATGAGAACATGACCACGTCAGCGCGTTGTTCGTCTTGCCATTTTCATTAAGGTTAAGCTATCAGCGTGCTGTGTGCCTTCGAATTGACGGCCACATTCACTGTCTCGCATGCCTGGCAGCTTCTGGATGGGATGTTGGTCATTCTCATGATGGACCTAGCATTTCATTCGGGGCTCCAGGGGAGGATTAGATGTCGATCGCTGCATCAGAGAGAGGGCTGTTACGCTCTGGAAATGAAGATGATGCTGAGCTCACACTATAATGGTGTGCATGCTCATGCTGAATCAGATTCAGACTTGACAGCCATGCTTTCCCGAGTTACACTGGGGACGCAGTGCGACGCGTAATCGCCTTGCCCCGCCCCCGTGCCTTCCCGGATGTGTGTGGAAAAACTTTTTGCAGTATGGAAGCATTTTGGTGCCAATATGGCAAGCCAAATGTGCCAAAATCTGCAGAAAGTCTTCCCTGCATGTGACAGCCACCCTGCAAAAAAAAAAATCGTGGAAGGCCAACAGTCATAATGCATGAGGGTAGTTCTGAGTCGGGGTTGAGCTGCGCCTGGTGACTGACCGTGTTAAAGTCACAGCGCTGGCCCTCGGCCAGATGATGTCCACCCTAGTGGTCCAGAAGCACCCCCTGGCTAAACCTTGCAGAGGTGTGAGACATCGCCAAAGTTCGCTTTCTCGATGCTCCCATCTCACGAGGTGGCCTTTTGGCAACACTGTTGGAGACTGTGCCCAGCGGATTTCCGCAGTTCAAAAGCAGGCGGAGGTAACGAAAAGCTTGCCACAATGTGCTCCCTGAGTCACTGGTGGGCTGCCCCTCTGTCTGTTTGTCGCCAAGGGTGTCAGTCCCCTGCGAAAAAATTTAATAAAAATACTTCCACCACAGCCAGCTCTACTGTGACGTTGAGCATTCACAATAAGATGGCACCACCTGTTTCAGCAGCCTGAGACCGGCGACCCAGAGTCAGCTGCTCTTCCCCGGAGGAGGGCCGGGCCGAGAACTTTTGTTGAATCACACTGTTCCGCCACTGGCGTCTCAGCCAGCAGTACCAAATTCTCAGCAAAAGCAGCTTCTCTGTCTCTGGGTCCCAAGAGAGCGAGGTTGGCGGTGTGCGATGCTATGCCTTACCACCCTCTGCTCCCTCTTGCTTCGCCAGCGGTAGCCTGATGGGCTCGAGGCCTCGCCTATGCCGTCTCACTCATCCCCTGCCGATCGGTTGAGTCAGGTTAGTGTTGCACACTCAGACCCCACTTCGGGCCGCTATGCCGTCCGAGTCGGGTCCCTGCATTCCGCCGCGCTGCCCCACCTCGGGTACGTCTGTCGTGCCGTTGGTCCCGCTTGTACGGTGTCTGGGAGCCTGGCTAGCGCTTGCCTGCCCGTCTTGCTGGCTCATCCATACCATCAGACTCAGCTATGCGATTCAGTTCGCCCGGTGTCCCCCGGCCTTCACCGGGCAGAGATTGCTGTCCTACTGGCGAAGGATGCAATCGAGCCGGTCCCTCCAGCCGATATGAAGACCGGCTTCTCAGCCCGTACTTCATTGTACCCAAGAAAAGCGGTGGGTTACGACCTATCTTGGACCTGTGTGTCCTGAACCGGTCCCTTCAGTGGCTGCCGTTCAAGATGCTTTCGCAGAAACGCATTTCAAATGCATCCGTCCCCAAGATTGGTTTGCAGCGATCGACCTGAAGGACGCGTACTTTCATGTCTCTATTTTCCCTCGACACAGACCGTTTCTTGGCTTTGCGTTCGAGGGAGGGGCATATCAGTACAAAGTCTTACCCTTCAGGATGGCCCTGTCACCCCGTGTCTTCATGAAAGTTGCGGAGGCAGCCATTGCTCCCATGTGTGAGCATGGTGTTCCTATTCTCAACTACTTCGACGACTGGCTTATCACCAAGGTGATCTACGCTCCCGCCGCATGTCACAACTCGCCCGCCATCTCCTCCTCTGGAGTCAGAAGCATCTGAGGTCGCTTCGTGCCGTTTACATTCCGGGCCTGCTCAACCCAGGTTCTACCAGGAGAATGGCGACTCCATCCCCAGGTGGTCCAGCTGATTTTCAGGCACTTCGGGACCACACAGGTAGATCTGTTGCCGCCCCGGACACATCTCACTACCAGTTGTTCTATTCCCTGACCGAGGGGACCCTTGGCACGGATGCTCTGGCACACAGCTGGCCCCGGGGCCTACGCAAGTATGCGTTTCCCCCAGTGAGCCTTTTTGCACAGACCTTGTGCAAAGTCAGGGAGGACGAGGAGCAGGTCTTGCTTGTTGCACCGTATTGGCCCAACCGGACCTGGTTTCCGGAACTAGTGCTCCTCGCGACAGCCCCTACCTGGCCCATTCCTCTGAGAGAGGACCTGCTGTCTCAGAGACGGGGCACCCTATGGCACCCACGTCCGGACCTTTAGAAACTCCATGTCTGGTCCCTGGACGGGACGCGGAGGTTCTAGGTGACCTACCCCAAGCGGTAGTTGACACCATCACTTCCGCTAGAGCCCCCTCTAGGTGCCTCTATGCATTGAAGTGGAACCTGTTTGTTGACTGGTGTTCTTCTCACAAGGAGAACCCTCAAACTTACTCGATCAGAGCCGTGCTTTCCTTCCTGCAAGAAGGGTTGGAGCGAAGGCTGTCTCCCTCCACCCTCAAAGTGTATGTTGCCACGATTGCCGCACATCACAATGCAGTTGAAGGTAAGTTGTTGGGAAAGCACGACCTGATCGTCAGGTTCCTGAGGGGGGCGAGGAGACTAAATCTCGCTCTCTATACCCTCTTGGGATTTGTCTCTGGTCCTTTCAGCACTTCAGAGACCACCCTTTGAGCCCTTGCAATCAGCTGGTAGTAGGGGACCTGCATGCATTTTCGGTCGATGAATCGTGCCTAGAATTCGGCCCGGATAACTTGCACGTGATCCTAAGACCCCGGCCTGATACGTGCCCAAGGTTCCTACCACTCCCTTCCGGGACCAGGTGGTGAACCTGCAAGCGCTGCCTTCGGAGGAGGCAGACCCAGCCCTGGCTTTTCTCTGTCTCGTTCGCGCTCTGCGTCTGTATGTGGGCAGAACGCAAAACCTCAGGACCTCAGATCATCTCTTTGTCTGTTACGGAGGCCAGCAGAAGGGAAAGGCTGTCTCCAAGCAGAGGATGGCCCACTGGATAGTGGATGCCCTGCCCGCCCGGGTTGAAATCCCACTCCACTAGAGGTGTCGCTTCTTCTTGGGCACTGGCACATGGCGCCTTGCTGACAGACATCTGTAGAGCTGCGGGCTGGGCGACATCTAACACGTTCGCTAGGTTTTATAGCCTACGTGTTGAGACGGTTTCATCCTGTGTGCTCGCTTCAACCAGCCGGTAACACCGAAGTTCCCGCTCTAGTGTCGGCTTGCTGCGCCACTCCCCTCCACTGGAACGGATATGTGCAATTTTTGCTCCAGTCGAGTTCCCCACTCAGGCGAACCCTGTGAGTTCCTCCGCACCCCTTCGGCAGTCGGACGTTGCGGAGCATCCAACACCAGGCCTAGTGCTCGTATGCTTGTGTAACTTGTACTAGGTTGGGTTCCATATGTGGTGATCCCTGCGGCGATCCCATATGCGTATTCTTCCACGACCAGCTCCCTGCTGTGAGCCTGTGTCTTTCCCTTGGCAGAGTCCACTCTGCCGTCACTGTCCGGTGCTGCCCTCCCCCTTCTCAGGCTGGAGCCACCCCAGTGACATTCCATATGTTGCACTGCCCCTTTGGCCAGTCCATATGTGTATTCTCCATATGGTACCCCCCATGGGCAGGATGTGGCTTCCGCAGCATCCCTCTCCCCTGGAAAGGCATGCTTTCCCAGTGTTATCCAAGATTTCCAGTGTGTGGGGTATAACGGAACAGCAATTCGAACTCCTCTACGCAGTCCTTCCGCCCCAGCAAGTTGGAGGTCTGAGAGTCTTGCATAGGGTGCTGGATGTGGCAGCAACCGTGGCATTTTCCATGGGATCCCAATTATGTCGTCACGTCGACGTTACGTTGAACGTGAGCGACTGAAAGGGAACGTCTCGGTTACTAATGTAACCCTCGTTCCCTGAAGGAGGGAACGGGAGACGTAATGTCCCATCGCCACGGTTGCAGACCATCGCTGTACTGCCGAACACGTCTCGGCTCCTCAGCATAAAACAATATACGACGCACCTGCTGCTTGTTATATGCTCGCGCTTAAAGCAGAGCAGCTGATGCAATTATCGTATGCCAATGTACATTGGCTCGTTTTAATACTCTCGAAGTAGATTGGTCTCTCAAGGCGATCCCAATTCCCTCTTTCAGGGAACGAGGGTTACATTAGTAACCGAGACGTTTTTAGTCATGTTCGTGGATTTGTGTGAATGGGGATCATTTTGACAACATTGTCGTCTGTACTTGAAAAACGCAAAGGAAAAATGTTTCCGTTTTTAGTACATCGTTTTCATGTTAACGTACTCTAAATGATGACATGAAAGCTTTAGCGTAAGTTCTGCCGGGAAGACTCAATTGTTACGTCACTTATTACCTTCTCATCTATCCAGTCGCGTTCTAATACTTGTAGTATAAAAAAATCTGTACTTACACATGTCTGAGTTTGCAGATGCTGATGCCTACATTCATCTCCATCCTCCCCACCAGCAGGATGGTCCCTTCCCATACCTCCCAGGGGGTCGGCTGCGGATGCAGATTCCGTAGATTCCGTACCCTCAGATTGCAAGCTATGGACGAGGCCTACTCCAAAGAACTTTATATCATAATACTTGCTTGCTGGGCTGTTAATAAATGCATACTTGTTACGTTATTTTGCCTCCCGAGTCTTTCTGGTAGAACTATGCCTTTAAGTTAGTGTTGTGAATTCTCTCCCTTTAAGTATTAAAGGGGTGGTTGATTATGATTTTACTTTTCTAACTTTAGCTAGTGTGTAATGTTGCTATATATAGAGCATAAACAACATCTGCAAAGTTACAACACTCAGAGTTCAAAGCAAAGGAAGATATTTACTTTTAAATAAATAGTTTTTTAAGGACTACAAACGGCTGGTAGGGACTACACGACATCTCGGGTTAGTGACATCACAATTTACATAAACCCCTCCCCTGGGAACGTGATTTATAGATTGTAATGCGGGTTACAGATATATCCAAAATCATATGTGACTATGTTGAATTGAGAAAAATAAATAAATAAATAAAAAAGGGAGATAAGAAAAAAACACATTGTTAAGACAATACATAAAGAAACAAAAATATGTTCGGCCGGTAGAGTTCACAACAATGATTGTCTAGCTGTTGTCCCTGGTCCAAGAGATTATCCTAGATGAGAAAGAGTTCCAAGTTTGTACAGTCTCTGATCGCGGCTTATTGAGCGCAGTTGTATGCGCAGTTGTATGTTCAAGATTGACAATGTTGACAAGGCTATGGATCCAGAATAATTTCATACACATATCCGGAATAAACCAGTTTTTCAAAATTGTTTTCTTTGCAGAGGTAAACCCTGCAAATACCATTTTGAACTGAATTTGCTTTAGATTTATATCAGAATTATCATTAAGGAGACAGAAGCCAGGATTAGGAACATAAAAAATGGATCTGGATCATCTCGCTGGGCCTGTCCCAAATCATCACCCACCCCAACATTCGCTTTCTTCTGCACCCCCTGGGGGCCCTCCTTAACAGCACACACTAATATAGCTGGCCCCTGAATTGGCCTGATGGGGCCTTCTTGCTCTTTGGCTTTCACATAAGCTGGTAGCCGCGACAAGGCATCTACTTTGCCATGCTAGAAAAGTCCAAGCCCTGAAAGTTATGCAACTACCTCAATGAGTTATGGTCTGTGCGCAACACAAACTCTTTACCTAGCAAAAAATGCTTAAAGTACTTTGTGAAATTCACCATCGCTAACTACTCTTTCTTTGTAGTTGCATACTTGCATTCCTCTTTGGTAAGGGCCCAACTGGCATAAGCTATTACTCTTTCCAACCCTCCCTCCTCTTGCGAAAGCACAGCTCCTACCCCCACATCACTAGCATCAGTGTCCAATAAAAAGGTTTTATTGGGGTCAGGATAAGTAAGCACAGGGGAAGTAATTAACCTAACCTTCAACTGATTGAAGGCTACCTGACACTCCTCAGTCCTCACCTCACCTAAATCTCCTCCCCTTCTCATTCAGCTGATGTAATGGACGTGATATGCCTGCAAACCGTCTATAATAGGAGGCCAAACCTAAAAAGCTCCTCACTTCAGTCCTAGGGATGGGCCATTCCCTCACTGCTTCCACCTTTACAGGGTCGGCCATAATTCCTTCCGCAGAAATGATATGCCCTAAATACTTAACACAAGAGGAAAACAAATCACACTTAGAGGGTTTTACCTTCAGATTTGCAGCCTTCAACTTAGCCAATACTTCCCCCAATCTCGATAAATGCTCCTGAAATGAATGACCAAACACTATAATGCCGTCCAAATAAACTAAACACGTAGTCCATTGCAAGTCCGCTAAAACCAAATCCATTAAACGCTGAAATGTGCTAGGTGAGTTACAAAGGCCATAACTTAAGACGTTAAATTCAAATAACCCATGTCTTGTGGTAAAAGCGGTCTTGCACTTATCTTTAGAATCTACCTCAACCTACCAGTAAGCAAGATCCAGGGTGGAAAATAACTTTGCATTAGTCAAACTATCCAGGGTATCATCTATTCGGGGAAGGGGATTGGCATCTTTAGCTGTAACATGATTCAGCTTCCGGTAGTCTACACAAAAGCGCAAACTACCATCCTTCTTTCTTACTGGGACAACCAGTAGCCCATGGACTACATGATGGCTGTATAATCCCATTTTCTTGCATTTGCTTAATGTGATCATGCACCTCTTGTTGCAAATGCAACGGAACCCAACGTGGGTTATCTTATTTGGCTTTGCATCCCCTGTATTAATCTGATGCAAAGTCAGGTGGGTTCACCCTAGATCATGATCCCCAGTGCTAAACACTGAAGCATACTGCCCCAACAACTCACGGATGGCCTGCGTTTCAACCATAGACAGCCCCTTTTGATCTAGCTTCAGGACCAACTACCACGTCTGTTGACAAGGTCCTAATCTTCGTCCCCTGCCTAAGGGTGAGAAGATTATCAGTTATATTAATCACTCTAACAGGAATAATCCCTTGCCCCACATTACAAATGACTCAAGCCACTAAAAGGTCACAGATTTTTGATAAAGAAGAGGAGGGTTCCACCATCCCAGCTGTCTTGCAAGGAGCCTTTCTACTACCCCAGAAATAATAGTTTCACTACGCGGCTATACTATGGAGTCTATTTGAACAGTGACAGCCTTAGGCTGACAAGCATCCCCTGATGAAATTATGGGGAACTTCCTACGCATGACTGAACAGCACTTTTCCTCTCAAATCAATGATTGCCTCATACTTCAGCAGAAAATCCATCACCAACAAAATATCAGGGAAACTCATTTATTAATGCTAGGGAACCAAACTGACAAATAGTTTGCCAACGGCCTAGAATGTACATACAGTAGTACCCCCATTAGCTGCAGAAGCTTCCCCCACATAATCAAACAACTGTCCTATCCAATCTGACCAATCACGATTAGCTCCTGTAAAAGTTTCAGGCATAAAAACTGGTCGTATTGTCGCCATCCTAGACACTGAACCTTGCCCTGTTAGCACCCTATCAAAAGAAGCTGATGGTGTGTTATCCCCCTCTGGGTCCAACATAATGGCCCCTAATTTCCCACCGCTGCCAACACTGTAATATAACTTTCTTAATAGGCTACTGCCACCACCTTTAATTATTTTGGCCAGTATGGTCTGGCACCAGAAGACAACACACCACTACATCTTCAATCAAAATATGCAGTTTTATTAACAGAGAGGACTACAAGGACAGACTAAACACAACCTGGAATCTGTGGAGCCATAGAATTCACAGAACACTACGTGAATTCACTCACTTCATTGGTGACAAACCCCAGAATCAATTACAGATTCCGTGAAGGAAAATCACAGTGTGTCCTCACTTCAGCACTCACGTTGACTGACATAAGGGGAAATCCCAGCCGGCTCTTGCAATTCAGTAGCATCAGCATTCAGCACAGTAGCAACGGCACTCCTAACTTCCCATCCCTATATGTGATGCGATCTGGGAAAACCCATCACATGGTGACATTTTACCTATTAGAGGTTGATACCATATTAAAGCTGGTTTCAATCCCTTTCCAAATCTGTTTTTAATTCTTTCATCGTTTGTCGGTAACAAAAGTTATGGTTATCTGAATTCGGCTGATCGCTATGATTTTCAGCAACGGAATTTTGAGAAAAACAGGTTTAATTAACTGTCACGTCCTGCTAGGAGGATGATTGGCGCTCTTTTTATTGCCTTTTTTCATATCACATATTTTAGTAATCATGAGATTAGTTATCATTCGAAAGCTTACGAACTCAAAATTCATCCTGTGAAAAACGTTTTGAAGTTGGACGATTGAGAGGCGAGCAAGATCTTTTAAAGGAACAGTCCACTTTTTTTGAAAATAGGCTCATTTTCCAACTCCCCTGGAGGTAAACAGTTAAATTTTACCGTTTTCGAATCCATTCAGCCGATCTCTGGGTCTGGCGGTAGCACTTTTAGCATAGCTTAGCATAGATCATTGAATCTGATTAGACCGTTAGCATCTCTCTCAAAAAAATGACCCAAGAGTTTCAATATTTTTCCTATTTAAAACTTGACTCTTCTGTAGTTACATTGTGTACTAAGACCGATGGAAAATGAAAATGCCGATATGGCTAGGAACTATACTCTCATTTCTGTGTAATAATCAAGGAACTTTGCTGCCATACCATGGGTGCAGCAGGCGCAATGATATTACGCAGCGCCTGAAAATAGGCTAACTTCCGTCAACATAACCAACGTGACAACCTGCTTGCACAGGGAGCGTACCTTGTAACCATGAAGACATTTGTGAGAGACGATTCAGATGACATTTATTTTGTTGCAGATCCTGAACCGTATCTATTTGAACCGGAATACACTGAAGATGAACTTTTGGAACTTGAAAGGCAAGAAAGTATGGACATGCACAGCTGAACTAGTTAGGCCAAGCGAGGCTTTGGACGTCATCAATGAGATAATTTTTCGACACATGCTCCGAAGCCTCGGCACAGAACGTAACATCACTAGTATTTTGTACCATACAAACTATAGATAAACAATACCGACAATTCCACGACTTTCTTTTAATCAAACTATACACTCCCTCACCAGAACCCTACAACAAAACTACTAACGTTATATACTGTATAAGCCAAATGGTCGTGCAAACCTAGCCCTCAGTGATTGCACTTCACAGGTAGCTAAAGACAACAGCAGTGTTTTTTTTTTCAATCTGGTCATTCAAACTAACTAAAAATAATAATGTTATACTTACAACCATGGGTGATGATGATACACTTGCACCTGTCTGTAAGACCTCTGAAGATTGTTGGTATGGCCGTATCCTTTAGACACCGTACCGTACTGTCCATGTTTTCCAAATAGTCATCTGGTCCAAAATGCTTTGAGCAAACACACCATTTCTTGATTGATTCTACCGGTGTTTTGAGATCTATGTTCAGAGTAGCCAACCATTGATTGTTTCGTTCCTTGTTTTTCTTTGGTATTCTGTGAAACATGATGGTAGAGTACTCCTTCGACTTACTATCACAGCCCTTTACAACGCATAGAACCATGGCTAATCGCACAGGTAAATCCACTACCTAATTTTCTGGCTGCAACTACACAAACTTGGTGCCGGTCACGTTGGAAGTTACCTAGCTGGAGACTATTTTCAGGTGCTGCGTAATATCATTGCGCCTGCTGCACCCATGGTATGGCAGCAAAGTTCCTTGAGAACTTTGAGAGTATAGTTCCTAGCCATATTGGCCTAGAAAATCACAACTTTTCATTTTCTGTCGGTCTTAGTACACGATGTAACTACAGAAGAGTCAAGTTTTAAATTGGAAAAATATCAAAACTCTTTGGTCATTTTTTTTGAGAGAGATGCTAACGGTCTAATCAGATTCAATGATCTATACTAAGCAATGCTAAAAGTACTACAGCCAGACCCGGAGATCGGCTGAATGTATTCGAAAACGGTAAAACTCAACTGTTTAACTCTAGGGGAGTTGGAAAATGAGCCTATTTCCAAAAAAAGTGGAGTGTTCCTTTAAGCGAGCAGATACTTCAGACTCCATTGTTCTCTTGTGCTCTGCTCTGCATCTCACAATAACATTGGTTCTAAAAAAAAACTTGCATGCAGTTGTAGTTTACACAGGACTGGCGGGAAATGCGCATTGATATACCTTTATTCTAGATGTTATGTGGTTTATTTTGATAGGTGAACTGTCTTTGTAGTTTTAAGAGAAAGAGAGCCATGGGCAATTTATTTTATTTTTTTCCACTTCCGCCGTGCATGTTCTTAAAGAGAAAGACACAGTCTTTTCAGCCACTATAAATCGCTATTTTTCTGCACTAAAATAGTGAATTTTGCCCCAATATATTCAGAGATGATAGACAAGATGTTATAGAATAATAATTTAATGAAAACCCAATTTTGGCAAATAAACTGACATATTCTACCTATTTTTAGACCTTACTGAAAACGTACCAGCGGGGAAATCTGACGGGTTTTCCCAGATCGCATCACATATACTCTCTCCCCGCACCTGCCATCTATCTATCTTCATCGCCGGTGGCCCTAACCGACCACGAACGACACCTCAAAAAAAAAAAAAAAGGTGCATACCACCGTTTTGTTGCCCACAATGTAACCGGAACCGAGCCTCCGTCCATCGTCTTTTGCGCTCCATTTTTCCACCCCAGTCTCTCAATACACAACTCCCGCCCCAGTGTTTCTCATTTCTCAATCAGTCTCATTAATTAGTTGCCCCGACAATATCCCAAAAGGCAAAACGCCTATCAGTGCATTTTACAGAGATGTTATATTTGAATTTATAATCTATTAAATTGTTGAATATATTTGGATTGAGTATTTATTTCTGTTAATTAATTTATTTCAGAAACTACCTCAAGTAGGCCCTACACTATTATGTGTAAATGGTCACTCTTGTGCAATAAACGGCTAAACTCTGCATCTGATGACTCCGACTCCCTGACCAGAGTTCTGCAGCGGTCTATAATATAATTCACCAGCTTTCTGCGGGGCAAACACCAACAGTTAGTATATTGGACAGAAGTATTGGAAATATACCCAGTGCAATTCTTTGTTGGTCTTACATGAAATTTTTATCACTTCACTGATGCCAGAATATGTAAAGGTGAGGAGAATTTCCTTATCCACTTTTACAGATGACCTTGCAAGGTCTTTAGTGCACATCTTTAAGCTAAAGCCTAATTGTCTCCTTTGATCATACAGCAGAAGGCTGGACTGTGGCTTTTGATGTAGCCTGTTGACTTTTTAGTTAGGTAAGCTCAAGGAGCCTCAGATCTGAAGCACAGAAACAGCACGCTTGCCAAGATGAATGACCATTTGCACAGGTTAATATAACAATACGCTACGCAAGTACCATCATAAAACATTTGCCTAGCTTGTTTTAATGTGTTTGGGAAAATTTGCAGCCACAGTTTGAAAAAATGCCTTAACATGGAAACTTTTACCTGGGTGGTCCCATTCTGTTGATACCAATTGTTTACTAAGCCCCGCTAAGGATCGCGGTTCAGGAAGATGGACAAAAAAGACAAACTGTCTCATTGCGTGAGTGTAGTGCCACACACACTCACCCATGTTTCTTTATCCTTGTATTTATTTTATCCTACGTCTAAAATACCCCACGCAAACACCAAATTGGAATGCAAACCGAAGTCTTTCGATCATTCTCTCATCCTGACATCTACCTGTCTCCTCCTGCCACTCTACAGTCCTTGTCCTTGGATGGGGCTGTGTGTGTGTTTACATGACAGATTGGGCCCCAGTAGGAACAATAATTGCATCATTTCATGGATGCGAGTCAGGAGTGGAGATCCAAGGCCTTGGAGAGAGTTTCTCTTTTAAGCTAATCTGCCATATGCAATGTGCTAGAGCGCTTGACAAAGAGAGGTTAGTTCTACTAGCAGAGGTAAAACCTGGAAGATAGCATGGACCTGTTGGCCTGTAGGGTATATCACTACCTTGTGTGCTGATGTATTTTTGTGAAGTTTAATGGGAATAGCTCATCAAAAAAAATCTGTCATTATTTACTCAATGTCATGTCGTTCCCAACTCAAATGATTTTATTTCTTCTGCTGAACACAAAATAAATGATTTGGAGAATGTTTCAGCTGTTTTCTCCATACAATAAAAGTCATTGGGGTCCAAAAACTTCAAGATCCAAAAAGGACATAAAGGTTGCTTAAAAGTTATCCAAACAACTCTAGTGGTTTAAATTCCAAGTTTTCTGAAGCGATACGGTCACTTTATCATGTGATATAACATCATGAAATCTTCCCTCAAGAACCAGAGAGGTCTGATTAGTATCTATGTTCGCCATATAGACCTTGGTCATGTTAGGTGCCATATTGAATTTATCAAGGATGAAAACAAGGCTGTGAGTGATAGATCACGTAATTTTCAAAAGTTTATGTCTCCTGAAAGTTTTTTTTCTTTCGGAAAGACATTTTGTCAGCTGAATAATCATTATGTTGTTAAACAACGGTACCCTCCATTGAACACACTGTACTTCTATCCCTCACAGCCTCATTTTCATTCCTGTCAAAAATGAAATATTACTTCCCTCACAAAGGTCTATTGCCATATTTAATTTGGGTTGTTTTGATTTGGCAGTAAATAACCACTTAATTTCCCCTCTGTTCATCATACAAAGTGATTGTATCATGTGAAAAACTTGGATTACACTACTGTAGTTGTATGGATTACTTTTACGCTAAATTGATGTGCTCTTTAATGCTTGAAAGTTTTGGACCCCATTGACTTCCTCTGTACAGACAAAAACAGTTCTTCAAATATCTGATTTTGTGTTCCACAGAAGAAAGCAATTCATTGCAAGTAATTGATGACAGCAGTTTCAAGGGAGACCACTGATGCATGTTTGCTCTAATTTTGAGGGTGCGTTTTGATCCATAGCTTCATCAGTGAGGCTCTGAGGGACTCAGACTTCCTCAGTCATGAACACACACACACTGCAGCAGTAGTCCTCACTGACTCAGCCACATAAATATAGGAGGTAATAGAATACTCTGCTAAAACACGGGTGCGATAAAAGTAGATGTTGGTGTTTTGTTTAATAGATTAAGTATGGTGTTCCTGGAAGTTCATCAATATATATATATATCAACATATACAATATAGATAAAGTATTATGTCCCTAGCTCTTGTCATTCTCTTATCTAAACCCATTATCTGCCCGATAAGTCTTTATTCTGTGTATATGATATTATAAGCTAGTTTTCCAACCATCAGAGTTTTGCAAATATTTAGTATACAGACTCGTCATGTTTATGCTGAGTGCCGGGTTACACTGTTTATGAAATATAGCCAGGCAAAGGCCCTTTGGGGAAGAGAAAGAAAACCATTCCAAATGAAAAGTAATGATTCATGCCACAGATAGTATATAAACTCAAATACACCCCTATCGGCCCTGCTCCCCCAACACAATTTTGATTGGCTCCGAACAAGGCACAGACAACTTAGTATTGCGTTACTCTAAATACATTGGGGGTGACTATGGTGACGTGGGTGGTCCTCATTCATTATTATAACGACCACTCAACCTGATTGATGTTTGGAGATGGAATTTAATAATGCTATCAACCTACACTCAACATGTACTGCTCTGTTTGTGAAGTTTCCCATAAAGCTTTGCAGAAGACAGCACTGAACAGGCATTTTTAAAGAAATTGTTTTGTTTTTGTGGGCATACCATATAACACCCTCATTTAAATAAGTTACTTTCATCTGAGCATCATAAGTATTGAAGGAGACATTTAAGTTATTGGGAAATGTTGACCTCTTTGGCAATCTCTCAGTGCACCTTTCTGTTCACTGTACCTTGATGACAGAAGAAAATAGACATTTGGATAGTGACACAAGAAATGAGACACTTCCCAGCATTACAACTGATACCAGATGCACGTGTACACTCTGATAGCTTGTATTAACTGGGAAATATTGTCTTTTTTTATTTAGTTTAGCAGGAGAAAACAAAGAATATGCATGTGTGTAAAACTGCAGACACCCTACAGATACTATCAGCTGATATAATATAGATTCATGTAGTAAAATGTTTATGATAAACCACCCATATCAGATATTCAGATCAAATCGGATTCAATTTTAGAGAGACAAAAAGTGAAGGAGTCGTTCAATAAGTTCTCAAACATGCTATACATTTTAATAAACATATTGATATTTCTGAGGAAAACCCAAGATAAACCTAGTTATTTACAATAAATGACCATATTTCTTCACATACAACATTGTAGACAACTTAAATAACTTTAAGGTGTAACTACTTAAATAATAAAAGAAACAGGGTTACTCTATTCACATGACACCTTCCCAGCAGCTCCAATGCAGGTTTCACATTAAGTGCTAAAATTATAGAGTAGATTTACAGCTTGGACTCCTTACACGTACTGCAACAAAGAATGCTAAAATGCACCAAATAGAAAGTAATAAACAGGCGGGGATTGTTGTTAATTATACTTGTCTTTGGGAGAAATAAGTGATTATACTATAAACAATGAATACACCTGACTATTTTAGAGGGGGCTGCAAACCTTCAATGAGAAGAATCACATCAAAAAAGGGCTCAATGAAACATGGTTAATATTCATGACCTCACTGGTTACAAATGAGTATAAAACTGAACAGAACGTACTAGTGGTCTCATATTAGTCTAGTAGTTTTAGTCATATTAGTTATTCGGTAAATAAAACAGCTGATCTGATGAGGAAAAATGATGAAGTATAGGACAATTTCTACTTGAGATGTAGTGGATTTACTAGTTCATCTACTGGATAGAGCTCAACCAACAACTTCTACTATTTTCTAAAAAAGAATCAGTTTTAGAGGGATACTATGGGGTCTTGATGACATCATATAGCATATTTAACATTCTCTTCTATTCAGTCATGAGCAGATTGACTAAAAAAATTTGGCTCTAAAATTATAGCTTGAGCCTCGTTTTAGAGAAACATCACATAGTCAGAAGGAAAGATCTCTTTATTTTTGTTATTTTTTTGTCAAAGCACTCTTGATAGCAAGAGAACAATGTTATAGATTTAAATTAGATTTTTATGGAAGTTGTATCTTCAACGGAACTGTGGAAGTATTTGTAAGTAAAATACGTAAAATGATTTTACATGCTTAATGTAAAACTGCTCCTCTCCCATATATTATTCCTTAAAAAAATAAACCCTCCTTTATTAAAACAATGGCAAATCTAAAAAGTACTTATCTCAGTACAGTACTATATGAAATGTACACCAGTCACCAGTCTTGTTCCCCTTATGACAAAACTGAATATGGTTTGGTGTTTCGAAAAAAAGGAGAACAATAAATGAAGATTCCCATTGTGACCGTCAAATAGCTTGTGTTTTTTAAAGTGATACAAAAATTGTAGTATTTGCTAAAAACAGATTCTGTGCTTGATATCTCACAGAAACAAGATATATGAACATTTTAAAATATGATAAGATATACAATTTGCAATGAAAGCAGCGTGCATGGTCATGAACAACTATAGGAAAATAGTATAGCTGATACTGCACCTTTAACCAGAGCAGTTACCTCTTTAGGTTAGTTTCTCTGCAAACCAGTCATCTTAATTATTAAATTAATGTAATAAAAGTGACTGTCCGAACATTCTTAAAGATTTACATTTCACTTTAGTTTCCATCTAAATGAAACATCAATGAGATACAACCAATATTCAGTTTTGACTTTGCAGGATCTTCATTGATCATTTCAGCAATTATATCAAGAAGATGGATGACATTTTAGCAGATCCGTTTTCTAAACTGCATGTAAACTGGCATCAAGTCCCATCAAAATGATTCTCCAGTTATACACAGACCTGCTGGATAAGACTAAGTCTGTTGTATGGTTTTGTGGCTGTACTGACAGCTACTTCCCCTCCCTTCTTTAAACAACCTGTGAATCCATGGCAGTGATTTTCTTTATGGTACAGTTCAGTTTGCTAGACTGTCCATTTGACTTTCCTAAATGAGCGTTTTTGACTCCCTAAAATCCCAATTTGTCCTGTAGTACACAGACTTATTGGTGCCCATGTTGGGGTTGGACCGAACATCCGAGTCGGTCTCATGTGGGGCTTCCAGTGCTTTGTGAGTCCTCTTGCAGGGACACTTGACTTTAAAGTGGACCAGACTTTACACACCATACCAGCAGTAAAAACCGGAGAACCCTGCGTGGTACCTCCAACATGCGACCCCTTCAGCTATGCGCATTGAGGTTCCATTGGCCACCCTGTTATTGTTTTACCTGTGTATTTGTGCATATGGGTGAGAGTGCAGATGGTGTAGGGGAGCATGAAGATCAAAGGCTGTGGCTCATGAAAACGAACAGTGGTGGGAGAGGAGGATCAGGTGAGGGGCAGTTGGAGATTGGGGATGGTGTCCTGAAGGCAAACTCTGAAAGGCCTCCGTAACGTTCAGTCTGCCAACTGGTGAAGAGCGCATTATTATCCTGCCCTGCTTTTTATACAATATAACTGGTGAGGTCCAGCAGGTAAGACGTCATGTCAATGATGTGCTCCAGGATGCTGTCTTTCTCACCGTCCCCTCGTGTTCCTCGCTCTCCTTTCTCGCACTGACCGCCGGAGAATCCTTCCTTGCAGAGACACTTGTTGGGCTCCACGCAGACCCCACCGTTACGACAGGTGGGTTCGCATTTGGCTGCAAATGACAAGCAAAAGCAGAAATAAGTTGAAAAAATGTTGAAAGAGGTTGGAGGTTTATGCAACTTTGAAATCAAAGACAGAGGGAAAGTACTCTGATTGGCTCTGTACCTCGTAAGCAGAAGGAGCCCTCCCAGCCAGCACTGCAGCAGCATTTGCCAGTGGGTGTACAGTGGCCGTTCTTGCATTCGCGGGAGCAAGCGGTGCTTAGCATCTCTGGATCCTCCACCGGCCGTCTGCACTCCTTAGGGACCTGTGGCCTGCAGGAGTCACAGAGCATTGATGGTCAACTAGGGGTTTCACAAAATCCAGCTCACATATTAAACACTTGCCAAACATGCAAACACATAGTATTTCATAATGCCTTCATAAAGCATAGTATTCCATAAATAAGCAAACATGTGGAAAACTTGTTTAAAGACAAATGAGCCATCCTATGTTGGTAGGGCATCATGCTAACTTTTGATATATGGAGTGATTTATAAGACTTTATCAAAAGTATAAAAATGCTGCAAGTACATTAACCCCTTACCAGACAGCACCCATTTTGGCATTTACATAATATGTGATGACTGATTTAAAAAATTTAGTGTATTATTTTAAATTTTTGACAAACAGTACAGAATGTTAATATCAGCTATTTATCCAATATTGGCTATAAAATACAAATTATTATTGGCTTATTGGTATTGTCCATAATTTTATTATTGGTGCATCCATATACAAAGACATCCATTCACTTGAATGTTTGTCTATCTCTCAATCGCTGTGAAAAATTAATACAATTTATTTACTGTCACTTGTGGGATGCAGTTGCATGCTGATCTTTTTATATGCTGTTGTTTCACAGAAACGTTCTACAAAATAAACCATTGACAATTACTAGAATACAAGTAAATATTCAGCATAGGTATTTAAAAACGAGTAATTGAAAAAGTTCATTTAATGTTCACAAAATGTTCATTTAGGTTTCATCTTGCTGTCTGTTTATAACAGAAAATCTGTACAGTAAGTGTGAGAAAAGATGCTACTTCGGATGAACAGTTAGACAGAAATACATAATTATTGATTTGATTAGTTTGATCTTTGTGGATTCATTATTCTCACCTATATCATCTAAAATGAATGTGTGTGGAAATTGAATGCACTTTGAACAATACCAACAATCCCACAACAAAATTAAGGCTCTGCATGGCAATGTCTGGAAACAATGATGCTTTTGTGTGTAATGAATTTCAAATGTAAAACCTCAGTGTCAAAGTAAGTGGCTTGTGATGAACCTGTCCGAAGTTCGGCTCTCCAAACATTCTAATGCATCACTCAGCTAAAAACACTGCTTAATGAGCCAGGCAAATCTCTTGAAGGCTGTCTATTAGTGAGCAGCAGGGCTGTTGACATACCCAACAGGCCAGCACACACACAAACACACTGTAATTGGACTCCAGTGAAGCAGTAACTCTATGGGAAACAGGCTGGAGAGCTCTTGGTGAGTTCACATCCTGTGTATCTCACTAGAGGTGGTGTATTGGAAAGTTAGGTGGCCAAAGATTCTGTGCTTAACACTGAGGGATGTGGAAAGAATGAAAGTAGATTCACAGTATTTAAGGGTGAAGTGTGTCATTTTTATCAATGTAAAAATATCAAACACAGTTTAATGTGCAAGAGACTCAAAATCTATTGTATCAGTTAGAGCCCATCCCCTTTACTTGAGTTTTAGACCATACCCTCCGGCTCGCGGTTTAGATTTCCTTTAGTTAACAGTAAGACTAAGAGATATAGATACTCATTTAGTCCCACAGCCATTTCTCTTCTAAATTTATGTAATGGAGGTGGTTATTCACGGTCAGTGTATTGTTTTTACATTTATGTTTTTTATGCCACCAGAAGGTACCTTTAATGGTTTGGACTGAGAGCCCAGGATTGAAAGTACTTCACTCCAGTTTGATACACATCTCATACCAAGCTACAGTACCAATGAAAGTACCAACAAACCTCATTCGTTCTTATAGATTAAGCAAGTATGGTTCCATGTTTACTGTATTTGATGAGCTCTATGTATGTACGTTGGTCAATTTTTATGTATGATTAAAGGCCAAAATCATATCTGTCGTCATATAAAGTGATTGTATCTCTTCAGAAGGCTTGGAATAAACTGGTCAAGTCACATGGATTACTTTTACGGTGTCTTTTTGTACTTGATGCCTATTTTAACACAGTTCCATAGTCTAGCAATGACACAGATTGTTTTGTTTCCATTGTTTTAACACATTGACCTAAACCATTTTGATAAATTGTGATTGACAGTCCTATTTCTTCTGCTCCACCAAGGCAGTTGCCGCTCCTGTGCACATTTGTTTCTATGAAGCTGGCAGGGATGCTTACCTTGTCATGACAACAGTTCGCAATGAAGTGTGATATTCCAAACATTGACTGAACATGTTTACGCCAACAGGTTTAACAAACTGAAACAGGTTTAACCAAACCCAACAACCGTTGGATGTTGGTGCTCGTCAGGACAGTGTGAAACAGCCTTATGAGTGTGAGTGTCTATGAGATAATGGGATGTTGGATCTCTGAGTTTCCCTGACAGCTTTAGTGACTGATGGCAGGAATTGGGTGGTAACAAGGGAATTCTGGCAGGATACACTGGGGGGTCTAGTGGGGGAGCAGTTCCCATGCTCCCCTCTAACGCTTTCCGCAACCAAATCAGGTCTCCCTTGTCTCTCATCAACACTTTGTTGTTGTTGTTTTTTGTGTGTGTTGTTGTGACAGGCTGTTACGTTGTTAAAAAAACAGGGAGACAGAAAAGATGAGGAAGAAAGAAATAGAAATGGATAGTGAAAAAGAAAGAGAGGGAGGGAAAGGAGAGAAAGAGGCGCTCCCTAGAGGATTGGGCTAACACTGTTAATGACGTTGGGGTCAGCGGCACTACTAAACAGTTTGTATTACTGGCAGGGTGGCCATGAAAACAACACCTGCTGCCGTGGCACTTGACAAAGACAGCTGGGTCAACAGGCACTGTGGGAATGTATCAACTCTGTGAGGCCACTTGCATAAAACACAGACTGATAAATTAAAAGAACGCCCCAGCTTATTAGTTTAAGACTGTCCTGTAGCTTGAATGGGAGGTTGAACGCATCAGCTGCCCAACCACTCTTTTTGTGAATCCAAGGATTATTTGGCACAATATGCTATTCATAATACCAGTTTTCCTCCCTGTTCTGCATTTTCCACCTAGGCAGAAATCAACACCGAAGCTGAGGAAGTCAAAGTCGTGGAAGTTGTGGATTTTTTGGTTCCTCTTATGCTGATTTTAGAAGTAGTATTGCTGAATTATGTGGAATCGATTTAGATGTGTTGAACTTAAGAATACTAGACACTTATTGGTAACTAAAAGCATAATTATTAAGCCACAATATTTCATAATTGAAAACGCAAGGGATGAGAGACATGTAGAACTTGGTGAATGAATACAATTCTGTGGACATCTGCAGAGCTTTCTGAGGAATTTGAATTCTGTGTGCGACCACTCATGGGTAATGAGTCCGGTATCTCTTGAGCTTTTCTCTGAGAAGACAGTTTAATATCTCTTGGCTTAACTTGTTGGCTGTGATAGTAAGAAACAGTTGAGTTATTTGATGAAAGCAAGTGCACGGGGTAGAGGGGTGAAGAGCTCAGGAGTGTTCGAGCATGAAAAAAAAGGCTTCATCAAGGCACTCTGTGTGACTCCTCTGTCCTTTTTGTCATCTCTCTCTTTTGTTAGCACCTCTTTGTGGATACATTGTATCAAAAAATTTACTGTGTATTGTAGCTGTAGGCCATTCAGTACCACCCCTAAGGGTCTTTGTTAAGGGGAGGAACACGGTTGTGAGCGGGAGAGATTTAGGACGGACCATGAAATAAAGGAGACTTGTCAGAGATGGGGACCAGGAGAATGTGAGCACTATTTAAAGTGTTTGTATATCTTGACACACACTTAGGTCTAAATAAATGTTTTACCTCCATATCGCGACAGAAAAGCACTTCTACGGAACCTATTCAATACATTTAGCCAACAAAATCCAAAGTCATGGAAGATACATTGTTATATTTGCTTTTTGACATAACTTCCATTCTGATGCTGAATGAATAAAAGTCACTTTAGAAGTCACTCAAGTAACACTCAACCAAATCCCTGTAACGCTCACAACTATTCTAGTGAAGAAGCAATGAGAAATGTGTTCCTGTGATGCGTTCCTCAAACATTTCTTGTGGATGATCTTATACAGCTCAGTCAGAACAGAGTGTATATTCCAAAATAATCGCTACTAAGTTCTCACTTCTAGTATCTTACATGTGATGAACTTTGCTTGCTAAGCTAAATTGCTTATAAGAGTGCACCAAGATAACATGAGATAACATTTCAATCAGCCATGGCTCGTCTGTATGGGCAGGTGGGGCAGAGTCCCGCCAAAATATTACTAAACTAAATAGTAACTAAATCAATAATAAATTGTAAATGTGTTCAGCACTCTGCAACAAATATTTTTTTTCTATTTAAATCATATAGTGAGAAGGATATATATATATAAAAAAATTAGGAAAAATCCAACCTTTAAGGACACCAATTTTCTTTGTGAATGAATAATGTATCATACATAAATAAATGTTCTTCCTTAAAATACAGGGTGCATAAGTTTGGACACCCCTATGTTAAATTCCCATAGAGGCAGGCAGTTTTTTATTTTTAAAGGCCAGTTACTTCATGGATCCAGGATACTATGCATCCTGATAAAGTTCCCTTGGCCTTTGGAATTAAAATAGCCCCACATCATCACATAGCCTTCACCATACCTAGAGATTGGCATGGTTTTATTTCAGTTAGCCTCATAGCTGGTTTGATTTGCATTGAGAGATGATCTTATGGAAAGTACTCCATGCCAATCTCTAGGTATGGTGAAGGCTATGTGATGATGTGGGGCTATTTTAATTCCAAAGGCCAAGGGAACTTTATCAGGATGCATAGTATCCTGGACCATGAAGTAACTGGCCTTTAAAAATAAAAATCTGCCTGCCTCTATGGGAATATCACATAGGGGTGTCCAAACTTATGCACCCTGTATTTTAAGGAAGAACATTTATTTATTTATGATACATTATTCATTCACAAAGAAAATTGGTGTCCTTAAAGGTTGGATTTTTCCTATTTTTTTTAATTAAGGCATTAAGTTCAATTTCCAAAAGATGATTTTTTATTCCTCTTTTTAGTCAACTTTAGCATGGGTGTCTAAACTTATGCATAGCACTGTATATATATATATATATATGCCTCAACAGAAAAATGGAACTGCAGCACACTTAATTGAGAGCCATTGGGGCAGATGTGAAACTGCCCTGCTTATTTTCACGTTACCTTACGTAAAATTCGCTCCAGACCAAGACAATATCAATCCACTTCAGCTATGTGTATATTAGTCTGCATCAAGTCAGTAAGGGTATGTTCACACTTTGCATGTTTGGTTCGGTTAAAACGAACCATGGTGCGATTGCTCTATTAGCGTGGTTCTTTTGAATAAGTGTGAACGCTACCATCCGAACCCTGGTGCACACCAAACAAGTGCAAACAAGACAAAAACAGGACATGATGTCACAAGATGCAACCCTAAAAAGATCAGAATGCTCAAGCATACCTGTTTTTTCTCATCATAGTCGCTGTTTTGCTTTTCACAAGTTCTCAGCTGGTCAAAATACCATCATAGGCTACACACATACAACGAGTGCATTTAGCCCAGCACACAGCATTGTTTTGGATGTTTGGTAAGTTCCGTCCTGAAAAAAAAGCCGACCAATCAGGTTGTGAACGCATCCCTATGCCGTTAAGATCGGTATCTTTAGGTTTGGTGTTAAAAATGCCAAATGTGAACACTAAGCGGACCAAGACTAAATGTATGAACACACCCTAACATGTCTGTTTTTCCTATCTGGAGTAGCGAATCAAATGAATGAAATTAATTGAATGAAAATCAAATGAATGAAATCAAATAAATTAATGATCAATGCTTTAGTTAAAATGTGCTCATGTGAATAGCCTTTATCTGCCAAAAGTTTTCTGCATGCGTTCAGCGATTAGATTATAAAACTTACAAAATGTTTATCATAAACTAGCTCTAGAATCTGCCCTACGTAAATTTACAACCAGGAGCCGCTACTGATTTCAATTAGTAAAAGACTAGTAAAAAAAAAAAAATATAAATAAATTGGAATAAGACTGAGGATGTGCGTCAGTTTATGTTTAATATTACCAAAAACAATTCATACACAGTTCAGTTACTGGCATCTTCTCAGTTATTGCCGCCGGCCAATAAACAATCTTACAGTCTCTCTCTTGTCCACATTTGACATCGACATGCATACATTTCAATGTGCGGTGGCCTATTTATTATTCTACATTAAAGGACTGCTAAACAAACTCGGATGCGTGCAGTCATCTCAAACACTAGACTTTCACATGATATGATATTTAACACTCTCTCTTCTACCACACAGTTGTACAACCCAAAAATGCAATGCAGCAGATCAAAATCAAAACAACGTGGCTATTTTGAAGCTCTCAACCCTAGCCAGAACGCAAAGGTTAAAGGGTACAGAAAAGATGTAAATGTAGATACTTGAAATGTAAATGCTGGACCACCCCACTTGACAGTGCTAGTCCCTCAGAATTGTTATATCACCTCTTTTATTTGGTAATTAGATCACAAAAAGTGACAAGATGTATAAAACAGTGAACCCAACACCACAGGTCTGACAGACTAAACAACTCCAATCAATGGTGGAAAGAATTGTTCTTTGGAAAAATGCAGCAATGCCAGAAAACATAAATAAAGTAAGTTTGAGGGGCCTTGTTTAGGAGACTCATGGAAACATCTGTGGTAATTAATAGCATTAGACTTGGGTGGCACTGTCGTCACCTGGGTATACAGTGCCTTGCAAAAATATTCAGACCTTCAAGCAATTTTCTCTCAATCCTTGCTGAATTCCTACAAGTAAATGTTCTCTACAATATTTGCATTTCATAGTTTGCATAATGATTCAATACACAAAATCTTTTATTTATTTTATACTTTATATCATTTTATTTATTTTATTTTATTTATAATATTTTCACTTTTTGCAGGAATGGCCATTTCTATTTATTTAAATGTGATACTGCCTCGTTCTTCCAGGCAGATTTGCTCCAGGTTTCAGTTGGGACTGTAAAAATGTTTGGATTGAGAATGGACTTTGACATTTTTGTTACTGTAATTTGTAGCGTTTTTGCAGACTGATACATATTTCTCTTTATTTTTAACAAGATACCCACTTCCTGCTGATGAAACATAGCCACCCATGATGTGTTCGCCAGCATACTTCATTGCAGGTACTGTATAGTGTACACCAAGATGTGGCCAGTGTAAGATTTATGCCACACACATTGCTTTGAATTTAGGTCTTATCTGGACCAAAACTGCAACATGGCTACTACTAAGCAAAACTTCAGATGTGCAGTCTCATGGTCCCCTATACCTGTCAGTGTTACAAAGAACTCTTATCATATAAGTGACTAGTGCACCTCTGTCTGGTTCTTAAAGAACTGAACTTTGTAGCTTTTTCCAAAGTGATCATTAGCCTTTCTGCTTCTTGTTTATATGGTTTAGCGGTTTAGAGTTTAGAGGAACAACCTAGTCAGTGTCTGGGTTGCTTCCACTTCCAGATTATTGAACTGACAATCCACCTCTTAGATATTCATTTGGAAATTATTTTGTACTTTTCTCTGGAAGTTAGTTTTCTTTTCCACAGCCTTCAGTCCTCACTTAAATAAGGATGTCTATTATAAACGAGTTTATATTCCAATTACGTTTTCTTTTAGGGTTTACATAAGACCAACTGTGACAGAATAGTGGCCTCATTAGAACCATACAATTGTGTAAATTAACAGAAGATATTATTGCAAGGTGGATCTGCAAATTATTCAAATGTGAGATTTTTCAGCTGTGAATTTCAATGCTTTGACATATGACAGACTAAATAAGCTAATTTTCCACAACAACAGAAAACAATTCAAGAATTCAAAAAAGAGATTCTGTTCAAGTTTTAAATTATTTCACCTGATAATTGTGAGCAATTTATATAGTTCTAATGGTGTAAAAATGTCCAGCAAAAGGATTTTGAATGGCGTAGAAAGCACAAAAACACGTTTCATGAGCGATTGGTTTGAATTAGAGACTCAACAGATCTGCCTGTGCCTATTGTAATGTCCCCTTTTTCTGGAAATGATATATCGGATCTATTAAACATGCAAACACTTTTGGCAGTTGTTATGTGGGAATTCATATGCTCATTTCTAATAGATGATATGCCTTTCATATGTACTTGGCGTGGTGAGAACATATTTTCAAGATCTATCATAAAAGTGGCTTTTAGTGGTGTATAACACACGGGGTAAATTATGGCATATTAAAAAAAGCCCATGAGCATACAGAAATGATTAAATCCTTTAACTGACTCCATTCACATGCGTTGAATCTCTGGCCGTGAACCCCTGCACATGTACGTAAATTGGGTACATTTTGCTCGTCTGCAGATTCGCCAAAATTTGGACATAATGGTGTTCTCAAGGAAAACATTCCCTCTGTTGAAGACAGGTGTGTAAGTCCTGTCAAAGCAAGGAAAACACCCAACCGACCACACAGGCTCGCTAGTTAACCAGCGCTGTCCGAGCCAACTTGACTGTGTTGGTGTTAGAAACACGTTACACTAACATTTGGAAATGGTATGCTTACTCTCCAATTATGGCTGAGGTTTGTGTTGGCCAAGACTGGCAGTTGTGTGATGATTTGTTTAAGGGAAGCTAGACTCCTTGTGCGTGTGTGTGAGCGAAAACAAGTAATGCTTTAATGGGATAGTTCACCCAAAAATGAACATTCTGTCATTATTAACTCACCCTTATGTCGTTTCAAACCTGTATTTCTTTCTTCTGTGGAAGTCAAAAGAAAGCTATTTTGTAAAATGTCTTTTTGTCCACACAATGAAAGGAAATGCAGTTCAATGTTGTTTCGGACCCCATTGACTTTCATTGCATGAACAAAACCAGTTTTAACATTCTTTAAAATGACCTTCATTCTCTTGGTATGAACTAACTACGCAGATGTGCAAAGAATAGCATGTAAGAAGAATGCCAGGGGATGTTTTGTAAAGCGGAATAAAAATGGAATTAATTATGCGAGTTTCAATATTAGCATTGCTTAGCAGTAACATCACATATTTTTTACACGCGAGCAATGAAAACGGAAAAACAGAGAGGCTGATGCATAAACTCTATTGTATACAATATGTTGCTCTGTGTATTCAAAGCTCAACGCACCTTTTGGGGTCCACCAACTTGTAGAGTTTTCCGCTGTGCGACTGTATCACCGTGCTTTTGCTGGAGGCAAGGATGTAGACCTCACCTACAGAGGAAAGAAAACATTTAGGTCTTTGAGGGATCGCATTTGTCTTCTCTCACCTTCCTTCCTTCCTACTCGGTGCACTTGACACTGGTGTATGAGAGGGTTTTGAGAGGGGCTCATTAAATCCTCATGCAAGTAATTTAATGAGGAGCAAGCTTGCAGCACTGTGCACAGATTGTAAACATGTGTCAGGAGACTGCCATGTGGGTCTCCAGTACAGCCTTCCACTGAATCCCTCTTACAAATCAGCAACAAATGCTATCTCTCCCTCACAGAGGCCCACTCTTGGCAAAGCATGAGATTTATTCTCTGTCACACTTGACCTGGTGTTTGGATTCGAGAGTTTATGTTCCCTGTGATGCACTGAGCTGTGGGGATATTACATGGTGGCAGAGAGTACAGCCTAGCAGCAGCGAGTGGGCATAACTTTGCTTTCGCAATGCACTGTCAGAGGGGCTGGCGTCAAGTTCACATAAATGAACCCCTTTACCATTCTAGTGCCAAAAATCAGTTGTTACCAATGTTAAATGTGCACGTAAGGAAAGGCAGCAGATTGTGCATATAAACCCTATATGCTGACAGATTACGCTGACCTTTGATTTCCAATCATACCGTCTGTCAGCAGCAAAAAAAGAGGAAGTAATCTGTCAGGAAACTAAAGGAGTACTGTGTCATACCAGAATGTTCTTTTGAGGAAAGATATTTGAAAGTGGGAGGTAGGACGAGGGATTGGTTTTCTGTCTGTTCTGTATCATTCAGATGATTCTTGGATTCCAGCAGCATTTTTTTTTCTCCTTCCTGTGACTACGGTATACACATTTTAATATAAAACGATCGCTTCATTTGACCGTGTCTAAACTAAACAAATCCTTTGTTTGCTTTTTTTTTTGCATTAGTTCTTTTGAAAAATTTCTGTATTTACAAAAGTTTAGGGTCATTAAGATTTTTTAAAAATACAGTAAAAACACTGATATTGTAGAATTTAAAATAACTGGTGTCTATTTTAATGTTTTCAAAATGTAATGTATTCCTGTCATGGCAAAGCATCATTGTTAGCAGTCATTACTTATTATCATAGTAAAAAAACAGATAATATTTTATATTGTTGTGGAAACCATTTTTTTTTTTTATGAATTCTTTGAAGAATAGAAAGTTTAAAAGAAGAGCACTTATTTGAAATATATATATTTTTGTAATTATGTAAAAGACTTTACTGTTGTGAAAAATTTTATGTATCCTTGTTGACTAAGGAAAACAAAAATCTTACTAACTTTTGAAGTCCCCAAACTTTTGAACAGTAACATATATACTTTGTAGGGCTGGGTGATACATGATATATCGTTACAAATTTATGTCGATAATGATAATAAGCTCTGGACATTTTTACTCTATATGGTTTAATCTAACAGCCAATCACACAACATAAATACATTTGAAAACAATCAGTCAATGCATGTTGTTTATAAGGGATTTCTTCGTGTCTCTGTGTGAATAAACGGTGTGGTTTCATCTGATACACAAACTCACACACATGTGACGCTCACAGTGTTTTCAGCGTCTGCCGTCTCAATATATGAGGACATGAACACATGAGCTGCTTTGAGAGTCACTTCACAAGCTTTCCACCGTTCAAAAAATACCTTCAAATGCACTACAACTAAAATATCTTCATGACAAACCGAAAATAAACCCAAAATAAAGGTTTGAAATTAGGACTGAAATATATCACTACTCTATACTAAAATATACTTCTCAAAGTAATACTAATAATATTATTTCTAAGGAATATCATACAACCAGGATATTTTTTCATCCATGTTTTAAATTTCTGTTCTGGTGCGTAGCATCTTCTTTGGCAAAAAATAAAAATGCAATGTTTTGTTGTAAATTAACTGTTATATTTTCGTTTGATTACATTTTAAAAGCTTGATTAAATTGTTAAAGTTTATATAAATTTGTATTAAATCATAAAGCACAGAATCCATAAAAATAAAATGGAAAACACAGAATTTTGGGAAAATTAAAATGGATTTCATGGGGCCCTTAATTAAAAGTTAAATACAGAAGTAAACATTAAGTGGATCAAAACCTTTCATCAAAGTTATACATGAATTTTGAACAATACCCGTTCTTGTCTTAGGAAAACTTTGATGAACTTTTTTGATCCACTTCAAATGTTGACTACTGTATTATGTGGAGTTTAATTGTGAACAAACAAGTTTACATGTTTACATTCATTCTCAAGGTCTAACAAATATGTGGAAAGTATATCCTTCCCCCTTTAATAATCGATAACGTATGATATGGTCTCGTTGGCTATATCGCCCAGCCCTAATACTTTGCATAAAAAAGTTTTTAAAGAAACCTTGACAGAACCATGAAAAAAGGTTACGACAGAAGCACACAAAATTTGCGGTGAAATGAACACACATAAAGCTTATTGAGAGCTCACTGACCTAATTCATCTTCGCCAAACCCCAGGATGTGGCCTACCAGCGAGGAACCACAGGAACTGCTAGTACTAAGACAAAGAGGCTTCTCTTGCCACGATCTGTCTTCTGAAGGCCTCTGGAGAATTCTGAAGTTCCTGAAACAATCATACAGTCAGGGGTTTAAATCATAAATACACCAATACCCTTTGCTGTCTATCATGTATGATGCCCCAGACTTGAGTGAACATCTTGGTTGTTACAAAACATTAGGAATTATTTACTGCTTTGGACTTTCAGGGAACAATTTCTTTTCTACAGTTTATCTCTCACTGTTGACAAAAACGGAAGGCTGATAGTGAAGGAGGATGAATTACAAATCAGTGCAAAGTGTGAAAAACATATACCGGTGGCCAATTGACCTAGCAGGAAACCTGCTCTCAATTTACCCTGAAAAAACTCTTTTTCCTCATTGGGGTATGTGGCAAGTCAGTGTGTGTGTTGGCACAGTCAAAAACACATGAAAGATGGCAGTTTCCTTTCGCAGTTGAATGATTACCACAAAACCCTATCAATGAGGAATATGAAAATGGGAGCTCAATATGTTTTATTTCTTTTTTTTGGAAACATAACCATTTTGTAGTCTCTGACTGTGTTTAAATAAATTAAAGATACATACCAAGTTGTACTAGGAGTGCACAGATAGAAAGTAGTTTAGCATAATTAATAATTATAATATCACATCCTATAATAATTGAACATACCCATTTTTGTCTCCAAATACATAACTTCCATAAAGTCTTCTTGACTGACATCCCCTGTATATGAATCCACCAACTGGGGTGGCACCTCCGTTTGACCCCACGTCATATATAGATGGTTCATTTTCTGTGGGCAGACATACCAACAACTCACTATTAATGAAAAAAGCAAAACCAAGCAACAAGTCGACATGGGTTTTATGGGTTATTTGAGTTAAAAGAAATGAACCCTAATCATCTGTATTGTTTAGATAACTCAATTTTACACATTTAACAAACTAAATGTCTTCAATCACCACCCTACATATGTTGCAAAGTTGATTTATCACCATAATAACAGTTTCCTTTGTTTGTGTAAGGGATATCCATGTTTACCACAATCTGTCAAGAGACCATTAGCACTTCACACAGGGTGGTTTTAATTAGCTATTCCCCAGACGGTTATAAAAACACTATGTAAACTTGATATGGAGGGCTGTGTTCATTTCACTAAATGTCCTTATTAACATTTAGTTTGAGCACTGTTAAGTTCACATTATAGCTCAAATAGATTAGGGAATGGACGCGAGAGGAACGGAGAATGGGTGAGGTAATCCTACAATTACTATTGAGTGTTTGCTAATATTTGTGTAAATTTGTATGGCTACAAAGATTACAGCAGCTTAGGGAATGGCGAGTATTATAATGTTACAGTCAGAGCCCAGTAAAACAACAAAATGTGATTTAATGAAGTAAGTCATTCACCATGGTGATGGTTTAACATCGTAAAGGGCCTGGTGTTTGGGGTAATTTGGCACACTTGTGAGACAATCTTTTTGGGGTTTAAATGCATTGGTTGGGAGAGAGCCATATTTGTTTGCTGCCAATGTGTAAGGAGTACAAGAAAGCCAATCCATTACTTTGGCCACAGGAAATTTGGCCATATATATATATATATATATATTCACTTCTGGTATTGATTTAAGGTCTTAGTCAGAACGACTGAGAGAAGAACTGCTATGTTGGTCGGTCTATGTTACAACAATGCACTAAATGACCATATAAACACCTTTTGACAGCGATAAATTATATTGTATACATGTATAATTATATATAAAATATATGTGCTTGCATGCTCCCAGGAATGAAAATGATTTTTATATTTAAAGTGTGGTCTCATGTTGTGAAACAATAGTATTGCAATGGTATTTTCGAATAACGCGTTTATCGGTTTCTACGGAAAGTCTTAAATCATTCTATTGGAGTGTTCCCTCATTCCATGTTCTCAGCATAAAAACTTAACATAATTTTATAACCAGTACATGGACTGATAATTTAATGCTTTCTGAAACACAATACAGAAACTTCTTGAGTGGTTGCCTGGTTGCTTTGCTTGTTGAAAAGCCTTTCTGTCTGTACAGTAATTCATCATGTTTTCAGAAATCAGCCACTTCAACAGGCATACCATAGTCTTTCCCTTTGATGACCTGTAGAATCCTGCCTGTTGTCGTATTTTTGCCAACAGTATCTGTGCACAGAATCAGCAGACTCCCATTGGTGTCCATGCGGAGCTTATCCACTGCACACCTAAAACACAAATTATTATTTGTAAATTCATTTTTCAAGACAGCGGCAATGTAAACAACACTGATATTTTTGTTTATATTACCATTCATTTAATTATACAATATATAATTCTAATTCATAGGTTTGCCAAGGTCTCTTAATTCCAGAAAAATCTTAAATCTATGGCACACAATTACATTCTAGAGAACTGTGTGCTTCCAACTTTGTGGTTACAGTTTGGGTGGGCCCTTTTCCAAAGCGAGGTCCATAAAGAAATCATTTACAGCGTCTGTTGTAGAGGACTAGCCAGTACAAAGCCCAGACCTGAACCCCAATGAACTGGAAGCCAGACCAGTTTCTGAGCTCACTGATGTTCAAGTCTGAATGGGTGCAAATTCTCACATCCATTTTACAACATATAATGGAAAGACTTATAGAGCAGCTGTTAGGAAGGACAGACTCCCAAATTATCAGTGGTTTTTAAATTAAATGCCCGACAATTGTTTGAATGTCCCCTTACATTTGGCTATAAATTGTTTGGGTTTTTTTAGAAAGGAAAGTCAGTGAAATATTTGACATTACCTTCCTGGGTCATGCAGTCCATGGGAAAAGATTTCAGGGGGCTGATTTGTGCTGTTAAAATAGGGGTTGTTTCTGGGTATAGAGTAGGGCGGACTACAACTATCTGTGTCCACATCCACTCGAAGGACAGATCCTGTGAAATCACTATGGCAGAAAAACACTCCATTGAACATATTTAAAAAAATACTGAAATCACTATTTAGCCTCATAGCTTTACTCATCAATAGAGCCTGATTTATCACAGTTACTGCATTCAACACTGTACCTTAGACCATCCATCTCCTCCATATCGTCCAAAGTGATCATTCCATCACCTAAAAATATGTGCAGAAGCCCATCAGGCCCAAAGAGGAGCTGACCTCCCAGATGCTTTCGGTGGAGCTCAGCTACTTCCATTAACACTCGAGTAGTCCTCGTGTCCACCTGGTTTGGATTTTTCCTAAAACCAAATATTAAAATAAAACATTTAAACACAAAACTACATCCATCCAATATATGGAAAATACATTTTCCAAACCGCTTGTCCTATAGGGTCCTATAGGTATGCTGAAGCCTATCTAAGTGTCCCAGGCCATAGAAAACTAAATACATTTAAATACAAAAATAAATTAATATATATATTTTTTTCATCTGTAAAATAAATTGTAAGATATACAAATATATTTTAATATACTTAATAGTTAAACAAAAATTGCACTTAAAAAAGCACAGAAAAAGAAAAGTCAACAAACTTGCCTAAGCCTGATTATAACTCCCAACCAGATGACACTGGCAAGCTTGACATCTGAAAGGCTAATTTACAATGTGATTAAAACAAAATGTATACTTCAGCATGTTTTGTTAAGGCTGGGTGTTTTGCATTGCAGCTGGGGAGCTAAAAACAATCAGAATGGATGTCAGCTATCGTGATAATTATATGTTGTGATTACATTTCTCTATAAACCATTCATCACTGTCAGTGAAAGCATTTCATGAGGAGCTTGGCTTCTCAAGACGGATCCAAAACCAGATGGAAAACAAACACAACGCATGCATGTCCATGTGTAAAGTGTTTGATCCAAGGCCCTCACCACATAATGACATTGGGGGGACCAAATGTGTGGGTAAAGCATGGTTTTGTCATCAACAGATTTTTTCCCTTTTTTAAGACAATAATATTATGTTGTTGTTGGTTTTGTAAATCAAGAAAATATCTGAATATGAAGGAGGATACGTCCTATGATGGCTACGACTGGTTAGTTGCCCCTGTTCTTGGTCAAGCTGTGACTGGTTTCCCATTACCTGGACACCGTGTACTCGACTACACGAAGAATGTGGTCGTGTGGTCCGATAGCCCAACGCTCCTGGTTGGTCGTGTAGGAGACGTAGAACTTTCCATTTTTCTTATAATTGGGGTGGAATGCAAGGCTTAGCAAGCCCCTTTCATCTCCTCCCTGTAAGTCAGATGGGGTACACAAAGAATCCAGAAGTTAATTATGTCCCTTTTTTAGATTGGGCTGGGCTGCAAAATGCTTAAGCAGTGCCTCCCCAAGTCCCCCTCTCTCTCTCTCCTTTTTCTCAGTCTTTCTCCATCTCAGTCTTTCTCCATATGGGGGCCAGTTACCCCATGCCCTCTTGCCCCCTTGCTTTTTTTTACCTCCCCTCTCCTTGACTACTGCATTACAAATGATTATAAAACATTTGACTTCATGCAAACCCCCTCCACACCCACCCTTTCACCAACCCTGTCTTGGTTATAGACGCTTGTATTTGGGGCCAGGCTCCTCTGGGATGCCTAGGCCCTCCTTGCGGCCTCCATTGTGCAAGTGATTTGTGTGTGTAATCTTAGGGGGATATCCGTGAATGCAGTGCTGAGTGGCTGAAACAATTCATTAGCTCACTCGCAGTTCATAGAGAGCACAAAAGTCCAGGATTCCTTTAGCCCCCCCCCCCCCCCCCCCCCCCCCTCCCTCCCTCCCCTCTGTCTCTTTTTTATTTTTAAACCCATGCAACATTTGAGAGAGGCAAGAAAAAGAATGGGCAGAAAAGAAAAAAAAACTCCCACTGTCTTGGCAACAAGTTGGAAAACATTGAATTTGCTTGTGTAATAGGTAAAACCTCTCATCCCGCAGGCAACTACATGAGTTGTCACTACTCTGGTGGTCCACTCATCATAGCCTGTTGTAATAAGCAGCTATGTCACGTTAGTTCCTGGGGAAAGTAATAATGTTGGACTTTCCTCCCTTTCATCTTCCCAACTTTGTTTTCTTTCTGGTAACACAATTGAAATGAATGGACGGATTGCTAAGCATATGCCTCATGAATGAATGAACGAAACAATGAATGAACAAACGGGTTTGAGGAGAATTCCTGAAAAAATTATTGTGATTTAATGCTTTGGGATAAGACATAACGGCAGTTTAATTACAACACATACAATAACAATTCAGTGATATTGGCTGTCAAATAAGTAAACAAACAGAGTTTTCATGAAATTAGCTATCTGTGCCACCTCTGCGGCATTCCTTTCTCATTTCTCACAGGAATTTAGCAAAAAGAGGTCTTCTGTGGATTGCTGAAGTTAGCGGTGTGGTTCAGCACATGGTACACGCCAAAACATACAGATCATAAATTGGTCAGAGCAGCTCTGTTGGGCTATGCTGAAGTAATCCAATTCGGATAGGCTTCAAGTGCTAGCGCTTCATCTCTGGAATGCTCCAGAGGAGTTCGCATTGGATCTGTAGGGACACGAATAATAACACTCAGGAGGCCTCTTTAGTTGACCACAAAGCGAAAACACAAGCAAAACTTCATGGTGCCCATTAAATGTCTGTTCTACATTAGTCAAACACAAAATGAGGTTGGGTTGAGTTAACAGCAGGTTGATATCATTTATCCGTTCTCTGCATTTTCAAATGAAACATTCTTCCTTTCCCCGAAACTCCCTCCCAACATGTTGGACTCCTGATGCACTGACCTGAATCCCAAAACAAACACAGAGGGAGCAGGTCAAGTTAAGAATTCCAGAGAGTCGTATGATCTCAGGCCAGGGACCACCAAAGAACAACTGTAAATTAGCTGAAATATTAGCTTTTTGCTAATGATCGTTCCTTCAACAAGTAGGCACAAAAAAAATCTTTACTTTTCCAGGCCCATTCCTCTGGGTGCTACCAAAAACTTAATTAAGAGAAGACAAACTTCATGATAGCCTCCCTCCATCCATCATAGCAGATGTAGGGCTATGTGTACAAGCCTCAGCTTAGTTGCAAAGCTAGTACATATTGTTCCACTGTAGCAGCCACAAGAACGTTTGTTAGACACTTAATTAGGGTAACCTTGCAGCATGCTGATGTCGATAGGAACACTTCAGCTTTAAAATGTGGCTTCAAAAGAGGTCCTACGCTATGTTATTGTAAGCATTCTGTGCACTGCCTGTTGCTTTGACAGTCCGAAGATTAGGTTGTAACAGCTTCTCAGCAAGAATGCTAGTGAGGGGTCAGATGAATTTGCAGACAGGAACAGAGCGCTATCGCCTCCCTCCAGGCCCCCCACCCAACCCATCGGCAGCTGCTTGCCTTTCAGGACTTGATGCATGGCCTGGCTTGCACATTGTTTCTGAGCACCTTTTGATCCTTATTGGCTCAGGCAATCCTACATAAAGAGGCATTCCACCCAAGCTGATTGGAGAAAAACAATGTGTGCCTACCTCAAAGGCAATCTGAAATGCTCACACTAATTCAGAGCTCCATTTAGTTCAACACAATGAATCCCAAGACCCAAGTCAAATCCCCCTCCTCCACCTGTTAACACACATTAATCCTGTGGCAGCACTGGAGTTCTGGGTGAGGATCGCTCATTTTCAAGCAGTGAAAAGAGCAGATCGAATCGTAGGATAACATTCACTCAATACAGAGGCAGCTCTCTGGAGCAATCCACAAATCTTCTGAATGGCTCTATCACAGGTGCTCATCCTGTCTCGGGGGTCCTCGCAAAGTCTAAACCTCGGCCAGGAACTCAGAGGAAGCTATGCGAGATGACAGCAAAGCAGCGGCTGTTTCTCAAAGAGAACTGTTAAAAGAGTCAAAGGACGAGAGAGGAAAAGGTCCATTTGTCAAAGCTAGGATACTTATTTTTTGACAGAGTCAAGAGCCCTCCTGCTTGTCTAGCTGAAAGAGCTCAACAGCTGTGCGTGTCAAGTGACAGAGTGCACAACATGCTGTGATCTATTTGCTTCGGCAAGAAATATTTTTTTGCAGCTGGACCCCTTGAGTTAGTTGATACACCACAATGGAACTGCGCTCACATTGCGTGCAGATGTCTTATTCACTACATCTAGCAAGGACAACAACAAAGTAGTACCATACTTGTGTACCTATCACATCAACATGGACTGAATCAGGGCTCTTTCACACAAATAGTTTAGAAGATAAACACTTTATGGCGCTGAAATCTTACACTTCAGGATTTTGCTTGTCACTGTATGACTATTTTTCAGCATCTGGAACCCCGTAACGTGTTCGCAAGACATCTCAAATGAGTTAACTGGTAGTTAACTATTTAAGAGCCCAATAATAGCACTCTTACTTTGCTAGTACATGGTAGTCAGGCTGGTGCGGGATTGCACTTTAAAGACTAGCCCCAGATGTGAGAGTGTAATAAAGTAGTTTGAAATAAATCAAACTGGACCACAATACTATGGCATGCTTCCACAGCAGCCAGTGCAATCCACCTTGCGATATCTATGCAGCAGAAACAAAATGGCAAAGATGTCTCCGCCTGGCCAAAACCAATAAGGGGTTTAATTTTTGACTCTTTTATTGGAAGATCAGAATTTGGGTCAGTGACAGATAAGAGTGTCTATGATAAAGACATATATACTTTTATTTTATATATATTTTATATTTATACACATATATATTTTTTTTTTTTTTACTTTATGCCCCCAAAAGATATCAACAATAAATTTTAATCCAGAAATGAAAATCATGTCAGTACATGGAGGAGAGGGTGCCTTTGCTTTTCAGTACAAAACTTCTAGCTGTAATCTGAGAAGCGCAAATCACACAGAATATTTGATAATGTCACACAGTGTGTGTGCGTGTGTGAGTGAGTGAGTGAAGGTATATGGTTTCATCAGAGAACACCCACAGTGCTCTGGGAGACTCCCTCAAGTAGACAGAGCATTGTTTTCAAGCAGTTTGGCTTAATTGGCAGTGAGGGGATTGGGCTTGAAGGAAATACAGAACATTAGAATCAAAGTCATGATAAAACACTATCATTCCCCTTCATGCCCAAGTTGGGTCCCAGCGGGTCTCGAGGCCTTCCACGGGCACAAAGGGCACATGTCCTGTTGATGCTCCAAGTAAACATGGCTTACTCAGAATTACTTGGACAAACTTGACAGAATAGCACTCTTGGGGAACGCTGGGGCTTGAGCTTACTCTAATTGTCATAATGATTGCTTTATCCACAGCCAATTATGTTTAATGATGACAAGGCACATTTGGGGTCTTTCCTGTGGGGCTGTTGCATGTTGACTCCATAATTGCTCCTTCTCCCTTTATACAGTAAGTGAAGCAACAGGAGGTATGCAATATACATAAACTTCCTGTCAAAAAGCAGTCATCTTCCTACATCTCTGGACACTTCCTAAATGAAATGATCTCGAATTACAGAATGCCTCAGTTCTTGTGGGGGCAGATAAACATCTGTTGTGACACACGCCATAACTACTGCTGACAGACATGCATGTAAGCGAATGCTACAGCTGGCAACATTTCAGCCTTTCTCACTGATCCTCAACAACAAAACACAAGGTTTCCTCTGCTGGCAGTCAAGTTGACAGCAAGCAAACCACACACATAGAAGCCCACATACAGAATGCATTTGTATAATAATATAATTGTTGTGCCAACACTATTTTTGGCTTCAATATCACCCTCTATTCAGGTTTTGATTTGTGGTGGGAGGAGAGGAAAAATGGAAATAAATCCATAGAAGTTGTTATTGTGCTCCTTTAAGATTGTATTCTGTTAGGGGGCTTCATTTCTCCCACCTCGGCTTTGTCTGAAAAGGTGCCAAACCAAAATGATGAACAACAGATCTTTCAGGTTTCAGCAAAGCTTACTGATTTATGGAAGACAGACTTCTCTGATGGTGGGAGGTCAGGCTGCATGAATTTCAAATAGCAGCTAGTTCCTCATCAGAGGCAGATATGTCAGTAATTTTGGGAGAGAAAACCAAAGTTTAGCTAAAACTCACCATTATTAGCATGCTTAAAAATACTTGTATCAACTAGGATACGATTCTGAATAAACAATCCTGATAAATGTTTAGCATTGTATAATATGTTATAGGTGCACTCTGTCATTTTAGTACATGTTGTGGTAGCCGACATGGCATTTGTCTTGGGCTTGGATGCAACAACATCATGCTAAATAAATAGTTTATAATTAAAGTCACAATCAAACGGAAGTAACATCTTTTCTTCCATACTGTGACATACATCAGAGTGGAATAGATTATTGTAGAAGAAAATATATGTAGGGTGAGGACTTGGTTCTATCCATCAGTTGTTAATTGGATTTTGAGATATAGTCATTGCGCTCAAAATTTAATGTGAGATTGCAGTCGCTTTTGAAGTGGCGGGATTTAAGCAGACTAAATGACTGGAGAAGTTCGGCATACGACACCGCATAGAAGTCATTTTCACCAGAAGATCAAGTTATGTTATTTCGATTTAACATTACGAGGCCCAAAAAAATTGTACATACATGGATTATTGTTCACAATATGATCTATAATATGCATTTACACAATAGAGATGGAGAATAGGTTTTATAGAGACACATTATAGCTGTATAATTTCCAGCTTCTTTCTAATTAGAAATTCAAGCTCTGAAATAAAAGTTTTTCAGGCGACTGATGAGACTGGAATCTTAATCTGACATAAGTGACCATGACTGTAAACATACATCTCATTTTTATGTCTTTATGTATAACACCTTTTAATGAAGAAAAAGAGCTAAGTGCCACTTACCTTCAAACCGCTTTGGACCAGCTTATGAATGTCCAGAAAAGGCTCTTTTAGGAGCTCCATGTTGTATGTTAGGATTCGTACAAAGCCTTCCTTCTCCAAAATAAAAAGCCGCTGTGATCCATCCCCACAATGCACCACGCCAACAGGCTGTCGAAGACCACTAAGGATCTCCTGAGCGCAGTAGCAGTTGTGTTTATGTTTTCTGTATGAAGGGAATGGCAAGATTATAAATTTTGTTAGATTATCTTATGCATCAGGCTTTAGAACTGTTGTAATTTTTCAATAAAAACAAATAAAAGTCTATTTTTTGTTGTTAACAGTATAACTGTGTAAGTGGAATTGTTATAAACAATTTTTGTGCTTGACAGACTGATTTGGGAGTAGACTGAATAAAACTCCACAGTGGAAGTTCATTTAACACAGTCAGGCTTTGGGGGCTCTCAAGCTGTGAAACAAGTGTTCCATTAACCACAAGTCACATTTGATGTGGGGACACGCCAACTCACATTATGCCTTAAATAAAACAAGGGCATCAGCGGTGTGGGTGCTCCAGTTAACAAGCTGTCTTCGAGGGATTTTCCATAGATGTAATAGGGGGTGGACTGGCAGTGAACGTATGTCTGACATCTTGTGCCTGAGCTGTAACGTCAGTCTGACGCTCTAGCAGTCACTTTGCCTGATCAGATATGCTGCTTTACTGGCCCTTCACACTGGGAGATCCGATGAAGAAATATGACGTTCGTTTACAACGACTGTGGGCTCAAGGCCTTCTCAAAACACACAGTGGATTCACAGCTCGTGATTATTTGTCTAAGAAGGTCACACGAAAGTGAGGCATTTATCACGGTTAACACTAAACTGAGTTCAGCAAGAAGATGAAGGTCACACTTCACTGAAAGGTGTCATTAAATCAGATCGCTTGAATAACTAAAGTGAAGCAAAGGTATGCCGAGGGTTACATTGACACACGTGTCATTATGAGATCAGGGATGTGATTTTCTTATAACGAAGTAACTCACTGCTTAACTACCATAGTATGATGCATAGTTGTAGGGAATAACTAGCTAGTGACCATTAGTAACATTAGAAACCATAGTAACATGGTCGCACCTCCGTCTCCATGTTGGTTCAACGAATTCAGACTGTTGTAAATGACATCATGCAGATGGAGTGATAACTTCTGCTAATTAATTTATCAAGATCGCAATTGTAACATTATTGTAGTTAATTTACACAAAACAACAGAAAGCAGTTAATTTTTTAATTACGTTTACATGCAGTATGTAAATGGCATACTCTTATAATAGGGGCGTTTCCTCCGAGGAGTCAAGGGAGGCAGTGCCTCCTCAAAAAAAATAGGATGAGAAAATAATCTATATTATAAAAATAAAACACAATGTTAAATATTACACATTAAAAAGTGTATAAATCACTTGTTATTTAAAAGTAACACTGTCTAAAAGCGACAACCGCAGGTAACGTTACAGGGGGAGGCCATGTCTCTCTTGCCTCCCCTTGAGCCCATTGAGTTTTAACAGACCCCCTAAAACGTGCTGTGGGTAATTAAGAATGAATGGGGGAAAGTCACGTGAGAGGGGCAATGCCTCCATCGTGCTATGACTGGCTATGATTGGTTCGTACGATAAATCCAACCACTTGTTTTCGTGAGTGTTCCGCATACACGAATCAGTCTGAATGAACAAAATGACTGCATTAATTGGAAGACTAATTAAAAAGTAAGTAAAAAGCTAAGCCACAAAATCAAACATAAAATTAGTGGTCGACCGATATTGTTTTTTTGATGCCCGATGCTGATGCCGATATCTTAGAGAGCAGTGTGGCTGATTTAAAGCCGATATTTTATATATATATATATATATATATATACTTTATATTTATTTTAATCAATATTCAATAATCAGTATCAATACAAATCTTTAAAATAAGCTTGCTTATACTTAAGGTGGCAACTTCTTGTATCTGCAATCCTATTACAGTTTTTTTCACAAATAAAGTAATTGTTTAAAAATATATGAATATGTGAATAAAAAGGAAGTAAACACTGTAACAGGGCACTTAGTTATCTGGTAGTCAGTAATCTGGTAGTTCAGGTAATCATATTTTTTTCAAATAAAGACAAGGTAACGCTAATTTTACATACAGCACACAGTGAAGACTATATGAATATGACGGTGGGCAACTGGATATAGCACAGCATATTTTAAAATGAAGGATTTAGTTTTTTGATTAAGTTTTTCGACCGCGTCTCCTGTGAAGCTGATCTTCTGCTCGCATTCACTCACTTTGCATGGACCGACCTAGCCTGACTACGTCAGACTTCTTACTTCCGCTCAATTTCATTTCGCTTCTGTAATCAGTCTGAGACAGCGTAATAGCTTTCCGTTTTCCTCCGGCCTGAAAACAGCCGGGCCAATCAACGAACAGAGGGCGGGCTGAGAGCCGTGACGTAGACACTGATTGTACCGTGGATGCGTAGATTTTTACTTCACATAATCTGCAAAAGTCGCGCACAGCCATGTTCACTCCGGTATTTCGCTCGATGGTTTTGTTTTCGCATCATACATGTGTTTACAGTGGAAGTTAGTTGCGGCTGAGCATGCGCATAACACACGCCATAACCAAACGTTATGTGATTGGCTTACGGGTAACCAATGATTTTAAACTTCAGACAAGCGAGAGAGAAAACACTTCTCTATTATGCCATTCCAGAATCTGTCTACGAAGCAAAGCGAAGTAGCAGAGTTTGGTATTACCAGGCTAGGACCGACCATCACTCGCAGTAACACGTTTATGCAGGCTACAAATGCACACTTCACAACAGATCACAGATGGATTCGGTTGAATCTGCAAGGTTTGTGAAATTAAATGTTCATTAGATATTCAGAGATTTGTTTAAATGATGTAGATGCGCATTTGCTGAAAGTTGACGGTAAATGAGAAAGTATTTTAGCCTGATTGTTTGCCTTTTCTGTATCAAATAAAATAAAAGCAAAGCTTTACTTTTTCGCATACCATTTACTTTCTTTGTTTACCAGTTCTGTCTAACAAAGTATTAGATATGACTGACAGAGATCGTAAACTAATGAAGACGTAGAATGTGAATGTGTGTGAGCGCTGTGTGATCAGGCGCAGCGACTCTCTACTCAGGCGATGGTGTTCTCAGCGCCGCCCGTCAAAATAAAAGTCCCACTTCCAACACATCGGCCAATCAGAAAAACTTATCGGCCAATGCCGATATTTAAAAAATGCCAGACATATAAATTCTCCTCCCCCTTCACATCGGTCACAATCATTTTAATTTATACTTTTCCTTTGCAGTTTATATAAACCACACATCTCACATATTTCAACAGGGTATCTTGCTTTATTATTATTTATTATGAATTTCTTAAATGAACAAACTTCAACAACATAAGGGCAGATCCTTTGAGCGCTGCTGATGACGCAGTGAAGTGATGCTCGAGTGATCAAGTATTCCAATGTATAAAAAAAGCTTTCATTCGATTCCTCCATCCTCATTATCTTTCCTTGCAGCCTTCCCTCGCATCCTACAGGGGGTGGAGCTGAGACACGAGGAAAGGAGGCGAGAAAAGGAAACGAGGATGCACAAATAAGAAATGAGAAGCACCCGAGTGTTTACCGAGCATAATGACTAATGATTCAAGTCAAGTCATCTTCATTTATATAGCGCTTTTAACAATGATCCCACAATAAGTTGACTATTCAAAGAACAGCTGAACATCAGTTCACAAATAAAATATATTGTTTAAATTGTTTAAAACTTTAATTATTGAATGCATGTAAAAATGCTTAAAACACTAACTTGATGACATTTATATTTGTTTTTAATAAATAGAACATTGATTACATTGTTAATGTAAAAATACAAAATTGAATTTAATTTGGTTTATTTTTTTCTTTGTTTTTCTTTTTAAAGTAATGTTTATTTAACCAGGAAAATGTGACAGCATTAAGTGTAACTGGAACATGAATTTAAGTTTGATTTATTTTAAAAAAACATACAAAAAATCTATGAGGACTTAGCCTCCTCATTTCAGAACACCACTGCACGCTACTGTCTCGTAGGCAGGGTTTGAAATTAACTTTTTCACTCACCGGCCACTTTGGCAACTAAATTTTTAAGTTTCCGGTCATTCAGAACTTCTACTAGCCAAAAAGAAAAAGAAAAAGAAAAGAAGAACCAGATTACCAACGACAGCTTATATATGTATTATAAAATGTATATAAAATTTGGATTTCATACATTTATTTCTTATTCAAACAAAATCCTGTTATCCAGCCATCTCCTCCCTTCTTTCATCCAGATCCTTTTCACCAAAAATGACTGATCAATACAGTACAAAGAACATCAAAAAATGTAGGATGCTGGAAAATAACAATGTCTTTTTGTTAACCAAATGCTTTTTTTCAAGCGCGCCGTTATTTGTTGCGTAGTGATGGTCATGCTCAAGTAACCCAGATATGAGAAGATTCTGCACAATTAGCTGTATTTAATATATCATGATGACTCACGAGTTGAGAATTTGCGTTAAATCAGTGCAGATTTGTTTTACACGAACTTCCACGAAGTGAGTAAACATAATAAGTAACCTGCCAAATTGGCTAGTGATTTGACAGCGATACACGCCCCAGTTGACTTTTACCCGCATTTGGCGGGTGTTAATTTCAAACCCTGCTCGTAGGCTATATGCGGTTTATTTACCGAATGTATGCCGATTCTTACGCATTTACACTCATTAGCACTCTTCAAGAACAGTGCTAATTGTTGAAGAACAGTGCTAATATATATATATATATATATATATATATATATATAAATGGAATGAAAGATACACAGTTGTTATTTTTCAATAACATCTGTGTATCATAACACAACAAATGTGTCAAGTGGTTTCCCCAAATTCAACTGAAAATGCAACTTTTAATGACTTCTGCAGTCTCAAAATTATTCAACCCCTTCATGGCAAGCATCTTTAGTACTGGAACACCCTTTTGCTGTTATGACCTGCAAACGAGATGTATAACCAGACACCAGCTTCTGGCAGCGTTGCTGAGGAATCTTAGCCCATTCCTCATGAGCAATGTCCTCCGGTTCAGTAATATTCTGGGGTTTGAGTACTGCAACCGACTTCTTCAAATACCAGCAGAGATTTTCTATGGAGTTCAAGTCAGGTGACTGTGATGGCCACTGTAGAATATTCCAGGATAATATTCTTCTGCAACCAAGCCTTTGTGGATTTTGAGGTATGATTGGGATCATTGTACTGTTGGAGGGTCAAATGACACCCAAGCTTCAGCTTCCTCACTGATGGCATGACGTTTCTCCTAGGATTTCCTGATACTTCAATGAATCCATCTTGCCTTCCCCAGGCGCCATGTTTCCAGTGACAGAGGATGAAAAGCAGCCCCAGAGCATCAATGAGCCACCACCATGATGAACTGTAAACATTGTTCTTTTCAGCATATGCTTCATTCTTCTTCCTCCAGACATACCGCTGATCCATAGAGGCGAAATGTCCCAGAATCCTAAAACTTCTGTGAATTATTAATATCATTTTGAGTAAATTGGAGCTGCCTTTTTACTCCTTTTGTGTCAGTAGTGGTGTACATCTTGGAGTTCTGGCATGGAAACCGCATGTGTTTAGTATGTGCCTTACTGTTCAAGCTGAAACCTCAGTGCCTGTTGCCACCAAGTCTTACTGCAGGTCTTTTGCAGTCACTCGAGGGTTTTTCTGAACCTGCCTTCTAAGAAATCTGGTTGCAGCCATTGAGAGCTTCCTTTTTCTGCCCCGTCCAGGTAATGTAACTGGTAACCACTGTTACTTTACATTTGAACTTGCGAACTATGCTTCCAATGGTGTCTTTAGGAACAGTTAGTTCCTTCGCTATCTGTTTGTATCCTGTTCCTTGTTTGTGAAGGGCGATGATATCTTCTCTTAACTTTATGGACCTTTTTTTTTTGACTTAGCCATTTTTCTAACATGCAGTCAAATGTGACACTCAACAAACCTAGCCAGTTCAAATATTTCATGTGTTCTAGCTCAACTACACCTGGTGCAACTAATAAAGTTGCATCAGGTGTGCTTGAGATAACACCTGTTTTGCAGATTTGTGCTGTTATGAGGGATTCTATTCAGGGGGGTGAATAATTTTGAGACTGCACAAGTCATTAAAAGTTGCATTTTCAGTTGAATTTTGTAGAAATCACTTGAAACATTTGTTGTGTTGAGCAATTTCAATTACTTTAGTTTGATTTGTTCACTGCAAACAGCTGAAAGTCTGTAAATTGTGCCAATAAATCTGATTTGCAATGGGGGTTGAATAATTTTGATTACAACTGTAGAATGTACTACGTTAGATTGCTTATTTTCCACAAGAGCATGATCTCTTGAGAAGTCCACATGTCATTCTAATAAGAAACTATGCTTCTAAGCACAGATCGAGAGCTTTAGTTCCAACCACACAAATTTGCGATGCTGTTTGAGAATGTATGTTGGAACTATGGTGTCGGGAAATGCCAAATCGTTGAACTATGTTAGTAACAACGGAACTTGTGACCATAGTTGGCTAATGATGATTTTGGGAAACACATCCCAGATCCGTTGAGTCCTACAGGTGGTATTGTTGACTGCACATATATATATATATCCATTATTATAAGTTGTGCAAAGTGAATAACACTATTCTGACTGAGGTTACAATCAGCAGGATAATCAGCTATGAGCTAATTTTTTCTCAGAGCCGGTCTCAGTTGACATCCGTCACCGTCTCCTGTCACAAATGGTCAAAGCCTTCTGACTGTCACTAGTGGATCAGAGCTCCTGCAGTATAAGCACTTTCTTTGTGTTCTTAAAGCTGGCTAAACTCAGTCTGGACACAAAGCTCTGGCTTGGAAAAGGGGACAGTGGACCAGTCAATGAGTACATGCAGGAATGTTGTGACATGGAAATTTAGTCAGGCGTGTCTTGTCTCTGGTGACCTTGTTCAGGCTACCCTTATGATCAAGTAGTCAAAGCAGGTCAGTCATACTGGGCCATGGGACATGGGATGACGGTAAGGAAGTTTCTCTCATGCCTGATGATGAATGTTGTTACAGGCAGATGTCATTACACATAATAATTCACCCAAAACATGGTCACTTTGTCATTATTTAAGCACCCTCATGTCAATTTTGAATAATGTACTGGACCTGTTTTCTATTCAGACGCTTTCATGTGTCAAAAAGGATGCAAAATTACTGTAAAAGTACTCCATACAACTTGACTAGATTCATTAGATTCCAAGTTTTCTGAAGCCATACAGTACCATGTGTGACTAAATCAAAGTGGTTATTCATTAATAATCTTCCTTGTCATTGGCTGTTGCAACAAGATTGAGTCTGAGCTGATCTTCAGAACCAGTTGGTCCAAATAATTTATGAATCATTCAAACTGATTTTGTGAACTTGATCATCCGATTCATCAAAAAGAACGATTAGTTCTCATATCAGACATTGTTACTTCTCTTCTATACTCTCATCGACGTGCCAAGGAGCACTAGGGCAGGTGTCAAGAGTTTTGTGAATATTTTTATTGTTTGTTAAAATTTTTATTGTATGACTTTAGAAGACAAGGTACTATATATTTCCTACAAGTCATGTGGACCATTAGCATTTTAAAGCTTGATAGCCCCATTTCACTTTCATTGCGGTGCAAAGATTGGCCAAGATATTCTTCATAAATTAACTCTTAATTTTCTCAGAATTTTGGGTGAACTATTCTTGTATGATTTAAAACCTCTATTGAATATACCATATAAAACAAATTAAGCTTAAATCAGAATTGTGTTTTCAAAAGTAATTAAAAAAAAATGTGTGTAAAACTTAAATATACCTGTTAATCCCTTCTATTTTTTCATCTAACAGGTAGTTGGAATCTCGGCGCAACTGCTTTCGGTGAAAATCTGGAAAGCACAGCCCACCGTCCTTCCTTCCATAGTACTGGCAGAACTCATCCACGTCGGCTTGGAACAGTTCTAAAAAACACAGACAGATAGACAACTGGTCTCAGCCTGAGATAGACACCACACAGGGTCCATTGATGATGTAATAACCTCCAAAACCAACTGAATCCCCTACAGTCAAAGCTGTACTCGAGTCAAGTATGTCCTCAGCCATCAGACTGCTTATTGTGTGGGCGTTTTGGTGGTGATTCCGGTGCCAAGCTTAATTCCAATCTTGTCTATGGTGCATTTATAAAGTACTGAGTCTCAAATCAAGACATTTGTTTTTGCCTCTCATATCTGACAAGTGCAAGCCATGGTCATTCATACCGGTCCAGATCTTTAACCATTTGTTATAAACGGTCATATTTGACAGAGCCACATTGATACACACTTCTGAGTGCTACAATTATGAGATGGTTGAACCCCAGTGAGGTATTATGAACCATTTCAGACATGTGTGGTCCGTATGTTGAGTTTAATTAAACCCAAAAATGCCAAACGGTCAATGCTCAATCTGTATCTACTTCACTGTTATATTTTTCAGTAGAAACATGCAGGTCAAGTCCAAATAAATGATAAGTGCACACCCAAACTGATTGATTATATTTCAGAGATTAGATCTGCTTGCTTACTTTCAGGGAAAACACCCTTATTTATTTCTCCAATAGTAGCCAAGATAATTCCACCATCTAGAGTTGAGGAATGTGCAATGAAAAACCTGAAAAATTAAGCATGTGGCAAAAATAAATCGTGGTCAGTTTCTAGGAACTGTCTTCCTTTTGGCTGAATGAGTAGTAGGACGACGAGGGGAGAGAACAGGACTCGGTTTGGTAGCCGAGACCAGCGTGACCTAAAAACCACACTGATATGGTTACCACCTTAGCTAAACCCTCTCATGGGGAGGAGTAGAGCAAATACAGCAGTGATAGAAACACAAACACACTCCTCTCCCTCCTTTCATCTCCAACGAGTCCCCCATGCTGTCTGAGGAAGGGGGCTACGGGTGGGAGTGAGGCAGCAGCACCAACAACAGAGGTGATAGGATATCCCTAAACATCTAAACACAACAGTGAGATCAAACACACAAGCACACCCACCACTACCTACACTCACACTGCCATGCCACCCACACACAAACCACAGTGGTTATCTTGGGCCTGCTGTTGTGAGAAGTAAAGGGTCTGGGAGTTATTGTCAATAGCTGTGAGATCAGAACCTTTATGCAGTTCCCACACTTTCAATTTCCATAATTTTTCCATGTCCTTTCAATGTCAATGTTATTTCGGATTGCTGGATAAGTATTTTTAGAAATCATTTTGATTGATTGGGTCTGTGCTGATGAGGGGTGTGCATACAGTATATCCTCTCAAAACATTTTGGAGCGACAGGCCAAGTCTTAAACTTCTATTTGATTAGATTTTTCATCCAGTTCTGCAATAGCATTGCTGAATACTTTAAATGTGTTATACAAATCATATAATTAATTGTAGTTTAAATCAGTTAGCTAAAATGATAACCTTATTTAATCAACCCAATTCATAACTTAATCTTTACTAAATCAAATAAAATCAATACATTGAAAAGACAACGGCTATAAAATGAATACTCTGGAACTGAAACACTTTTCCTTAACCTAAGGGGACTGAAAGTAAACAGCATGAAAATATGAAGGAATATTTTACTCTTGAAAACCAATCTGCAATCATGGTCTAAAAACATGCTTAAAAAATATGTACATGAATGAATCACATGAACTGTCTAATTTGAACAAACATGTAACTTCCCCAAACATGGCAAAAACACTGTGTGGCCTTAACTATGGTCTCAGCCCCTCCACAATACTTTCGAGTTTTATTGTACTGGGCTACGAAAAACAGGACAGAGAGAAAAAGTCTCCACATCCTTAGCGCTATAGTTATACTTCCATCTGGTTATCTTCCGAAGCAACCTGGGTGGCCACCCAAAGTACTTGACATCTTGATGCACTTCAGCAGTTTTACATATACACAACCTTTATAGAAAAATAAATGTGTCATTCGTCACCACATATGCTGATTTGGGAGGCGGAGAGGGGAGGGGGTAAGTCTTTTGGCCCCAGCTCCTGTTCTCAGAGACTTTACCACTATTTTTCTCTCTCTCTCTCTCTCTCTCTCTCCTTCCCATAGGCTTCCTCCTTGTGCAAAAAGTCGAAACGGACTGCACACCCTTATTTATCTGTTTTATGGAGGAAGACCAAGAGGTAAACTGTATGTATACAGTGTCTGATTTGTTGGTCTATCCGTATTTCCGTGGGTGCATATGTGCGTGTTGCTCTCTGTTTGCATATCGGCCCCCGATCTAATCTGTTATGGCTGCGCTGATAGGAAGAAGGTTTGGTCTGGCGGCCAGCTTTCTGCATACCATTCCATCTGATGGAATGCATCATGCAGCGAATGTTGCAACACTATAGAGCAGCTATGGGATGTTTGCTCCTGATGTCATTCATGTTTGGGAGAAAATACAAACCTCATGATGGCTTAGAGCTTTTCAGGTCTTCGGACTCCTCCCCTCTGCCATCTGTTCCCCCCCCCCCCATTTCAGAGGCCTTAATGTTTGTCTTTTCATTGAACGTAGGCTGCCACCAAGAAAAACAAACTGATTATATGTGAGCATTGCCTTGAACAGCCCTCGTTTTCCACTGCATCCTGTAAAGTGTGTGTGTGTTCTGCTGGTGAGCAGAGGTGTGAGTGTCAGTCATGTCTAGACCGTAGTCAGACCGCGCACACACACATACCCGGAGACAGATGCACATAAACACCAAACACATCTTGGCAGGCTGTGCTGACGTAAAATAAGATGCTTGCCAAAGGACCAAGGGGAAGAAACAGGTCATAAAATCATTAATTTACAGCTACAGATTTTCAAGCTTTGTTTGGGGCATGTGTCCGCCAATGTGTGTTTACATGTAAGCTTAACAACTATGATAAAGTTTGAAAAGCTATTACAGGATTTTTGAGAGATCAAAATAGGGAACACTTAATGAACCTCAATGGTCAATGCCGACGTAGCAACATAAATAAGGATTAAAGGTATTCATTAACATTATTTTCATGTGATTTAATAAAGATTGTCTTATGAAACTGCTTCAAGGTGGGATCCGAGCTAAGGTATGTTCTTGAGTTCTTCATTCTGTTTTTGAATTCTCCATTCCGTTGCCATTGGATTCATTAATATTCAACAATAAAATATTTCATATTTAATTTTAAATATTTCATATTTAACTAGTTTAATTATTACCATTTATATATTATATTTTAAATGCTTATATAATACTATTAATTTTAAGCTTTTTTGTGATACCTGAAAGAAAGAACCTGCAACAAGTGAATCACTTGTTATCACCGTTAACACTTTCTCCGACAAGTGGATGCAATGAGACCTGTTTCCCTGTTTGTTCATGTGACGTTTGGCATAAAGCCTATAAAACTTTCCAGTCTGATACATTAATCAATCTGAGGTCATTGGTTCAGAATAATTGTAATACATGTGTCTGAAGAGTTACTGATGACCTTTATGCAAAACTCTAGAATGTATTTAGTTTGTTACCTGGTACGTGTCCCCGGCAGGTGTAGTAGAACTCTTGGCAGTAGTCGTGGCATAAGCGGGGTAGATCTTGTTCTCTGTGTGGTGATTTTTCAAGTTTGGGTGAGTGGAAGAGCATCTGGGCATGTGGTGAGCAATGGGCACACTTAATCTCCTCCAGAAGTCTAGAACACTCTGTGTTATTGGTTGAGAAGATCTGAGGAGAAAAAAGGGTAGAACTGTGGTTCTAATTGAATGGTTAATTCATATTTTACTTATGCTACAAAGTTCTTCCTATATAAAGACTGTATATCATAGGGGAAAAAAACTATGCGGTTTGACACACATTTTTTGGAATGTTTTCAAGTTAATTGGACGCAATTCACATTCTAAACATCTTTCTTAACAAACACCACACATCCATGTGGACTTGATTTCTCCTGATTTGTTTATTTGAGCTCACAAACAGCTAAGCCAAAATTGCACCTCGCATGGCAGCTGAGAGCTGAACCCATGCTGGAGCGAACGGATCGAAATGAGGATACTCAAAATGTTTCTTAAGACACCAAGCAAAAGTAAACAGTAGATTAGGGCAGTGAAAATGAGCAGGCTTATTTATGTAACAAATTAGCTGTAATAAAACAACAATGTAATCTGCTCCCTTCCTCAGACATGTGCCTGGGCCACAGCAGTCTGGTAAACCTCCCTCTCTCTCTGTGTGAGGTCCATGTGTAAACACCAATTTACAGATAGACGGGCACATCATTCCTGTGCTGGTATCAACAAATTAGCAGTCTGTCCAAGTCAATTAGACCAACACACCCAGCAGACAGCGTATAGACAGCCCAGCTCCTTCCCGGCCCACTGCTCTGCATAGTAAACCATTTGGACAGATTTCTTTGATTTTGATTCTCCAGATTCTTTCAAGTGAATCAAAACCATCTTTGTGCCTGGAAGATAAAATAGTGTCCAAAAATATATTGACACCTCCATATGAACCAGATAGTCTAAAATTTTGTCAATTTTCAAGCTATGGTCTGTCTTGCAGTGGTTGGAGTGTTACCCTGGTCTGTGAGTGGCAACTCTCCTGCTTTAAATTGCCCATTGATTTAGTGAGCCATGGACTGGCACATGGTCCATGGAGAGAAGCATTTGTGTGCTCTCAACCATGCACTCTTCCCATATGTTGCTGGGATGGGCTCCAATGTTGCCATCAGCCTCACCAGCAACAAGAGGACCTTTGTTTTTTTGTGTTTTCCAAAAAATGCCAAAAAGTTGTTCAAAGCTGCTTCAAATCACACCACGGTCTACATCACAGCTTTTTAATGCCATATGTAACTACCGTTGAAACATGCCAGTTCAAATAAGAGGCATATATACGAGTTTAGGTCCAACTGTCCATTACTCAACAGAGATTTTGGGAGGCTTGCTAATAGCAGATCCTTAGAAATGGTGTTGCTCGGCATCAAAATGGTAATATGTCTACATTTAGATGACTAATCTATTGATAGTCATGTTTATATAGTGAAATCTGAGCAGATGTTGGGATCATCCATCACAGCACACAATATCCTTTGTCACTGAAACTGACAGAACAAGCGTAAACACACAAAGACTCATTTGAAAACAATCACTTGTCATTAAGCGACAAACAATAAGGGCAGCTACACCCTCACAAGTTCTCAGTGAGGTGCAGGAAAGGTGATCAATGATCGAAGTTACCGCAACTATAACAGTCAACAAATAGATTATTTAAAGAATGAATCACCTGACATGATTCACACAATTCACAGTTCTTCAACCCCCCAGACCCCCCCCCCCCCCCCCCCCCCCCCCCAAAAATGAAACCACAACTGAGCTAACTTCCCCACAAAACCTGTAAGCTTAGTATTGAACCGCTTAAGTGAAACCATTTTGGCCCTCTGGGAATTGATGTAAGTAAGTTTGGGGTGGGGAGCAGGACAAATGCTCCCTCTCAAAGGCATTAACCAACACTTGGACAGAGCCAAGGACTGGGGGAGAATGATGTTCTCCAGCTTCACCCATTAGTGAAACTAACAAACACAATGGTGTTGTTGTTATTCTTTTGCCATAAGCAAAAAGACTCCGTGTGTGGGCAGTGTAGTGGGGAGGAGGAGATGTCGACTCTTTTTTGTTCCATTCAGCCTCGCTCTTATTTGCATGACTTGAGCAAATTAAATGATGCAATATGGCTTTTTGTCACAAACCGACGTGCGATGCCACCCAGCCGCGTATGTCGATTTGCGGAGGTTGTTTACATGAGAAAAGAGAGATTTCTCGGCATAGAATGTGTTCATTGATAAAACTATTGAGATGAATCTTCTCACGTCTATAGAAAGCCTCAGAAAGGTGCGATTCATTACCGATCAAGAGACATTTGTGTCCCATCTGTTTTATGTAAATCGTATCCATTACTTAAGAGAAGCATATGCTGTCAATGAAACATCAGCGTGAAAGTTGCGCAAAATAGGTAGTGTATACATACAAACATTTAACTGCAGAAACACAGATTTTGAGAGCCATACCGATTAAGGAAATAATATTTTTGCAGCAGTGAAGAGATTTCATTCATACGCGTGCCTCGTGTTCGCGAGTGAATAGCAGATCAGGATGGAAAAAGTGCACGCGTTCTTACCTCCGTCCGAGCTGTTTTTAATTGTTTTTTCAATGTAAACACTCGCGCGACGTACGTGTTTGGCAATTGCGAAAGGTCCCACTGTGTTTATAAGTGTCTCGTTCCATGTTTTAATACGCCGTGTCATGGTAAAACAAGTTAAACTTTTAAAAACGCGTCCCGAGACTTGTGCGTTCTATTTTCGCTGCACTCACTGTTCAATAAACGCGTTAAATGCATGCACACTGCTCACATGTAGGCTATCCATATGTTCATTACACGAATTCCCATTCTTCTTCTGCATACTGCTGTTACAAACATCTCATAATCAATTTATGAACCAGTTGCCATAACAAAACACGCATGATAATTTGAGGTTGCAAGAAGCCTGAACATACCCGAGCATCTCTCCGATGGAGTATTTGATATGGAGCCCTCCTGGACGGACAGCAGGACACGCGAGGATAGAGCCTGTGACAAACCTCCCCTCCACCGCTTCCCTCCAGTGACAGTTTTCTCTCCTTCTTCTTCAGGCGTTTCGGCAGACTTCCATCGTAACATCTCCTCCTCCTTGGACTTAATTCTCCTTTCTCGCCGAATTTCGCATCACCACATTCCCAAAAATTGGCCGCGACGGCCAACAAGAGCACAAATTGCAAATGCTTCATTTTACAGGGATTAAACCAAGCGAAACACGCGACTGCTCAGAAATAAATAGGACTGCTGTATGACAGTCCCCACGCGTCCAGAAAGTTGTTATAAAATAACTAGACTAAGCAACTATTCATTAATAAAGTAGGCTAGTCTGAATTAAATTATAGTTAAGATATTAAACAAAAAAAGACAACAACAAACAAACAAAATACGATAATAAATTAAGACAAGTGCTGGTTATGATGTTGTTAAAATGAAAAAAACAAACAAACTGATATTGTATATTAATGCAATATATATATATATATATAAAAATAAGAAAAGTGATCAGGTTATAGGCCTATACAGAAATCGTAGTAGTACGTCTCCTTGCCAAAAAGTTAAATCCCGTTTGTGCACAAAGGTTGATGCGTGTGATCAAAAGTTGCACTAAGTTGTCTGATGCATGCTCTTCAGTGCACTCACATGTTTCTCTTTGCTCTTTCCACCTTCTTTTTAACCAGCGCGCGAGAAGGGGAACGCGCACGATGACGTCTATCCAGTCCGGGAACGCGCATCATGGTGTAGCCTACGTAAAGAAAAGGTATTATACACTATAAAAGTGTTAGTAATTTCAACGGGGAACATTTTTTAAATTCCAGCAGTACAAACCAATTATAAAACAACTATAAAATATTGATTTTTTTTAGCTGTAAGTAAGAATTTATAACATATGGCAGATGAACATTCCCAGATCATCACATTTGTTTAGATTGATTTTAGTTTGTTTTTATTTTTGTTATCAGCTACAATGGAGTGTTTTATGTTCCATTTTATATTATTTATTTCATATTTATTGCATTATTTCACAGTCATGTGTCACCCTGATATTGTCTTTGTGTGTGGCACTGTGCTCTGTGTTCATGTAATATCAAACAGCACAAAAACCTTTAAGTCTATAATAAATGTTACATTTAGCTTCAGATGTTATTAGATATTGTTAATATTAATAACACTATTACTAAAATCACTTACATTAATATTAAGTGAGGATCAATCGATTCCCCTCGATAAATCAAAGCTACAATTAAATAGTGTAAAATATACAGTCACCAACAGTACAGTATAGTTTTCTGGCAACCACTGATACTTACCATAATATGCCCAAAAATTAAAATTCTGCCATCATTCCCTCACCCTCATGTCGTTCCAAACCTGTATGGCTTCTTTCTTTTGAGGGTGAGACAACATGAGGGTAAAGGATGGATTCCACTCCATTTTATTATTATTATTACACACACACACAAAAAAAAAGTCTTACGGGTTACACTTTATTTTAAGGTGTCGTTGTTACAGTGTAATTAGACATTTAAGTACTGAGTAATATTAAGTAACTACATGTACTTACTATAGGGATAGGGTAGGATTAGGTTTTGGTTGAGGGTTAGTTGCATGTAATTATGCACAATTTATAGTTATTACTATAGAAACTACATGTAACATATGTAACAATGACACTGTAAAATAAAGTGTTACCGTCTTAAGAAAATAATTGATACCCTTTGCATTTGCTCTTTAGTTCAAAGTCATAGACTTTGCGGATTTAGATGAGGAAATGGTTACTCAATAACCTAAATGCAACACATGAGATAATGTAAATCTGTATCTCTCTAATACATTATCTCTCCTGTATTGTATATTTATTTATGCACTCGCTCAGTTAATTATTTCTATTAGATGCTAACTTCCAACGGCTCTGTAGGAGATCAGGGGCTACAGCAGGACAGTTTGTTGATCTGAGTGTCTGACACTCTTACGTTAACAGAGTTGTGAGAATGTCTGGCATTCTTGCTCTTCAGAGGGTTTCTGATAAGACTGAGCCAAACGCAGGACAAGTCTTCTTTTCTTCTCATCTATAGAGAGATCTTTAGATTGCAGGTCCAGAGGGGAATATCCTCTCAGAACAGACCTTAGTTGCATTAGTTGCAATCAGTCGCATTACCGCACCTGTTCATCCTTGGGGGTCCAGCACTGACCAGAACACTGGCTGATTATCAGCAGAGATCAGGAGTTGCAGGAATCCACAGTGATTGGACTGTTGGGTAATTATGGAAATAGCCCTGAGCGTTGAACAGCCTGCCACCATATCCAGCCAGGCCTGCTCTGTGTTCAGAAGCGGGCCAGCCTATTTGATCTGTCTCGTTGCATGGTAAATATGACATGATTCACATAGGGTGCAGATGCAAAGCTAAGGACCTTGAGAGATGCCTTAGACTGGTTTGTGATCAGTCTAGAGTGACATGAAAACATGTGCGATACAGCTGTGGTTTGGGAATACATCTGCTCGGAGAGATAGAACCCTTTCCATTGTGCAGAAGCTCCAATATTCTTCAGGATATTCTCGCCTTTTTAAAGCACTGATATTATGGCTACTTACCAATTCCAGAAGGCAACATATATTCACACACATCTGAAAATAACAAACTGTTCCATATTTTGGTGACTTTATTTGAGTCACCAAAATGTATGACAATTTATGAGTTCTAAAATGACGTATTTAGCAATTTTTTAATCATTGCTGTTGTGACACTGTGACTATTACACCACCATCAGTAATATTTAAGCTTTCTATTAGACATTCTGAGTAATTTGTAACCCTTTCCAGGTCCCCGTTTCAACAAACAACAGATGGCAAAATGAGTTTTTGTTATGAGAAAACTCTTAAAGTTCCAATTTCAAGCAAAACCGCAATTTCACATATGCTCTGATTTAGTACAGAGGACATTAACAACAATATGCACTATCCTTTTGGTTTTTATACGAGAAGTTATGCCATAACCAGAACCTAATATATAGTCATCAATTGAGGTTGGAGATGGCAGGATATTTCTTGCTTTGTCATTTGGGAAAGTCCCTGGGTTAGATCTGTTGTCTCATTCAGCAATAACAAGGCTTAGCTTTGGTCCAATAGCCCTCGAAGAAAAATACTCCCCACCAAGGGGTGGATAGTCCCTGACCACACAGAATCCAGTAACACCCTTGAACTCACAGATCAGAGGTGGCAAACCACACTCAAGAAAATATCTTAAGAGGCATGAGAAAAGGTGACAATGTCCTGTTGACACCCAGTTGTGACCCTGGACCACAAAACCAGTCACATGGGTCAATTTTTTGAAATACGTAATATTAAAGCTGAACGAATAAGCTTTCCAGTGATGTATTGTTTGTTAGGATATGCCAATATTTGGCTGAAAATCTGGAATCTGAGGGTGCAAAAAATCAAAACATTGAGAAAATCGCCTTTAAAGTTGTCCATTTATGTTCGCGATTGTGCTGCATTCACTCACAAAAATAAATATTTTATATATTTACGGTAGGACATTTACAAAATATCTTCATGGAACATGATCTTTACTTAATATCCTAATGATTTTTGGCATAAAAGAAAAATCGATAATTTTGACCCATGCAATGTATTGTTGGCTATTGCCACAAATACACCCGTGCAACCTGTGACTGGTTTTGTGAACCAGGGTCACATTTGTCAATGTTCTTCTTAAGTGGTGCCTATCTGTGCATTACACCATCAAATGTCTTTTTGCACACAGCACAGTTTAATAGCAGGAGAACTGCAAACCATTTGCCTCCATCATTGAAAGTTTTTCAAGAAAAAAGTTTCTCATGTACCATAAAAAACGCAGGCTGATTTACTTGATTAGAAATACACTCAAACAGTAATATTGTGAAATATTATTTCAATTTAAAAGAACGGTTTTCTATTTGTATGTAATTTAATTTGTAATGTAATTTATCCCTGCTGGCAAAGCTGATTTTTTTAGCTGTCTTCAGTGTCACATGATCCTTCAAAATCATTATTTAATGCTGATTTGGTGCTAGCATTTCTTATTATTAGCAATGTTGAAAACAGTTTTTGCTGCTTAATGGTCTGGAATTATATTTCTTGTGATAGCATTATATACATTTTGATCGAATTGAAAATGTTTCTTTTCAGGTTTATACATTTAATGTCAATCGACATTTAAAGGAATAGATCAGCCAAAATGAATCGTAATATTGTTCCAAACCTGTATGACTTTCTTTCTTTCTTGAATTTTTCAGAATATCTTCTTTTGTATTCCACAGAAAAAGTGCATACAGTTTTGGAACAACAAGAGGAAAATGAGTAAAGGTGACAGAATTTTCATTTTTGGGTTGACTATCACTTAAATTCAAAGTATTATTCAGATTCCAGGCTTCAGTACAACAATAATATAAAATCCTTTTAGAATTATGCAATCCAAATGTTGTATTTATAACAGTGTATAATACTGTACATTTTCCTCATACAGTATAAATGGGTCTTTACATGAAACTATATAGTTGTCTTTCTGTTTTAGGGTCCCTCGCAAGGGGATCATCATATTTGGGTGTATGTAACATAAAATAATAATAAAAAAACATCCTTTAACCTACTCTCCCTTTTTCTTATTTCAGCAATAACAGTAATTGTCTATGGTTTCATGTACAGGCTTTTATATTCAGAGAGAATGGAATGTGTTCATAATGTTCTCAGTAGTTGTGACATGGCTAATGAGGTCCCGCCATCTGTTTATGAACGTTGTGGAGAGAGAGAGGGAGAGAGAAAGAAGAGAGAGAGAGAGAGAGAGAGAGAGAGAGAGAGAGAGAGAGAGAGAGAGAGAGAGAGAGAGAGAGAGAGAGAGATTCAGTAGCTCTTTCCAGCAATGGGTGCAGGCCCTGGTTTCCACTTCAATGACTCTAAACACATAAGGATGTTTTAAGTGCGGTGACTTAGACAGAGAGCCAGCTCCCAGCGAGTGTGTGAGAGAGTGAGTGAGTCATTGGTTGCACTGGGCCGCTTGCCCGGGATCAACAACCTCTAAATCATTGGCCTTTGCCATTGGACCACACGAAGTTTCCTTCATTCCCGTCTTTTACTCCGCTTCAGTTTGACTACCTGCCTCTGTTCGTATCGCTCTGTTTTTACATCGTCCTTCTCTCCCATTTCATCTTTCACCTTGGCATCTGTGTATCTGCTCTTCCCTAATTTCCTTTTTTAATCCTTTAGATAATATTTTCATCTTTCTTTTCATTTTTCTTTTCGTTTTCTTTTCGTTTGAAGAAATTCAAAGAGGTTTGTAAGAACATATTTAGGGAAGGAAAACATCTAGGGAATGTCACCATGACAACTTAATGTAAACTCCAAAATGATTGTAAAAAATGTAAACAGCTTTATAGCTCAAATAATACACAGGTTTTAACAGAAGAAATACTAAGTTTTTTTTTTTTTTTAAATATAAGCTTCACATTTCTGCTTTTAAGTCCACAAAAAGAACCTGTAAGTACCTCACCATAAACTTTTGAAAGCAGAAAGTCAAGACGCTGGATTAGTTCAATAACTGTTAACACGACACTTGATTTTTCAATGTTCCCCCTCTTTCATGTTAAAGCCAAAGAGTGATACTTCTTTTTGGGAGCAAGAGTGTAGACTTTGCTCTAGGGAAGGAAATGGATCAGTGTGGTGTTGGATTCGGTTCTTTACAGGAAGCGCAGTCCTATCAAGAGCACAGATTAGTGATCGGTATGGCAAAACCAGGCCTCTCAAGAGACTCCACCAAAGCGTGACCCAAAGCTGTTCCCTGACCTCTGCGTAATGCTGTTTTTTCATCATAGAGGCATTCATTTACCACACACACACTCCCGACACCACTACCACCCCATCACACGCACACTCACACATGCCTTTCATCATCCATGACCATCTCTTTCTGATTCCTCCACAGAACAGAGGGAACCTGCACTGCTTACTATGAGGTCTAGCGGATTGGATAATGTCAAATAAACCACATCATTTATGTCCATTTTATGCTTGGCCTCCAAAATTTCATTCTGATCACACAAAGCTTCCCATCCTGAAAGGTTAGCATAGGGTTAGCACACAGATGGATTTTCTTTTTCTCATTCTTTTTTTCCTGTCCCTAGGCTAATTATTTGTAAACGGTTCCAGTAGGGGCCAACGGCACTACCCAAAGTAGACCCATAGATTTGCCTCCCATATGTCAGTGCAAATTGCAGCAGGGGCTTCGTTCTGATTTTGCATCTCTGGCTTTACTGCAAATGAGTTGAAAGGGAGGAATGGGCAACGAGCATGTTGTGTTGTGCGTAGCAGCATTGATGGTGGTCCTTCAACATGATCCCACCAGTGCCCCACGCTTGGCCCATCTGTTCCGACTCGGCCTACTCAAATCTCTATCAGACTTCTACTGTTTTATGAAACCCAGACTGGCAGGACACTCCACCAGTGTTGACCAAATCTACCGCCAATGTGCTTGTGACAAACGATGTGGGAGTCCACTGCTCCTTAGATCTGAGAAATATAAAAGATGTACAAATTAGCACCGCAACATATTTTAAAGCACACAGCAACAACAAATTACCTCATTTTCTTTCTTTTGTGGAACAAGATATTCTGAAATTTTTTTTTTGTCCATACAGTACAATTAAAGTTAATAGGGCCCCATGCAAAACTGACCCCGTTGACTCCATTTGGACCCCAGCACATGGACAAATACAGTTGAAACATTCTTCATAATATCTTCTTTTGTGTTCTGCAGATGAAAGAAAACTGATCAGTGTGGTATTGAATTCAGTTCCTTATAGGAAGTGCAGTTCTGTACAGTCAATAAAGGACTGTTTATATACTGTACAACGTGCAGTGTTTCTGTGACTGTCCAAAGCACGAGAATATAAGGCACGTGATTGGCTGTCTGTTGCTTAGCATCTAGCAGTAACATTCTAACATCACATCATTTCACACTGTATGTTTGGCACCGCAATGCAGAGTTGATATCGCAGATCAAGAGCAGGGAAACATATGAAACATAACCCTGGGTAAAAACAGTGCAAACCCTGATTCTAAATTACAAGTGTAAAACGTTCCTCTACCTGGGGTTAAAAAGGGGGGTTAGTATAATAATAACCTGGGGTTAAATGAAGTGTGAAAACCCATGTCATGTACTTTGTTAATATGTGAGTCATGTACTTTGTTAATATGTGAATAAAAGCCTAAATGAAATCTGCTCATAATAAAAAGTCTTTTTAGAAGACTTAGTTTAAATAATTACTTTTCCAATGTATTTTGTTTTTAAGCTTAAAAAATTAGCTAGACTTCCTATTGAAAGAATATTACAAATATCTTTATTTGTGTTCCGAAGATGAATGAAAGTCTTAAGGGTTTGGAACAACACGAGGATGAGTAAATAACAGAATTAAAATTTTGGGGTGAACTAACACTTTAAACACTGTAAGGTTCTGATCTACAATGTGTGTGGGAATCTGAAATGTGACATGGAAACAATGTTGACTCAGTCTGCCTTTTTTTCCAGTAAGAGCGGGTGCCCAGATCAGATAGTGCCGAGAGGCTCAGATACACAGTGGGCAGGCGGTAGATTGGTCCAGTGTGCTCCGTGCTGAGCTCTCACTTTCATCTCAGTTCAAAAGGTCATAGGTTTGTAACTGCACCATGTTTTATTGTCCCAGGGAAGGGTCTGAGGTCTCATTCGCAGAATAATATTTCCCAGCTTAGTCCTCCGGCTATTCTTTTATATCAAAAACCAAAGTGAAAACTTCCCTTTGACGTGCATCTTATTACCAGGAATGACTCATTCCACTAGTAAGCTCAGCTTTCTACATCCATATGTTTTTGTTACATCTTTTTTCTCCTTAAAGCAGAAGGTAAGTCCAGCAGAAACCATAGAACAACAGCTTCAGAGTATTTTTTCCATCCTGCCACCCTGAATGGAACACAAACTGCGGCTGGTGTTGTATTTGCTGATACAGTTCATGGTGGGTATTTGGTTGTACAGACAGTGCAGGTCAAGCATTCACATTGAATTTCTTTTGTGCCCTCCCATGTTGCTTCACTCCATTTGGTCTGAAGTGTTTTCCTGAGTATTTCGAAAAATTGCTGACAGTCAAAGCGTTTATATTTATGCGTCTGTTATTTCTATTATACATATGGGTGTTAGTGAGGTCTGCCTGAAGGTTCTCATTAGCTAGCTCCCGGGTGACGCGGGTGTCAGGGTGTTCCTCCAGGTCCACCCAGCAAGCGGTGGCTTGAGCCAATGTGATTGCGCTAGTGGGACCAGGGCCTCAGACTTTTCCCAGCAGGGCCTTCACCCTCATGAGCAGTGGGGTCATCACCCTGTCTAACAACCACATGTCTTCTGTCATTCCTTAGCTTTGTCATGGAGCCAGAAAGAGCCATGGGACAGTCTGTTCTGCTGAACCTCAGTAGGAATATGATCACTTCGTGTCCTTTAACTTACTATAGTTTATTTACATGTACAGCCCCATTTCCAGAAAATTTGGGACATTTTGTAAAATGCAATGAAATCATGAATCTGTTATTTGTTATTTCTGTTTAACCTTTATTTAACTGAAATAATACAAATAAAATAATTCAATTTTTTTCACTGGCCAACTTAATTGTATTTTGGAAATATAAACAAATTTAGATTTTGATTGCTCACTTCAAAAAAGTTGGGAAAGAGGCTAAATAAAAGTGAAAAGATGATCGAATATCCAAGTTAAACAGTGTTAAACAGTCCAAAATAAGCAGATGTACTGGTAATACAGTAGGTGAGGGTATCGTATTTGGGTATAAAAGGAGCATCCATTAAAGGCTCAGATGGGTCATGGCTCACCACCTCCCATTTCCCAATGCAAGACTGCAAAGAATTGAGGTCTTTCTCCATCTACCATACATAATATTATGAAAAGATTCAGGGAATCCAGAGAAATCTCAGTCTGTGTATAGGGCAAGGCAGGAAAACCTTGTTGAATGTGTGTCACCTTTGAGCCCTCAGATGGCACTGCATGAGAAACCATCATGCTGCTTTGTTAAATATAGCCACATGGGCTCAGGAGTACTTTGGAAAACTGTTGTCACTTTACACAGTCTGCAGCTGTATCAAGAAATGTAATTTGAATTTGTTATGCAAGGAGAAATCTATACATCAATTATATGCAGAGATTCTCTGGGCCTGAGCTAATCTTAGATGGTCCAAAAGACAGTGGACATGTGTGCTGTGGTCAGATAAGTCCATATTTCAGCTTGTTTTGGGGGAAAATGGTCATTGAAAATATGAAAGGGAATAAATGTTGTGATGTTATTTCCATCAAGAGGTGTATTCATTTTTGGTCAAGATCTTGTATTGACAATGCAAGGGTAGAACACTGAAAAACTGTAAAGTCTACTCCAGCACATCCCAAAGACTTTCAATGAATTTAATTGAAACTCATGCTTCATGCTCCCTCCCAACCATTCTTTCACAATGTGAGCCTGATGAATCTTGACATTGTCATCCTGGAATATGGCCATGATATGACTTTCTACATGGTTGTTTAAAAAATGAAAAGCTACATACTCAAATGTTATATAACATGCTAGAAACATAATAATCCCTACAATAAGCATTTGCCTATTTAAATCCAAACAGCAATTTTTATTTTTTTTGGCCGGGCAGTGTAAATAGCTGCCTTTATATTTTAGGCAGATGGTTTCTGCAATGGGATGATCATATTTGGGAAACACATAAATTAAGATAAATACATATATTAAAAATGGCTTACACGCAAATTCTCTCTCACACAAAAATGTTCTCGGTTACTATCGTAACCTTGTTTCCCTGAGAGTAAGGGAACGAGTATTGCGTAGCTATATGCTTATGGGAAAACTCCTTTTCTCGAGAATATTGAAGCCTTTATTTTAAAACGCAGTGCAGCTGCACAGCGAGTGCAGAGCAGAGCTGACTAGCGCGCTCATTGGCAGTGCTGCGGGAACTGCACGAACCTATGGCGAAGCGGCTGATACGCACAAACCAATTCAGCGCCTCGCTCGCCGAAGCCCTATGGCTTCTGGCAATATAAATCGACTGAAGCGAAAGCAACTGAACCAAGCATAATAGCACGGCAGGCTACGCAATACTTGTTCCCTTACAGGGAACCCAGGTTACGATAGTAACCGAGAACATTCCCTTTCGAGAACGGTCTCTCGTATTACGTAGCTAAATGCTTATGAGAACCCATTTCGAAACGCCATGCTATTAGCTTAACAACTTCGCCCTACACTATCATCTAGGGCTCTGAAGCCTGAGGTTAATAGTAGAGCTAAAATCAGAATCCAATGGGGACCAGACCAAGTCGAGCCCGACAGAGGGTAACTAGAGGCTTGCCCCCCCCCGGGGCCAAGGCCTTTATACAGAAAAGACTTGTGCCAGCAGAGCAGGAACCTCTAAGTTATAAAATCTCACAAATCTGGACGGCGAGGACCAGCTGGCCGCCGCACAAATGTCTTCAATTGGTCTTCAAAATGTCTTCTCTGCTTAGTGACCGAGAGCCCTTTGGTGCGGCCACCGAAGCATACGGAGAGCTGTTCCGACTGCCTGAATGGGGCAGAACGCTCTAAATAGACTCTAAGGGCCCTAACAGGGCAGAGTAGAGTCACGTCTCTGTCGTCTTCCGATGGGGGAAGAGCCAACAGTGCAATGACCGGAGCTCTGAACAGAGTCAAGAACACTTTGGGAACATAACCATGCCTTGGCCTGAGGACAACTTTAGAGTCGTTAGGCCTGAACTCAAGGCAGGAAGCACTCATAGAGAGCGCTTGCAAATCACCCACTCACTTAACCGATGCTAGGGCTAGCAGAAGTGCGGTCTTGAAGTGAAAGAGGCTTCAGGTCAGCCGACTGAAGCGGCTCAAAAGGGGGTCCCTTCAGGGCCCTGAGGACCGTGGAAAGGTCCCAGGCAGGTATAGAAGGGGGCCGAAACGGGTTCGGCCTCCTGGCCCCTTTGAGGAAGTGCACAACGAGGTCGTTCTTCCCCAGTGATTGGCTGGTCACAGGGGCATGAAAGGCTGCTATGGCCGCCATGTATACTCTGAGCGTGGAGGGGATACGACCCGCATCCAATAGCTCTTGGAGAAAGGAAAGTACCAGTGGCACTTCGCTTGAATAGGGGTCAAGGTCCTGGGCTGCACACCAGCCGGTGAACACTGACCATTTCAGAGCATAGAAGCGCCTAGTTGACGGTGCTCTAGCCTCAGTGATGGTGCTTAAGACTTTTTCTGGGAGGCTCCTGGATACCCGTTGAGGGGCCAAACATGGAGGGCCCACAAGTGGGGACGGGGATGCCAGATCGTCCCGTTCGCCTCCGTGAGGAGGTACCTTCTCAGTGGCACAGGACAAGGAGCTGTTTCTAGCAGCTGTGCCAACTCGGGGAACCAGACCTGGGTCTTCCAGAGAGGGGCTATTAGGAGGACAGCACGCTTGCTCTCCCTGATCCGCTCCATGACCTGAGGGAGCATCGAGACCGGAGGGAATGCATAAAGAGGGCGGCTGGGCCAATCGTGGGCAAGCACGTCCCTGCTCTCGGAAAAGAAGATTGGGCAGTGAGAGTTGTCTTCTGCGAAGAGGTCGACCTCTGCCCTGCCGAAGACAGTGTACAGGTTGCCCGACCTGAGACTGCTGTGGCGATTTATATAGGATACCACTGACATGGTGTCCTGCCAGGTTTGGGAGGAAGGCTTTCAGGGCCAGAAAAAATGCTCTCATTTCGAGGCAGTTGATATGTAGGCTTTTCTCCGGGCTCGAGCAGAGGCCGGAGACGGGCCTGCCCTCGAACAGAGCCCCCCAACCTAGGTTGGAGGCATCTGTTGAAATCACCTTCCTCCTCGAAACCACACCCAGGTTTACACCCGACTAGTACCAATCGGTGACTTTCCAAGGAGCCAGGACTTTGATACAGCCGTGGTTCACTTTGATGCGTAAGTGGCCAGAGTGCCACGCATGGGCCGGTAATCGGGGTTTTAGCCAGCGCTGCAGGGGCTATGCGTATATGCAGTAGGCCCAGTTGGAGTACTGACGATGCTGAGGCCATAAGGCCCAGAACCCTCTGAAACGTTCTGAGGGGCGTGTAAGAGCCCGCCCTGAACGAAGCCGTTAGCTTTTGAATGAAGAGAGCGCGGTCTGGCGTGAGCCATGCTCTCATCCATCATTCTGGCTCATTCTGGTCCAATCGGAGGCCGAATTACTGACCCACAGATCCTGGCTTCTCAGTCATTTGGAATGCCTTGGGCTCAGGATAATTTTTTCTAAGAGTGTACTGTCCCCCAGTCAAAGTATAAATTATCCTGAGCCCAAGGCATTCCAAATGACTGAGAAGCCAGGATCTGTGGGTCAGTAATTCGGCCTCCGATTGGACCAGAATGAGCCAATCGTCGAGGTAGTTCAGAACGCGCATTGCCCGCTGTCTCAGGGGGGAAAGAGCCGCGTTCATGCATTTTGTAAACGTACGAGGTGCCAGGGACAGGCTGAATGGCAGGACTTTGTATTGATAAGCCTGCACCTCAAAGGCGAATCTCAAGAATGGCCTGTGATGGGGGGCTATCTGGATATGAAAGTAAGCGTTTTTCAGATCAACCGACAATAAACAATCCTCTGGGCGAATTTGCGCAAGAATTTGTTTGGTTGTCAGCATCCTGAATGGCCATCTCATGAGGGTATTGTACAGGTGTCTGAGGTCTAGGATGGGCCTGAGGCCGCCGTCCTTTTTCGGGACGAGGAAGTAACAGCTATAAAAGCCTGACTCGCTTAATGACAGGGGAACTGTCTCGACAGTTCCTTTCGCTAATAGATTCGACACTTCGGTGCGAAGGACATGAGCCACGTGGCTTCTCACCGCTGTCTCGACCACGCCATGAAAGTGCGGAGGCCTGCGAGCGAATTGGAGCAAGTAACCTCATTTTATTATATTCATTACCCATTCCGACACATCGGAGATGGCTGCTCAGGCCTCGGCCCGATTGGCTAGGGGTTGAATGAAGTCTGGGGACGGGCCGCCATGCAATGGGGACCCAGCCACCCAGGGGTTGTGAGTTAGAAAAGTGCTCTTTTTGTGCTCTACTAGGGTCACTGTTAAAACAGAGTTTGTTTGCAGGAGTGCATGTATTGTGACGGGCCCATTGACTGCAGAATGAACATCTCCAGCCGCCTGAGCTAAAGAGGGGGCTGGGAGAAGTATGTGAGCTATTTTTGAGGGTGGTCCGGCCGCAGTGAGACTTAACCCCTCCCTTTTCCTTCCTGTTGTGCGACTAGGAAGGCTTCCGAGGCTCAGGGACCAACACAATCTTGGGTCAGGGCCCCTGATGCTCCGGGAACGAGTATCACTTTGTTGGCTGTGGGCACCGATGGGTTTCAGCCGCTGGGTGGGGCTGAGAAACCGGTGGCGCTGGCTTTGCTGGCTGAGGGGGCGGCGCTTTCTTGGGGTGGCCCGAAGCCGAACTGGACCGTTTCGGCAAGAAGTGACGCATGGCCTGCGACGCCTTCTGTGCTTCGGTGAAGCGCTCTGAGAAGCCTTTCACTGCAGGACCGAAGAGGCCCGTGTTGGAGATTGGAGAGTCCAGAAAGGCAGTCCTGTCTGCGTCTTTAATCTCCGTCAAGTTTAGCAAGAGGTGGCACTCTATCACAACTAAACAACTCACATACTCCTTCCAGTTGCCTGGGCGGTGGTCTTAGTAGCGTGCAGGGCTAAGTCAGTAGTGCTGTGCAGGTCCCTAAAAGCCTCGGTGTCCGGTCCAGGTTCAGTCATGGGGCGGAGGAGTTTGGCCTGGAACACCTGGAGGACCGCCATGGTGTGCAGGGCCGATGCAGCCTGGCCAGCGGAGGTGTAGGCTCGGCCAGCGAGAGCTGAGATGGTTCTGCAGGGTTTAGATGGATGAGCCGCCATGCATTTCCATCCAATAGCAGTGGGCGGGCAGAGGTGGACGGCCACCGCTTCCTCTAGGGTGGGCAGCTTCTCATATCCCTTTTCCTCAGTGCCGTCAATGGTATAGAGCGTTGCGGAGGTGGATATTATCAGGCGGGCCGAGTAGTGGGCGCGCAATGACTTAGTGAGTTTGGCGTGAACCTCAGGAAAGAACGGCGCTGGTCTTTGACGAGGGGCCTGGTGGCGCCCCGGCAGGAACCACTCGTCGAGCCAGCTCTTATGAAATTTGCTCTTTTAAACAGAGTGTCGTGGCGGCGAACACACTGTGCGCTCAGAAAGGATATGTGGCTTTTCTCGCCAGATGGCCGCAGGTGAATGGTGAATCAGGAGAGGTGCCATCAAGTCTAGCGCGTAGAACAGGAGGCCGCAGTCCGCCGCACTGCTTAGCTGCAGGTCACTCGTTCCGCTGCTAGGGCTCGTCGACGGCAAAGGCTTCAGCAGGAGAATCAGCAGAGTGGAGAGTTCGCTGAAGGAGATTAAATCTGATTCCTATGGCGAAATGGTCTGCTTATATAGCCAGAAGCCACGCCCATTCTGGCAGGCGTTGGCGCATGCGAGGCGCTGGATTGGTTTGCGCACATCATCCACTTCGCCACAGGTTCGTGCAGTTCCCGCAGCACAGCCAATGAGCACACTAGTCAGCTCTGCTCTGTGCTTGCTGTGCAGCTGCACTGTGTTTTAAAATAAAGGCTTCAATATTCTCGAGAAAAGGAGTTTTCCCATAAGCATATAGTTACACAATACGAGAGACAGTTCTCGAAAGGGAACATTATTAACACACAAATATACTCAGTTTCTGAACAAACATAATCCCCTTCTGTCGTCCTCGGACCACTTCAACCTGGCAATAAATTAAGCAGTGCCAATAACTATAAACAGACACTAGGTCCTGCTGCTTTTGTGCTGGAAAGCCCATTCGGTAAATATCAAAGAAAACAAAGTATAAATCTGGACAAAAACCCCAGGTTTATCTTAAGCTAATTGCAAAGACACGGGGCTGTGGCTTAAGCTAGCTGTGGTCTGCGCCACAATTGCTGCATTCCAGATGCTGATAGCACCAGCGGACCACCAAAGACACAAAGTACCCCTTATTGACATAAGATGTATATAGACTCAGATAAAGGGCTTTGCTATACATTGGCTGCCCATTTTGTGGCTTGCCAGTAGGGGTGGGTGATATGACCAAAATTATATATCACGATGTGAGTAATTTTATTTCACGATAATGATATATATCATAATATATCTAATTATGCTTTAAATAAGTTTTTTTTATGATTTCACAATTTTTTGATACCATTGAAATTTTGCAATATTTGTCAATTTCAATATCACAAAAAACTACTAGGCTAAAGCCTAAGTAAAAAAGAAAGTAATAACAAATAAACTAAATACAAGCAATAGGACAACAAACTACAATAGAATAAACATAAATAAATAAATTGTATAAAGTAAACAAATGTATAAAAAACTGTGTATAATCTTCACTGTGTAAATTAAATATACATATTCTTATTAAAGTTACAAAAGGGATTCAGTCAAGAGCAGTGAGAGATTTTCTCTTTTTTGTTGACACAGATGAGAGCAGGTATATTTGAAAACTGCCACTTTAAGACCGACTGCATGGATCAAGTATACTTTTGCGTTTTCTTTCTCAATTTTTTACATTCACGTAAGACAAAAATGACAGTTTACTTGCAAAGATGGGCATTGTGACACATAAGTATTTGTATTTAACCGTTCAAGCCCAATTAGGCAGCAAAAAGAACTCAGTTCAGTTCTATCAGAAATACTCGGGAGGCAAAATGACGTAACAAAGCATTAATTTATTAACAGCCCAGCAAGGAAGTATTGTGTTTTGAAGTTCTTTGGTGTAGGCCCCGTCCGTAGCTTGCGATCAGAGGGTGGTGGTGGGGTGGGGAGGATGGAGGTAAATGTTGGCGTCAGCATCTGCGAACTCAGACATGTGTAAGTAACGATCTTTTGTACTACAAGTATAGAACACGATTGGTTATATGTGAAGGTAATAAGTGACGTAACAATTGAGTTGGCTTTATGAAACAGTGTGCGCATACAGCGAAATGAGTTCTCTTTCGCTGCTTCAATGCTTAAAAACACATGCAAGCGATAAGCTTTCATGAAGATGCAGCTCAGCAATGTCATGTGAGCATAACCACAATAGAAAATCTCTACCGGTTGATATTGCCCACCCCTACTTGACAGTGAGGTCTGTGCTTCCAGAGCAGAGCAGTGTTCTGTTGCTGCCTCTGGTTCTTTTCTGTCTCTTGAAGCAGAAACCTAATGTGAAAAGGAAACCTGTATACCCTGTTAAACCGCAGCTGTAATTTATGTGCATATTATATATTTTGGAATACAGAATCACATGTCATAAGCACCTGAGTAAATCTCAGCATAACAATGTTGTTCAGAAATGCTCCTGGAAGTTCCCAAAGACAAGATGTGCTATATTCTATCAGAAGATTCCGGCACAAACACATCAGGAGAACAGTATGTGAAAAGGGATCAAGAAAAGAAACATACTGTATTATTCAGAGCTGTCATCACTTTTTGAATGTTGTGTGCCACAGATGGGAATTTTCCATTGTAATGCATGGCCTAAATACAAAATATTAAGAATCAGCTAATGAAGCATACATATCTAATCCAGAAGGTATTAATCTTGGTGTGTGTGTGTGTGCATCATATCACACATCCTTCCAGTGTTTCTAATCAAGTAGCATTTGCATGCGCCCCTTTGATTCTCACAAACCGAGGCTGTCTCCGCCGTTCTGTGTGCCAAGCAACAAGGCCACAAGGTGTGTTTTATATTAAACGTTTAATGAGCTGAGACATTACAATCGGATGCATTTGGCCCACCAAGTTTGTGAAGTTCTCTCAACGAATCTGCTTCGCTGAGTTCACACGGCCTGTTTTGATGAAGCAACAAAGAGGTTAATCAATCATCAATCACTGCTGTGCGCAGAGGAACTCTCAAAGACCTTTCAACACTTGTCTTTCCTTTAGGAGGGCCCTTTTTCTATCGCTCTCAACCTGCGGTTTCCAAGCCGCTTTGAGGAAGAGTCGCCTGCCAAATATGAGCACTTTGCAGACTCCAAATATTTGTATGGTCAATTGGACAGTGTACTGTTGCGGTTGCAGCCCACGAGTCATGTCCAAACACTCTTGAGCTTTCCGAGAATTAACTCTTTAAAATACACACCATAGTGCTCCGATGAAGGATATAGGAGTAGATAAGATGTAGATATAGATCATTTGACTCGAATTTCATGGCGGAAAATAGTTTAACATGCCGACTTTCAATGTTTAGGAACAGTCAGCAAGGACTATTTGTTGCAGTATAGTTTGTAATCTCTGTTAACATGAGATTGTGGGATTGTCGCTGCGAAATGATGGCTTTCTCCTTTGATGTTAGGTTGTAGACAGAACGGTCGAACTCTGAGTGAACTGTTTTGTGAGCTCATAAGCAGTTACCTCACACCTAAATGCTTTTGCCTCTTTTCATCTTCCCAGGCTTCCTTTTCCCCTTTTTATGAATGGAATGCACTGAAAGGTCTGCACAGACAATTATTGTCGCAATGCAGCTTCAAGTAAGACATGATGTTAATTGCAGTGGACTTCAAAGTCACACCCTGCGCTGAACGGCAGGTGAGGCCTTTCCTGCACATTCCATATAAGGATTTCTGCTCAAAGACCTCACATTGCACAGGAATGTCCTGGCCGCATAGGTTGCATGTTCGACCTGGAGCATTGTTATAATTTAGATTGCATTTGTATGACTTTATATGTATAATTTCAAGTAAATCAGGTGGTCCTTTAGCGATAAGAGAATACAAATGCCCCTCTGTTTAGGAATATTATTTTCAACACTCACCACAAAGAAGCTGAACAGTATACAGATCGTGTCTCGACAATTGTTTAGCGAATTGTTTGGACTACCAGTCTGTCACATCATCTTAGGGCTGACTAAATATTTATCAGTTCAGTGAAAAGAGAGGGGGGAAAAGCGTCATTTGTTCCATCGGCTCTGTATGTTTGGTCCTGGAGGACTGGAGTCGTGGAGCGGACCTCTGTTGGAGCTGAAGTTGACCCTGTTTATCATTTAGAGGCCCCTAGACTGATAGAAGTGTTATTGACCCAGGGGCCATGCGTGGCATGTTTGGGATCTGCTGAGTATATCTCAAGCGTTAATCTATACAACACAGCCAATTATAGTCAAGGAAGGCCAAACAATACAATCCATCAGTCAAGGGAAAGATTGGGGGGTGGCCGGTGGCCTGAGTGTAAACCAACCAACCTGGGCACGCCAAGGGTCAGTAGCAGTGTTTGATTGTGTTATTTAGTCGGGGTTCATTTTGCTGTATTGCTGGTGAATGTACGTTTTGTTCCTCTCTGCCCCATGTTTCCACACAAGTATTCATGTTTATTTGAACATGAAAAGTATGCTTGAAATAGTTTTATCTTCCAATCCATGTTTGTGCCACAACAAAATATGTACTGTATATCGGTTTCTTGCATGGACTGCAGGAAACACTACTGCATCTTTTGCAAGGTAAGAAAGGATAGATCAATACAGTTCATAAAGGAATGAAAATTCTATTATTATTCACACACCCATATAAGGCATAAGGCTTTCTTCCGTGGAAAACTTTTTACATGAAAGATTTTCACTGGGGCTGTTGTATAGAAGTGTTATAAAAAGTACAGTATATACACTAATGTTCAATAGTTTGTGGTCAGAAAGATTTTTAGAGAAATTAATACTTTATTCAGCAAAGTGAGCAAACATGCATTAAAGTGATTAAAAGTGACAGTGAAGACTTAGGTTGTTACAAATTATTTCTATTTCAAAATGAATGCTCTTTTGAACTTTCCATTCATAAAAGAATTCTGAAAAAAAGTATATTAAGTATAAATATTCAAAATATTAAGAAATATTTCTTGAGCACCAAATCAGCATATTAAGTCATGTGACACTGACAACTGGAGAAATTATGCTGAAAATTCAGCTTTGCCATCACATGAATAAATTACATTCTTATTATATTAAAATAGAATAGTATTATTTTAAATTGAAATCATATTTTACAATTCTACTGTTTTTTCTGTATTTTTGATTAAAAAAAACACACATTTATAACACTTTTGAACAGGATATTTTCAGACACTGCTTCTGATTTATGGGGATTATGAAAAAAAAAGGAGTGGGTGGATTTTTACAATAGGCTGGTTGTTTACACACTGTGGACTCACATCAATGTTCAAACACCATGTAAAAGTACATTTAGCATTTTAGGTCCATTTTAAATTTGTATTTTCCTCACACAAAGATGTTGAATGACTTCAGAATACATGGAATATTAGGATATATTAGGAGTATTTTTTTTGTTCCAAAAAAAAAAAAAAAAAAAAAAAAAAAAAAGGTTTGGAACAACACATGGGTAAGTAAATAATGACATAATTTGTATTTTTGGGTGAACTGTTCCTCTACGGCAGGGTTCACCAATCTCGGTCCTGGAGGGCCGCTGTCCTGCAGAGTTTAGCTCCAACCCCAATTAAACACACCTGAACCAGCTAATCAAGGTCTCACTAGGCATACTAGAAACTTTCAAACAGGTGTGTTGGAGCTGGTTGGAGCTAAACTCTGCAGGACAGCGGCCCTCCAGGACCGAGATTGGTGAACCCTGCTCTACGGTTTAATATACAATCTAAAACAATCTAAGTTAAAATCAGATTTGTATTTTTAACAGAACCAATTGTGTAAAAATATGTGTGCAAAACTGAACAAAGTATACCTGTTTATCACTTCTATTTTTTCCATTTTTCATTTTTGGGTGAATTATCCCTATGAAACCACAGCCATGTAACGGCAAGGAGAAATTATTATTATAAGGATGGATGGATGGATGGCATAGAAATAGAGAAAGTTAAGAGGCACGAGTGCAAGAGCATTGGTTCCATGTCAGTGCTGGAGTGATCAGGGTCACTAGCAGTCAGTGCACTGTGGCTGTGGGAGTTCAGCATGTCTTCAGACCACCGTGGAGGGGTTCTTCCCCTCAGCCATCCTGCTCATCACCCTGCCTGTTCTCCTCTTCCTCAAGTATACAGCAAGCCTTATCACTCCAATTACAGCCAACAAAATCAGAAGGAAGTTGATCTAGGACCAATGTTTCCACTGCATGACCTCTTAAAATCCAGAAACAAACAGCCCTCTAATCACCATTGACCAGCAGATTAACCCTCCCATTTAAAGAGCCTGTCCTTCTTACAATAATTAATCCCCTCTCTGCCCTTTTGTGTGCTATAGCGAAAGTCCAGGAGGTACAATTTTAGCCGGGTTGTTTGGAGATCCACAAGCAGGTGACATTTTACCCTTGAAAACCAGGTTATTTCAATGTAACATTTGTTTACACCCAGTAGAAACACAATTAGATTTTAACACACTCTTCAGACCAGCTACATTATCAATATTCACATGTACAACACGTCCCATCCGTGCAATCAAAACTTCAATTATCTCACAGACATGTACAGATTCTTGATGACAGCTCTGCGATCACAACTCTTAGTTGTCTGAAATATTCTACTTGAGTTCAAGGTCTTATTGCCCACCCAGAGAGGTTATAGGCCTTCCCCACTGCCCTGTCTCTCCCCTAAGTGGGTGGTCCAAGGGGGTACGGCTGAGGCACAGGTGGGGCATTGTAGGAGTGCTCACAAATATCCCCCCACTAACAACCTCTCACGAACAAACACGCACACATACACAGACCCCATGCCAAACACTTCCTATGGAAAGATTAATCACATTTTGTAAGAACTCTTCATCAAGCTGTTAAAGCACTGAATGTGCAAAGTAGAATTAGATGATCCAATTTAATTAGTTTTATACCCTCAGCAACCAAGAAAAAAAGGGTAAAAATCCCATGCACTGGCCTTTATAAATAATTACAGTTCTGCTAAATGTGTTGTCCAAAGTTTACATGGCAGGTTCATTGCACCCTATCTGTTGTTTGGAAGTCCAAGAACCACCAGCAAGATGTTGACATATGGCAGTTCTTGTGCAGTGCACAAGGCATGACTTCGTCCTGACCATAATAAACAGTAGCATAAAGAGCTATCTGTGCAATATAAACCCCTTACTACACACACACACACACACACACAAACACACACACCAAACCCCACCCATTATTCCCACCAACAGCCATCTGCAGATAGCAGACCACAACGATTCACCAAGTCTCTACACTGTGCCAGTACAAGACATCGGGATGACAGAGGCAGTACCTTCTTTGGTGGTTTGGTCCCATTGATTGAGGGTGCAGGTCACCTGTTGAGTCTTGAATCTGGAAAGTTGTATTGAGGCTAGGATGTACACTTCAGGATAAATCTATCTTGTTAGATTTCCTAAAGTTGCTAACCTCAAATTATGTTGAAATAGGATACAGCTAACATTTATAAAACATAACCATTTTAACAATAACATTTTATTATTATTCAACATAATCTATTAAATTCATTCTATTATTATTAAAAGTACAATGCATAACTTTTCACTCTCTATCACGATCACATCAGTTGAACTTCGGCACTCTTTCTGCATTGATATATCTGATAGTTTGAGGTATAGGGTACAACAGAGCTAAAAGTGCAACAGGGTAAAAGGCACATTTGATTTGATTTTCCTTTGAATCACTTGACAGCACAAAAACTCACTGCAGAACTTTTCTAAACATCCCGTTTCAGTATGCATATGTCAGCCACATTTGGCTCTTGCACACTGACAATAAGGCAAAATCGATTCTGTGGTAAGTTGATGTAATATTTAATGTTGTTGTTTTTTAAATGTTATAGATTTTTGTAGCAAATGAGAATTATTAAAATTACAAAATGCGTTTCGAGACAAAGGTCTTGTTAATGATTTTCAGTTTTGTTGGTAATTAAATCAAATGAAGACTATGGTATTTGGGCTAAAAAGCACAACTACATGTCCATTTGTTGACATGACATGATTAGATTCAAATGGTCATTATGATTTATTAAATTAGGTGATCAGTATTACCATATTTATAATAAAACAATCATATTAAAAAATATATAATATTGATCATATCATATAACATGATATATAATATAATACATATAATATCATATTTACAGGGTGCCTGCAGGTCCTTAAAAAGTCTTAAAGTGTCTTAAGTCCAGTTTTATCAGATTGAAGGACACAAAAGTCTTACATATCTAAAATATCTAACACAAGTTTTTATCATTTTATATCTGTGGATGGAAAAGCAGTAATTGTGATACATCCTCATGTGATTATTAAACTTTAAAAGGTTGTGTTTTTTTAATTAAATTTGAGAGTTGCACGTTCAAAGACAAAACATGCCATTGTTGCACGTTCTACTGGCTAATTTTTCTTTGTTTATTTGTTTGTTTCTTTCTTTCTTTCTTGTATCAACAAAATAATCTGGTCATTGCAAATCTGGTTATCAACTAAATTTAATATTGGTCAACTTAAAAATGTATATGTATTAATATATTAGTACACAAACCAATTCCAATACATATGTCTATATAGAATAAAACAAGCCTTGAGTATTTTAAACTTGCTATTACCTTATTTTTAGGCGGTATTAATGGGCATCTTATGGACAGAATCCATCAGCACATGCTGATATGTGTAGAGGCACATTCGTTTTTTTAGTGGCATTTGAAAATTGCGAAACATGACACAGTATGTTGTGGCACCTCCCGTATAACTGGCACATTAGTTGAGGAGTTGGCAGCTATACTGATGTAATTGACACACAAAATGAAAGGGTCTGAAGCACGTGTGCAACTATTCCAAACCTGATTGATGCTACGTTACCGGAAGCTTTAAATGGAAGCCAGAATCACAACAGCATCATCTTTCTGTCTTCAACAAGCACTCTGTGTGACTGTCAGTCTTATTTGGTGTTGCCTGTCCCTTGTTATCTTTATATATATACTATATATATATATATATATATATATATATATATATATATATATATATAAATGGTGAATAACCAGCATTCAGAGTGTGTGCATCCCTGCCCTCGTTACATCACGGGTGGGGACAAACATGATCTGTGTGTATGCTGCTTGGGAGTAGAGCATGCACGGTCAGCTCTTGAGGGAGTTGGCTGTGTACACTGTGAGGCACTCCCTCTCAGAACGCTTCACTCTCACCTGGGCGTGTTTGAAGAGAGCGGTCAGGCTCGCGGTCCCCACGGATCAGATCCTGCTTCTGCCGAGGCAGAGAGGCGGCTTCATTCGTTGGCTTCGCAGATGGAACTGGTGGAGGGGTTTGAGATGGCTGCTGCCCTTTTTCAGTTCCTTTGCTCAAGTTCGGGATACAGAAGCCCGCTCTGCGGCTTGTCTAGCTGAGGAATTAGTCGTTCTAAGCATTGAAGCGAGTGATATCAGAGATTCGCCAGTCGTATCCCCGCAGTATGGGGAGCTTTTGGAGTTTGTGTCTCGTACTGTGTCTAAATTAAATATCAACTGGCCAGCCGAGAAGTTGGAAGCACAGAGAAAAAGCAAATTGAATGAGCGCTTCCTGCAGTCACAGCCACAACCTCCACATCATGGTTTAACATTTTTCCCAAATCTCCACACTGAGGTGTCAAGATTGTGGAAGAAGCCATTCTCCTCCCACCAATCCAGTCGGTCCAACAATATTCATCGATCGTGGGGCTTAAGGAGAATGGCTATGGGATGATGCCAAGGGTTAAAGAGACACCTGCTGCATATTTCTACCCTGACGCTGTGTCAACCCTCAAAGCAATCAAGCGCGCATGCCTATAGACTAAACACGTAATACGCATGTGTATGCCGTCACCCTTTTCACAGATTCACGTTTTTGAAGTTTACACGGAGATGAGATGATAATGGTATCACTTTCAAAACTCATTTTCAAAAACGTGCACTTTGAAACCTACTTTAAAGTTTATGTTCTCAGGCCACCAAAACGCTGTTGTTCTGTAACAGCCAGAACGCATTAAAAAAAATCCGTTTTCAAATGAAAACAGTGTTGAGTAAGCGCCCTTTAAGTTAATAACAAATGATTTTAAATGAATCAATTAACCTGTTAAACTTCACGAGGACGCCAACGCACTGAAGCGTTCTTTGTTTAAATTAGCTCAAATTTACAGTTAGATGTAATGTAATTACCTTGACAAACTATACATCATTAAAAAGATCTAAGATTCAAGCTTCAAATTTTGACACCTGTCTTACTCTCAAAATCTTAGTGACCGTAATTTGTTAATATGTGTCAGGAATTATGAAAATAAAAAAAAAGGAATCGATACCTTTTGTTTGAAATATGAGCGTCCATTCAGACCATTCAGAAAAAAAAATGAAAAACGACCTTGCAGGAACTCCAGCACTGAACCCACTGGGCAGTCAACTGGGTCCAATTGGCGCTCTCTACAACATGAAGTGAATACTCTCCATTTCAGCACATACAGTTTCCTTGTGGAGGGAGCTCTAGAGTTTAAGATGGTCTCCACTACCTCAGTAGAGAGACCGGCGTTCAGGAATTGATCCCCCTCAGGGGCCAGATCCATAATTTCCATCCAGGAGGCCTATTAGGTTTGAAAACCAAACTTGGGCCGGCCAGCACGGGGCTACCAATAAGACTTGGTCCCCACCCTGGCGAATTTTCCCTAGAACTCTCGGGAGCAGAGCGATCGGGGGAAATGCGTACAGCCGAAGCCTCGGCCACAGCTGTACCATGGCATCCAGTCCCAGATGAGCTGTAAAAGTGAGGGAAAACCAGAGGGGACAATGTGAGTTTTCTTGTGACGCAAACAGGTCCATGTCCGCCTGGCAGAACTTCCTCCAAATTAACTGCACCGTCTCTGGATGCAGTCTCCATTCCCCGGGCCTCAGCCCCTGCCTCGATAGGATGTCTGCTCCCACATTTAGATGCCCTGGGATATAGATTGCTCCCAGCGAGAGAATCCTCCCTTGGACCCATAGGAGGATCTGATGTGTCAGTCTGCACAGAGGGCGCAATCTCAGGCCCCCCTGATGGTTTATATACAAGACCACCGACGGAAAACCAGAGGGGACAATGTGAGTTCTCTTGTGATGCAAACAGGTCCACGTCCGTCTGGCCGAACTTCCTCCAAATTTACTTCACCGTCTCTGGGTGCAGTCTCCATTCCCCGGGCCTCAGCCCCTGCCTCGACAGGATGTCTGCTCCCACATTTAGATGCCCTGGGATATAGACTGCTCTCAGCGAGAGAATCCTCCCTTGGGCCCATAAGAGGATCTGATGTGCCAGTCTGCACAGAGGGCACGATCTCAGGCCCCCCTGATGGTTTATATACGAGATCACCGATGTATTGTCTGTTCTCATCAGAACATGATGGCCTCTGAGGTCTGGGAGAAAGTGCCTTAAGGCTAGCAGTACCGCTAACATCTCCACAGACCCTGGGTCGAGCAGCCCTCCATCACCGCCCCCCACCTTGTGCAGGACACATCTGTTAAATATATCTTGCCCTGACACAATGCTCCTAACACAGGGCCTTGGGCTAAGAACCACGCATTCTTCCACATGACCAAGCAACGAAGGCAACTGCGTGTAACCTTCATCATGCAAAAAGGGTTGCCCCTTGGGGAGAACCCCTTGGTTCTGAGCCACCACTGTAGTTGTCTCAAGTGCAGCAGGCCAAAAGGTATCACTTTGGATGCTGCAGCCATGAGCCCTAACAGCCTCTGGAACTGTTTCACAGTGATACGTTGGCCTAGCTTTATTCTGGACACCATGGCCAGAATTGACTCGATACGTGCAGGAGACAACTGTGCCTGTATTGTGACAGAGTCCCACTCTACTCCTAAATATGTCATCCGTTGGACAGGAGTGAGCACACTTTTTCGCGTTGAGCCTCAGCCCCAAACACCTCATGTGGTCGAGCATGATATCTCGATGCCATGCTGCCATTTCCTGAGACTGTGCTAGCATCAACCAGGCGTCTATATAGTCGAGAACTCTTATACCCTGGAGTCTGAGTGGTGCCAGGGCTGCGTCCATGCATTTCGTGAAGGTGCTTGGGGATAATGCTAGGCCAAACGGAAGAACCCAGAATTGGTAAGCTTTGCCCCCGAATGCGAACCTCAGGAACTTCCTGTGTTCTGGTAGGATGGAGATATGGAAATACGCATACTTTAGATCTATCGTGAAAAAACAGTCCTCAAACTTGATTTGGCTCACGATAATGGGAATTGTCAGCATCTTGAACTTCAATCTCCTCAGAGATTGGTTCAACTGTCAAAGATCTATAATTCTCGTGAACCCAATCTCGTGTCTCGTCTCATGAGATAAGTGTCTCATCACACCCCTACTAAAAACTTACTTAAGCTAGACAATGACTTTCTTCTAGAGCTGCTGTACAGCCAAAACAATCTTTGTTGTATTAATTTCCTATTATCACTTTAAAGCTGCTTTGAAACAATCTGTATTGCAAAAAGCGCTATATAAATGAAAGTGACCTGAATTGACTTGGCTTGACTTGTTATCTGGTGGACAAGGCGTACATGGTGGCAGGTCAGGCCAACGCTTGTTTACATACGATGGGAATTTTGCAAACGTATCAGGCTGACCTGCTTAGGGACTTAGACGAGGTAGAAGAAGTGGGGCCCAATGCTATTAAAGAGCTGCGTCAGGGCAGTCGATGTCTCCACAAGTCTTTCCTCCTTGATGCCCTGCTGTCGCCTCCTGGCCTCTTCGGTGACGCTGTGAGCAGTGTCGTCGAGAGGTTTCAGGAAGCAAAAAAACAGGCGGCATCATTTCAGAGGTTCATACCTCGTCTACATCAGTCCCACAGGGCTGCTGCCAAAGGGCAGCTCAAGCCATGTGCGTCAGGCTTCTCATACAGACAGCAAGGTTGAGTGTTGCGTCTTGAGCCCCCCCAAAGGTGTCTCAGTGGGTCCTACGTACAGTACAGAAAGGATACAGTATCCAGATTTTGGCGTCAGCCACCCAGGTTCAATGGTGTACTGACCACGATAGTGGGCTCTGAACACGCTTGGGTTATGGAACAGGAGGTGCATTCTCTTCTCCACCAGAGAGAAATAACGTGTTCTACAGTCGGTACTTCAAAGTTCCAAAAAAGAATGGGGGGGGTTGTGTCCCATTATAGATCTGAGGCAATTGAACCGGTCTCTGAGGAGCTCCCCGCAAATGAGTTGATTTTGCTACAAGTTCAATCTCAGGCTTATCATTGTGCCCTTGGCATCAGCATCCAACATAATACGTTTTGGCCTTCTGTACATGAGTCCCTTGCAGTGGTGGCTCAGGACCAGGGGGTTTTGCAGAGGGGAAATCCTTTTCACACAATCAAGGTTACGTGCAGATGCCTTTGTTCCTTGATAATATGGAAGAAACCTTAGTTCCTGTCCCTGTGTCCAGCTCTAGGGGCATCATGTCATTGAAAGATTTTGTTGATAGATTCATCTCTCAAGGGCTGGGGAGCAGTCATGGAGGGCCGCTCAGCGCAGAGCCTCTGGAAGGAACATTATCTCTCATGGCACATTAAATTGCCTAGAGATGTTAGCAGTAATGCTAGCCTTACAGCATTTCTTTCCAGAGCTCAGGGGCCATCATGTTCTAATAAGAACAGACAAACGGACAATAAAAAATACGCCAGGATGGGGTTCGCCTCCTTTAAATAGCCTCATTTTGGCCAGCACTAGTGTGGTTTTTGGACCTGTCAGCTCTCCTAGATGGTCTTCTGTGGTAGATTCCAGTCAGGAGGGACCTCCAATCGCAAGCCAGGGGCATAATATTTCACCCCGGCTGGAGATGTGGAAACTTTGGGTCTGGCCCCTGAGGGAGATCAGTTTCTGAATGCAGGTCTCTTCACCAAGTTGGTAGAGACCATTCTCAACTCTAGAGCTCCCTCCATGAGAAAACTATATATTTTTAAGTGGAGAGTATTCACTTTATGGTGCAGACAGTACAGATTTAGACCCAGTGCAGTGGCTTCAGTGCTTGAGTTTCTGCAAGACCGCTTCTCTGCCGGTCTTTCCCTGTCCACACATAAAAGTTTATGTGGCAGCCATTGCAGCTTTCCACGTACCAGTGGGTGGTGGATCTTGGGGGGGCACCATTTGGTTTCTCGTTTCCTTCGTGGTACTCTGAGGATGAGGCCCCGGCTCAGGTTAGAGTCCTGGCCTGGGACCTAGCCATAACATTGGCACCCTTCGAGCCCTTGGACTTGGCAACAAATATGTGCATCGCTCTAAAGGTGGCGTTTCTATTAGCAATTACTTCACTTAAGAGAGTAGGAGATCTGCGGGCCCTGTCGGTTGCTTCCTCCTGTATTGAATTTGCCCCGGGTAGGGTGAAGACTATTCTCCACCCGAGTTCGGGTTATGTGCCCAAGGTACCCACTAATGTGGCCCGGTCAACCGTCCTTCAGGCCTTTTATCCTCCTCCTCATGTGTCAGCAGAACAAGAGAAACCACATTTACTTTGCCCTGTCAGAGCTCTTGACATCTATATACGTAAGACTTCTCAATGGAGGAAAACTGACCAACTTCTGGTATGCTTCGGGTCTCCTAAGAAGAAGTGCCCGGCCACTAAACAAACAATCAGCAGGTGGACTGTTGAGGCTATTTCCATGGTTTATGAGGTGCACGGTTTGCCTTCACCTCTTCAAGTCAGAGCTCATTCTACTCGAAGTGTTGCTTCCTCCAGTGCGTTGCTGTCAGGGGCATCCCTGTAGGAAGTTTGTGATCCTCCCCGCACACATTTATAAGGTTATATAGCCTGGACCTTCCAGGTCACTCCGGGGTCTCAAGTTCTTTTGCCCTAAGTTGTGCCGGGACAGCTTCACACAAGGGCAGGCGCTTGTCAGCATGGCGAAGTGGGTATTTCGTATTTCGAGTTCCCTCGAAAGGGAACGTCTCAGGTTATGCATGTAACCATGGTTCCCCGAGAGGTGCACAAGACACTGTTTCCCCTTGCAATACTTCCTGCATGCCTGGGAGCATCAAAAGGTTGATGCTGTTGTGATCCCAGCTTTCCTTTATAGCTTCCACTTACGCCGGCACACATCACGAGGTGACGCAGCAACAATCAGGATTGGAATAGTTGCACATGTGCTTCAGATGCAGTCACACTAAAGGCATTCTCCAAAGCGTCAGCTAAGACACAGCATCTAGTTCCCCTCCCAGGGAACCATGGTTTACATGCGTAATTTTTAAAAGAAATGCTTGATAAAATTCTTAAGCCATGAGTACAAGACTTTTTTGACTATCAAGTAAAGGGGAAAATATAAAGCATAATTTTGTGTACTTAGCTTTTATAATGTGGAAAAAAGGACAATCCTAAACAAATATGCTAATTTTGTCATACTTTTTAATTAATGTCAATTAAAAATTGTAAATCATTAATTTTCGAAAATCAGTTTGCTTTTGAATGGCATGTGCCGCTGAATATTGTGTAATACCAATATTCCATTCCAGTATAAATAATGCATTAACAGTGGCATATGTAAATGTAAACATTTATTTTTGCATAATATTGTATGCTAGTCCTACATTGATCAGCACAAGATAAACAAAATATTCCAAATGGAAAATGGGTTAGCTGAGCTGTCAATTCTTTGTAAGCATGTGTTGTATTCAATTCATACTGGAGAAACTAGATTGTTGAGCAAAATAAATTATCACAATATTTTGTTTTTGGTTACACTGTGAAAAGTACATAAAAGAAACATAATAATAATATAAACATTTTACAATATATTACAAGTCTCTATGTAATAATACATACAACAGGACATGAGAAGAAAAGAAGTCTAATGGTTGTTGTTCAGATTAACTGGCTTAAAGCCTACAGTATGTTTGAAAGCAACACAATATTAATTACATATCATTCTGCCGTACTTTACACCATTACATTATGCTCTGGCAGACAGAGACATGTGTCAGTCACTACCAGAGGTGCCACAACATACAGTGTCATGTTCCACATTTTTTAGTGGCACACGCAACAATCCACTGACACATGACACTGAAAACCGGATGTGCCAATGGTGTCTGTGTCGCTACTGGAGTTTTGCTGATAAGCAGTATTTAATCAATTTAAGTAAAATAATCTGAGATATATAGTATATTTACAGAATAAAAGTAAATGAGATCATTTTATCAAAATAAACTAAATATGGTAAAACTTTGCTGGTGGTGCTCGAGTGTGAACAAAACAACAAACAATAAAAAACAAACTACTTTTATGATTTATTATCCCCAATGTGTTGTCCATCAATTTTCAATAAAAATAAAAACATTTTTAAACATAAACAATCATTCACAAAGGGAGCAGTGAAAAGCACATTTCCCTTAAGGTGTGCCTTTAGCCCCGTTGTACTCTACCTATGGTTGCCTTTGGTCACTATGTTAGAGCAGATCTATTTTACATCAGGGATTCTCAAACTTTTTTTTTTGACCTAAACCTAAAATAGACCTAGACCTAAACCCCTTGAGATTTTAAGTTTAACAACACATTTGCATGTTCACAGTTCTCTGGTGTTGGCTAATGGTCACATGACATGCAAATAAACTAATAAAATATTTACTAATAATATATTAGTATGTGTTTTTTTTTTTTTTTTTTAAATGATTTATTTCAATATTATATATTTTTTATTTAATTATTAGTTTGTCATCAACACACAGACACCATGAAGTTCACACGCGAACCCCATTTGGGAAACCAACATAACCACTCAAAATATAAATCATTATGGCAGGCTTACTGTAGCGAATCAGGGTAAGGCAAGAATACAGTTCTGAACTATCTTCCAAACTTCCAAAAATAATCAAATCTATAATTAAGCTCTGACTTTGAAAAGACATTATAGAATTCCATTTCACTTCCACACCGTTCTCTTAAAAAGGACACATTGATTTCAGTTTAGATTTTAGTCATCTACAATCAGTAAACCTTTGTGAATGAGAAATGTAAAGAAGGGAATTTTTCCTATTTCTTCACTTTTTGCAGTTTTGTAGTCTACTGTTGATTTTGGGATACTGACAGCTCCCTAGACCTCAGTGACCGCCTACCATGCCTCCAGGTCTGTTTTAATGGGAGCTCTTTCACAGGGGCAACACTGGGGGCCACCTGTGACGTTTCACCTTTGGGACCTGCCATTCACACTCCTGACACTGATACCATCTCTAAATAATAGACTCTCTCCTGCCACAATCAAAGCTCAGGGCCTGCCTGTGTAATGAGATGGGTGGGGCTGAGCCACCTAACACCAGCCAAGTAGCTGTGGGGTCAAAGGTCATCGTAAAATGTTTGAACCACTGGGTCAAGAACGGCTCTGGCCTTCTCTAAAGATTAGGCTTGAATTACCTTTTTTCCTTCTCTCCTATCTCACCCCTGCTCTATCCATTTTTTATGGAGACATGCACGCCAACAGCATTTTCTTTGGATTGGAAGGCATGCAAAAAAACAAGAGAAAAACACAGATTCTTAAATTGTTCCCTTCGTTTAACAAATCATGCCCGTGAATTAATAAACCGTACCCTCAAGATTTGTAAACTGACTTTTCAGTCTGTACCCACAAATTCATAATCTGTGCCTTCATAATTCATAAAATTTGCTTTTGCAATCTGTTCCCACAGTTTTGCAAACTGTATTCACGGATTTGTGACCCTTCCCTCATTTTAGAAATCTAATACTTCGACGTAAAAACAGAACAAGCTCCCAGCTCTGTTAACAAATATTTTTGTATATTCTTTTATTGTGTATTATTAAATTGAATACAACAGTCTTAACTGCATGCTTAAATTCTAGGCTGTAATTTGGGGGTGGGGTGAAATAGACAATGATTTATTCAGAATTATTTGTGATATTCTAATAATCTCACTTTTTATAGCTAAGGGTTGGTGTACTTTCAATACAAAATAGATTTTACCACAGCATTTTTACTTTTGGCAAACATCAATCCAAAATACGTGAAGCATTTCCATGACAACCTTCAGTCGGCCAAGGAGCATAAGGTTCCATTCATTCTTCAACACCATAGGATTTATTATTATTATCAATCATTATCACTGATCAGTGGGTGCTCGGAAATGGCTGAGCCGATTGAGATTCGGGAACCTCTCTGATTGGTGGATCTCACATCGGTTATAACAAACAAATTCTTAATTAACATTACAACATAACAACCTGACACAAAAGCTTGTGCTTTCAGTTTTTTTTTTTTTTTTTTTTTTGCATGATGATAAATTGCATTTTAAGTAATTAACTGCAAAATCATTTGCAAAATTATTATTACTGTTATTTTTGTTATTATTATTATTATTATTTGACTACATTACCATGCAAATCTACTAAAAGCAGTCAATGTAACCGATAGGTGAGTCAGTTAAATCAGGCCACAAATCTGTGAGTACAGTTTGCAATTTTTTTTTTTTTTTGTGGGTATGGATTGAAAAACCGAAGGTACTATACTGTTTACAAATCTAAGTGCACGGATTGGAAATTTGTGGGTACAGATTATTAATCCGTGGGCATGATTTGTTAAACCGAGGGAACAAATTAAGAATCTGTGAGTACAGTTTATAAACTGAGGGGTCGAACTGCGGATCTTGTTTTCTTTTTTCTCCTACAGGTGACTTCCCAGGCTCAATACAATGAGGATGTGAAGGAAGTAGCAACGTCATAGAGTGGGTTTCTTTCTCAACTATGTTTCTAGGTCCTCAGCCTACAAAATAAACACTATATATACACTGTCACTCCTTCACAGTGAATATATAAAAATGTAGAAATATTATATGCACTGTTTATATATATATATACACACAACACAATGGGGTTAAAAATCTGAAGTCACTCCTGAAAATACTTACACCTTGTCTTCACCAGATGTGAGCAGTGCGATGCGACAAAAGCAAATAGAACCCATTATAACCAATGATGCTGTGAACACTGGATGCGGCGCGACGCAAAGTAATGGCAAATTCCTGATAGTAAACTGATGCCCCGTTCTATTTACTAAAAAAGGTAAAGATGCTCCGAACTTAAAGTGCTCATGGTACTTATGATATGAAGAACAAACATACAAATTTTATTAGAAATATAACAATTTAAAGGGAAACATTTAGTTGAAAAATAAACATGAATTTAACAGTTTATTAGTATTTGGTTTGTTCTTTTGCTCTAATGAGACTCCAAATGGCATGTACTCCAAATGGCATGGACACCACAAGTTTGTGAAAAAGTCCCCTCATCTCAGGGAACCAAGGTTACGTTAGTAACCGAGACGTTCCCTTTCGAAACGTTCATTCGTATTGCGTCTTTGCAAGACACTATGGGGAACCAGTTCAATCACGCCGTGCCATGCTCAAGCAGAACGACATGTTCTACGGCCCTAGCCTAGGATACTTGGATAAGGGCCCTGAGGGCAGTAGGGCTAAGAGAGGGACAGTGGCCAGAGCCTCCATAGAAGTAATGGTGAGTCAAGCTCGTTCAGAGGTCAACTCCAACTAAACAGAAAGGATTTGTGCATGCAGTGCAGGCACCTCCAAGTTGTCAAATCTGGCAAAGGTGGACGATGAGCACCAGCCGGCCACCACACAAATGTCGCAGATAGACACAACCACTGGATCACGCCCAGGAAGAGGCCATGTCTCTGGTGGAGTGTGCACTGACGCCGATGGGGCATTGAAGGCCCATTGAAGCATAGGCTAAAGCGATGGTGTCCACTATCCAGCGGGACAATCTTTGCTTCATGACTGGAAGCCCTTTGGTGCAGCCACCGAAGCATACAAAGAGCTGCTCCGACTGCCTAAACTGGGCGGAGCGCTCTCTATATACTCTTAGGGCCCATACAGGGCAAAGCAAGCGTGTAGTCGCTTGTCTTCCATAGCAGGAAGTGCAGAAAGTGAAATAACTTGTGCTCTGAACAGAGTAGAGAGCACTTTGGCCACGTAGCCGTTCCTTGGCCTGAGGATGACCACGGAGTCGTTAGGCCCAAACTCAAGGCACGAAGCACTGACTGAGAGACTGAGCAAAAGTGGCCTTAGTTCGGCTGACTGTAGTGGCTCAAATGGGGGCCCCTTGAGGGCCCTGAGGACCGATGATAGGTCCCAAGAGTGTATGGTAAGAGGTCGAGGCAGGCTGAGCCTTCTTGCCCCCTTCAGGAAGCAAACAATCATGTTGAGCATGGAGGGGGTATGACCAAGGTGCAGCAGCTCTTGTAGAAAGGAAAGCGCCAGCAGTACTTCACATGAAGTAGGGTCTTGATTCCGGGCTGAGCACCAGTCGGAGAAAACGACCACTTGAGGGCGTAGAGGCGTCTCGTGGACAGGGCTCTTAGCCTCAGATATAGTGTTTAGGACTCTCGCTGGCAGGTCCGTAAGTTCCCGTTGAGGGGCCACACATTGAGGGCCCAGAGCTCATGCTGGCGATGCCAGATTGTCCTGTTCACCTGGGAAAGGAGGTCTGCGCGTCTGTCCTCCCTGATCTGTTAGGGAAAAAGTAAAAAGTATAAAGGGGAGGCTGGGCCGGTAATGGGCCAGTATTGTACCCATAAGAAGAGGCGTCTGGCTAGCTTGTAAAGAGGCCTCGACCTGAGTCCACCCTGGTGGTTTATGTAGGACATCACCACCATATTGTCTGACCGGACTGAGGTCCAGGAAAACCGCCATTATCTCCAGGCAGTTGATATGCAGCCGTCTTTCCATGCTCGACCAGGAGCCGTAAGAGGCCTGCTTTTTGGCTGAGTCGAGGACCGCCCCTAGAAAAGAGATTAGTTCTAGGCATTTCAATGGCTGAGGAGCACAGACCTGTGAGAAATCAGTTTTGCCTCTGACTGGGCCAGGATAAGTCAGTCATCGAGATAATTCACTGCATCCATTCACTTCATGAAAGTGCGTGGTGAGTAACCTCCATTGATTGTCCCCAAAATCCAGCTCAATACTCCGGGGATGGTCTGCCATGCCCAAGTCGAGTGTCAATAGCTTAAGTGTTACAGGCTATGTCTCGTGCTAAGGAGGGAGAACAGCACCTGTTATAGCATAGATATAAATGGGTAGCTCTTGGTCGAACGGAGGCGTGGCTTGCAGCTCTGCTGCGGTGCCTGGGTCGCTGCTGAACTGCAGAACGCAAGTGCAGCGAGGCGACTTACACTCTCACAATAGGAGCGTCCATCTTGTTTGAAGTATTATAGGCTGCATCTCGTTACAGCATTGAGATGAATAAGTAGTGTTTGGACGGGCGGAGGCATGGCTGCAGCTCTCCTTTGTCCCCTGGGTCGCTGCTGAGCCGTGAAATGCTAGCGCAGGGAGGCGAGACTCGTGCTCTCGCCATGAGAGCGTCCATCTTTGATGAAAGATGGGCTCAGGCTGCTTGCCGCTGTAGTCTGCTTGAATGCAAAGCATTTCACACGAGAATTTGCTCTATGAGTCTCACCTAGGAAATCCCCTTGCTGCAGGGAGAGTGAGACATGCAGGGATTAGACTGTTGTGAGCTACCTTAGCCCCGTTCACTCAGCCCTACAGCTCCATTGTTTCTTCGTCATATGCTTGAAAGAGAACGGCTGATAAAGCGGTTTGTGAATGCAGCAAGGCAAGACTCGCGCTCTCATAGTGAGAGCGTCTGTCTTCAATGAACGCGGCTTGCGGGGACGGGCCCCGGCAAGCGGCGCGCCTAAAGGTCCGGCATTTTGAAACAAACGCCAGCAAAACTATAGTCAAACTATAGTCATGATTAATTAGAAAATCAACAATTTTGGTTTCTAAATAATGGTTTCATGCTCTCTGCAGCCAATAATTCATTGCATAAAACAAATTGTGGACAATGTTTATTGTCAATGCAACTGAAGATATACACTCACCTAAAGGATTATTAGGAACACCATACTAATACTGTGTTCGACCCCCTTTCGCCTTCAGAACTGCCTTAATTCTATGTGGCATTGATTCAACAAGGTGCTGAAAGCATTCTTTAGAAATGTTGGCCCATATTGATAGGATAGCATCTTGCAGTTGATGGAGATTTGTGGGATGCACATCCAGGGCACGAAGCTCCCGTTCCACCACATTCTAAAGATGCTCTATTGGATTGAGATCTGGTGACTGTGGGGGCCATTTTAGTACAGTGAACTCATTGTCATGTTCAAGAAACCAATTTGAAATGATTCGAGCTTTGTGACATGGTGCATTATCCTGCTGGAAGTAGCCATCAGAGGATGGGTACATGGTGGTCATAAAGGGATGGACATGGTCAGAAACAATGCTCAGGTAGGCCGTGGCATTTAAACGATGCCCAATTGGCACTAAGGGGCCTAAAGTGTGCCAAGAAAACATCCCCCACACCATTACACCACCACCACCAGCCTGCACAGTGGTAACAAGGCATGATGGATCCATGTTCTCATTCTGTTTACGCCAAATTCTGACTCTACCATCTGAATGTCTCAACAGAAATCGAGACTCATCAGACCAGGCAACAATTTTCCAGTCTTCAACTGTCCAATTTTGGTGAGCTCGTGCAAATTGTAGCCTCTTTTTCCTATTTGTAGTGTAGATGAGTGGTACCCGGTGGGGTCTTCTACTGTTGTAGCCCATCCGCCTCAAGGTTGTGCGTGTTGTGGCTTCACAAATGCTTTGCTGCATACCTCGGTTGTAACGAGTGGTTATTTCAGTCAAAGTTGCTCTTCTATCAGCTTGAATCAGTCGGCCCATTCTCCTCTGACCTCTAGCATCAACAAGGCATTTTCGCCCACAGGACTGCCACATACTGGATGTTTTTCCCTTTTCACACCATTCTTTGTAAACCCTAGAAATGGTTGTGCGTGAAAATCCCAGTAACTGAGCAGAGTGTGAAATACTCAGACCGGCCCGTCTGGCACCAACAACCATGCCACGCTCAATATTGCTTAAATCACCTTTCTTTCCCATTCTGACATTCAGTTTGGAGTTCAGGAGATTGTCTTGACCAGGACCACACCCCTAAATGCATTGAAGCAACTGCCATGTGATTGGTTGATTAGATAATTGCATTAATGAGAAATTGAACAGGTGTTCCTAATAATCCTTTAGGTGATTGTATATGATGTATAGTATGGATATTTTTTGTGTAAGGGATAATGTACCTCCAGCCAGTTGATATTACAGAATAAACTCCGACAGGGTGATCAGGACCCGAAGCAAAGAAGTTTGTATCATCACCCTGAAGGGGTTTATTCTACAATAACAACTGGCTGGATGTACATTATCCTTCTTATTACATGGCTACTTGCCACATAAGCGAATAATTAGACACGAAATATTGACTTATTTTATTAGGTCTTTAAACGCAAAGCTCCTGCGAAGATAGCAGCTGCAAGGAAGCAGCAAGTTCAAACTAGACGGATAATTAAGGGATACGGTACAGTCATATCACTTATTACACAACATTTTGCCACATAAATAATTATTTATAAGGGGATAAGAGATATTGATTTGAGTTGAAACTGTTTTAAAATCTTCCCTGTTTGTTATCTTATAATCCATTGCAGAGTACAAAACAATTGTTGCAAAATTGCTGTAGCTGTTTGTATAAAACGAGAGCGAGTTTGCGATACCCTGATGACATAATTAAATAATTGTACACAAAATATAGATTTGAGCTTTAATATTTTATTAGCTCACCAAACGCAAAACTTCCATGAAGAAAAAACTTTCATAGGAAGCGTAGCACTTTCTTCAGTTACCTGGATGAGCCTGTGTTATCAGTTTTTACCGGTTGTTATCGGGGAATAACATACCGGTGGATTGCATGATTGATCAATCAGAATCAAGTATTCCACAGATCTGTGTAATAATTGATTTTAGAGGATTAGGGCATATCACACAACCTGTCTATGTTGGCATCGGTCTAATTTGGCTAGTTTCTACTAAGTGACACAATAATGGCAAAATAAGAAGAGCTTGATTGGACACACATTCTTTGATGTCTACAACAAACAATATTGAAACCATTTTCTCTTTCCTTTTAATATTCATTAAGCATATTTATTGTGCTATAAACATTCATGATTATACATATTTACAAATATGTGCATTTGCGTAAGTACAGACCTGCAACACACTTGTGGGTTGCATCTGCACCTTTTGATTTGCTCTCACTCTGTCTCTCCTTCATCTTTGACTTCTCTACATATTCCACTTTTTGCCAACTCTGCCCATACATTTGTGTTTTTTCTTGCACTTTTCTCATTCTTTGATTTTCCCCTTTCCTTCCATTTTGTATGACTTGTTCTCTCACGCATTATACATTCACCCTCTCTCCTCTGGTGTTTTGCACTCTAGTGCTGAAAAAAGCAAAGGAGGGTGGGGGGGGGGGGGTTTGGTGTACAGACTGGAAAGGTTTGTGTGTATGTGTGTCTTTGCTTTGCTTTGCTCGGCTCAACGCTGGGTCTGCCTGCCTGCCTCCACTGCTGCTGCTTCTTGTGTGGTCTCCCAGCAAACTTTATGATTTATTCAGCCAAAGGCAGAGGAGCAAGACCCCCAGTGACCACAGAGAGAGCTCTGCACGTGGGTTTAATGATTTCACCACAAAAATGTCTGCTATGGCTGGGGCCGCTCTTTCAGGGACACGAAGAGAGAGAGAGAGAGAGAGAGAGAGAGAGAGAGAGAGACATACAGCACTCACTGCTCATATCCACTTGCTGAATGAATCACGTTCCTACTTGGATTGATTACCCAAAATTGACATCAATAGGAAACAAGAAAAACCAATCACGACATTGTACACATATGTAGGCTCAACACCTATGTATATTTATCGCTGATGGAATGGATTTATCGGTACATACTCAATATTCTCTCTCACACTCTTCAAGTACTCTTTTTCTTCTGTTTTTCTTCCAAGAACACATCAGTGGTAGAGTAACTGAAATTGGCAGAGTGAGATGATGTAACTAAAGCTTTGAAGGACAGTAAGAGAGCAAGAAAAAAAGAAAGAAAGAAGAAAGAAAGAAAAAAGATCATCCCTTTTATAATGTGACAACCTTCATTTGTTGGAAGAGTAAAAGAAATAGATTTTATAAAGTTGCAATATCAAAGCACTTACAAAATTACATTTCAGACTAAATAACCTCTATGCCAAGGATGTAACGATATGCAGACTCAGACAAAACAACAAAGTGAACAACGAGTTTATTTAAACAACAGTGAGCAATGCAGACAGGTGAGTATAGAATGGAGAACAGTGATTTAGGGTAAATATGACAGACTATTTCTGTCTTTCGTAGAGCCAGTGAAGCAGACAGGAAGGTTGCCAGTGACAGGTGAGATCCACGGTGAAATGGGAAGTGCACAGAGATGAGGAAGAGGAACACTGGAGACAGGAGCTGGAGAGGAGAACTTGGAACTTAAGCACAGGAACTAGAATCTTCTCAGGTAGTTAACGCATAGGTAAGTGGAGCATGGGTTTTGTTGTGCATACGTATTGGAGACAACGCATAGGGGCCGTATTCACAAAACATTTTATCACTAAGAGTTCTCCTAAATGGCAGTAAAAGTTTATAGTAAGAGTTTTCTCTTAAAACTTATTCACAAAGCTGCTGAGACCAACATTTAATAAGGAATAGAGAGAAGTCTTAAGCTAAGAGTAAGGGTGGGGTTGACCTCGTTGCTATGAATGATGTTAACACGCTTACTAACTATGACCACAGTGATTGGCTGATGGGGGAGGGGTCTCTGTCAGTGATATAAATATTGTAGAACAAGGTATCATGTTGTTATATTCAAATTAAGATTTGAAAATAAAAGTGTCACTAATTAAACTAGTATGGGCCCTATCTTACACCCGGCACAATGCAGCGCCAAGCGCGACGCAAGTGTTTTTTGATAGTTTCAATACGACGCAGTTATCATTTTCACGTCCTGCGCCTGTGTTTAAATATCAAATGCATTTGTGCCCATTTGTGCACCCATGAGCGTGCTGGTCTGAAAACGAGGTGTGTCTGGCGCATTGTTGGGGCGTTGCTATTTTGAGGCAACAGAAATAGATTGCACTATTGACCAACTGAAACCTGTTCTAAAGTCAATGGCGCAATATATATTTTTTTGTTATTTAATGAGTGCGTTAGTAACGTGCGCCTATAGGTGGGTCCACAACGTGCGTACACTCTGCTTATTAAACACAGGGCACAGCAGCACACAAACATGCCAAATATTTAAAATAAAAGGATTACAATGTAAAGGATTATTATTGTGTTCATAAAGATATGGTGGAATCCGGCTTGTCCCGTAGATGGTCTGCTTGCGCACTTTTACCTCGCGCACGAGCAGTTCCGTTTGCACTCTGGAGACGCGTTCGGTCTTTCCACTATCAAATTCCGTCATGTAAATAGCGAATCTGCCATGGCGCGAACGCAACTGGCATTTAAAGGGAATGGGAGATGAGACTTTAACGCACATAAATCCCAAAACACACCCATTACTCATTATGAGAATAGGGACAACCCTTTTAGACCATGCGCCTGGTGCGCCGACCATTTTTCCCGTCGTTATAGTAGCAAAAGTGGATTCGGACACACCCTAAGTGAACTTGCGCCGTGTGCTTTAGACCATGTGCTTAAATATTTAAAATAGGGCCCAAAATGTTCAGCTAATTGTCAGCCTCTTGCATGTCTGCATCTCAAGAGATTGCAGAATTCAACTAACAAGTTATGTTTTATAAACAAAGTTCAGGAGGAGCATGCTCAAACAGTCTATCTAAACAGCTCGAGAGGAGGTATATATACACAGCCGATAGCCGACTCACCTAGTTACCTCAACCATTTTCTGCATCCCTCCGCCACCCCGTTCCTCACTCTCGGCTGGGGACACGGGGGAGAATTCTGGGTTTGGGCTAAATTCCAAGCTTGGAACCATCAATCCCCTTGCACAGCATGCCAAATACGCTTTAAAAAATTAGGACTAACACAGCCATTATTTTTAAGAGTTTCTCCTAAATTGTTAAGTTAGGAGCTACTTTTAGCCGTAAGATGTTTTGTGAATATGGCCCCAGGCAAAGACTGAGGTTGAGGTGTGTGCTTATGTAGTGTGTTGATTGGTGCACTGATGGGTGACAGGTGATCAGTACTCTGGTGACAGGGATAGTTGTGTGGGAGTCACGGTAGAAACTGGTGTGTCCGTGAGAGTATCCCCCACTCCATGGCCCGCTCCTGAGGGTCGAGGACCCCGACGATGCATTGCCTGCTGGGAGATGGCATGATGACTTAGAGATGGCAAAACGCTCCAAGGTTTGGCTGCATTTCACATGTAATGCAGAGTTAGACTCTGCGACATGCAACAAATGCCTTAAAGCAATATCATGCAAGGGAGGTAACACTTCAAATTTAATGAAACATCTGACGAGATATGGAGTGTACTTAAAAGTCGAACAATGCACCGTGTTTGACAACCTACGAGACGCAGAGCCAAGCACGTCAACAGCAGCACCTAGTGTTGGCCTCGCCGCCGGACAAATTGAAGAGAGTCCCAGCCCTGCCAGTGTGGTGGTGGACATCACAGATGATAATAACAGCAGCCGTTCGTCTTCGGGTAAGTCTAGTAATTTAATGCCAACTGCAAATCTTGCATATCAAGTAGGCTAGCAAACACCGTTGCCATTCAACAGCGTGTGACAACTTGTGCAAAATGTTTTAACAAAGTTCCAACACTTCTTTATACGAGGCTATACTGTGTGTGTTAAATATTTCTGCTCAGTGTCAGATATTTCTCTGCTTAAAGTAAAAGTCATAATATGTGAAGACAAAATGTTGATCTTAAGTGTTTTACATCAGTATTAAACGGCACAATTTTTCATTTAATCAGAAACGTAGGTTGGTTGGTAAGGTATACCTGTGTTTTGAGGCTGTATCGAGAGGGTGGGGGGACAATTGTTGTTCGAGGCTACAGCCTACTCAATCCGAGGCAACTCCTATTTATCGAGAGGGGGAGGGCGAAGTGGGGGAGAATTGTTATGAGCTGTTGAGCAGAATAGGCTACTAGTAGTAGTAACCTGAAGAGTTACAGTAGGTGTATGTTAAACAATTTTGATAGTAATATTTTTATTTCTGGCTTTCAAGTTACAACAGTTACTCCTTTCATCATGGCTAAGAAGGCTGCACTAACCAAAGAGAAGGTGCAGGAAATCCACAGGGCAGTCACCAAATTTGTGGTGATGGGGCTTCATCCATTTTCCACGGTGGAATCGGCATCTTTCAGGTGAAAATGTGGGCTATATCAAAATAGAATTTCCTTGATGCATGTGAATGCCACCTCTGTACCATGAAGACATTCTGTGTACAAGACTAATAGATATCATATTTATTTTTTTATAAAGGGAGATGAGGACTGCCCTCAATCATAGATACCAACCACCTTCCAGGCATGACATGTCCAACACGTACATACCCGCGTGGTATTCTGTTATAAAACATAATGTCATCCAGGAGCTGGCGCAGGTCAGCAAAATTGCAATTACTTGCGATGGATGGACCAGCGTGGCACAGGACCACTATCTACCAGTGACTGAAATTTTTTTAAAGTTGGGTGCTTTGCCCACACACTCAACCTGGCAGCACAGAAGGCGTACAGCATCCAAGCTGTGACTAGGTGGTGTGCAAAGATTCGTGCAGTGGTGGTGTGGCTGAAGCTCTCCACCATGAGCAAAAAAGTCCTGAGAGAGAAGCAGCGACTCCTCAGTAAATAGCATATATATAATTATAAATACATCTTAAAAAGTAATACTTTTAAATATAAGCAATTTTTTTATTGTAATTCAAATGTCTGCGCTTTAGATTTGCCAGAGCACAATGTTATCCTGGATGTGAGGACTCGCTGGAATTCTCTATACCTCATGGTGGAGCGGTTTGTGGAGCAGTTCCCTGCAATCCAGGCAGCTTGCCTCGATAAAAGGCTAAGGAGGCCAATGGAGAGGGACAGGTGAGGTGATGGACAAGAGGGTCACTTGCAACAATATAAATGTACCTTTAGTTCTTAACATTGTTTATTTTCCACAGACTAGAAAGGCTTACAGAGAGTGATTTCGAGAAGGTAAAGGAATTCATGAAATGCATTAAAGTTTTGTACGCCTCAACCCTCTGCGTGTCAAGTGACAAGTCCCCCACATGCAGCCAAATCATCCCGATCCTCAGAAAGCTGGAGGCACACTATTCAACCTCCGATGATGACAATGTTTTTGTGGCCGCTATAAAAGAGAAGGTCTGGGGAGATCTCGAAAAAAAGATACCAGGTATTTGCAGCCGATATCTATGTTCACAAAGAAAGAAGGCAAACTACACCATTTTCACTATTAGTGAAAATGTCCTGTCAGAGGTGTACTTGTGTGTGCAGGCCTCATCAACCCTCTCTGAGAGGGTTTTCTCCTGTGCTGGGCATGCTATAAGTCAGGAAAGATGCCGTATATTGCCAAAGAAGGCCAATATGGTGATATTCCTGCAGAAGAATTGTTAAAAACTGTAAAGTGTCCTCACCACCAGTCACAAAAGCTTCTTTAAATGTGCAATACTGTTGTGTAATATCGTGTTCTATATTTGTGTTTTATATTTGTTTCTATTTTAATATTTAAGGTGTTGCACTGTTCAGTTCAGGTCATTAGGAAGAGAAAATGGAGATTAGATTACCCTGGTAGTAATCTCTATTAATCTCCAGTATTATTATATTGTTTGATACAATTGATGTGTGTCACACTTGGAAAGACAAAGACTAATGGCCCTATCAGGCAGGACAATGGGGGATCTAGAACATAGAATGTAAGGAGAATAAAATAATGGGGGATCTAGAACATAGAATGTAAGGAGAATAAAATAATGGCTTTTTGATTGTTTGTATTTTATTTACAACACAACATAATCCAAATATAAATAAAGAAGGACAAATAGGCACATTATTGAACACACTGATCTAAACACAAAGACTAGAACAGTCACACACCTTTTTGGCATTTCTGAAACAGTTCCTGTTCAACATACCTGTCATTTAGGTGTTTGCTTTTGCCAAGGTGTTTGCTTTTTCTTTTACCATGAAAACTGCCCTGCCATCCAAACATTCGCCTATCATTCATCGATTTCAAAGTTGGCTTATCACTTGAAACACATAAGTAGTAGCAACTTTACAAGTCCGCTTCCACTAATGTTAACCTAGATAAATGTGCGCTATTATTAAGTGCTTATCTGTGTTTGTGTGGAGAGTGCGCTTACTGCATGACGTACAGGAGACCAAGGCGATCACTTGCATTTAACTTAAAATACTCCTTCATTTTTGGTCATACAGATAAGAGTAATGCAAACTGTAAAGGGTCTACTTCTATTTCTGTAAACTCATAATAACAACAGAAAGTAGTGCTTTTGTGAAAACAATCAGGATGCGCTTCTACGGTTTCGTTCTCAGTGAACTTGAGCACGTCAGGTAAATGAACCGAAACTCAGTGTATACTTGCCTCACAGACATAAGAAATATATTTATAGAAAGCTTGAAATGTCTACTTTTAACCCTCTGGGGACCAAAAACGCGCCGGCGCGTTTTGCTCGTTTTTTTTTTTAGCAATGAAAAATAAACACAAAATGCTCTGTTAATTTTGATCTTTAATTTTCGTGTTATACATCAATCGATCCTGTTCAGTTTCTATTTTTTTTCTGTATACTCACAATAAAAATAAAGTGTTTTGCTTTTTGACAAATAAAGAAACTTTAACATGATGCGATTGCTGCCTTCTCTCTGTCAGTAAACTCCCATTTGAAACGCGTTCGAAAATGATCTATAACTCCGCGAAAATTCAGTCAAACAGGCAAACAGACCCACGGGCATAAAGCTTGAGATCGCATCTGTTAAATGAAGTCATTTATATAAAAAACAAATATTATCAGCTTCTGTAATCTGTATAAAAAGAGAGCGATTCCAGTCGAGCTCATTACGAGCTCATTGACTTTAATTCGTTCACGCCTACTTACGGAGCGCGCTATTCACAAGATAATGTGCTAAGCCATCTATGCAAAACAGGTAAACGCCCCCAAGCAAATGCATTAAACGCTTCAAGTTTCATCATTTCGTCACCTGCGCGTTGGGAAGATGACACGGTACACCGGTGCGGAAGCCCTTCAGTTCGTCCTGGATACTAGCGACGAAGAGTCCAGATTTTCATCAGAAGAGGAGCGCGACTACTCTGATGACGACCGTTTGTATTTTGAAGAGCGACTTGATCCAGCCGTGGATAGAATTTCGGATGAGTAAGTATTTATTCTTACTTGCATTAGTTGACAAGCTATTCAAAACATGAGCTTACATATTATACTGGGTGGACTTGCCATCCAGAGTACTGACATTTTATATCTACCTATATTCAACACGATCTAAAGAAAGTGCATATCTATACCATGAATTTAATATCTCGTACCATTTCAACGTTAAAAATGTTTTGTTTTGTTTTTTTTGTGTACATATGCTACACCCCTTGGTTGGGAAATTTGTATTTGTATGTGTAGCCTAAATGATATGTTTAGATCATTATGTATGAAAGATAGAATTTAGAAATTATTTTAGAAAGTAGGCCTAGTAGGTGTTTAGATTATATTTTGACTATATAAATGCTGCCTCATTATCATTAACGATGCATGCTCGCAAATATCAGTTGTAAATGTGTGTAAATGTGCTGAAATGTGTAAATATACCCAGTTAATGAAGTGCACAAATGTGTTAGGCTAATGTTTGCGGTGTGCCTCTCCGGTAATGGCCCATTGACACGCATATAGGCTTATTGCACGCGTCTAAAATTATTTACAACAGTAATTCATTATAGACTAATGCTACTATAGTTATATTTATGTAATAATATTCTTCAACTTTTTTAAAAGGAATGTAGCTTCATCACTACCTCCGCCTGCAACTCGGAGTGCGCTTAGCAACACAGTCAGAAATCAGAAAGAGTACATATTTACCCACTATTTTACAGGTGTTAGTTCAATTTTGTTTATACTTAGTGTTAATAATATGAGCCTGTATGACTTTATTATTTATTTTTGGAGATTGGTTGATGTTACATATGTTTTGTAACTTTTTTTTAAAAGGAATGTAGCTTGTTCACTCTCGCCTTCCACTGCAACGAGGACACGCAGCAACAAAAATCAAAAAGAGTAAGTACATATTTACCTACTATTTTACAGATGTTAGTTACATTTTGTTTATATACTTAGTGATGATACAAATGTAGCCTATATGTGCCTGTGTGGCTTTGCAACAAATGTGTTGTTATGCATGCACAATATAACAATTATTGATTGGTAATGTTAATATAAAAGGTCACATATATGTAATATATGGTCACATTTGATTTGCTTAGAGCCCGCATCAACGGGGCATAAGCATTTACTGTGAGATACCTGCCTTTACTTTTGTTTTTACAAAATTACAATAAAACAGATTGAAAAACAAAACATTTGAATCTCCTCATTCTTTGTTCAGGCTGCCTCACCTGATGGCCCATTAGCACTTGAGGGAGCGTCTATGTCACACCCCTGGTCTGAATCTCATTAATATTGATGACCCATTACCACTCCCACGCATAAACCTCTTCTGACAAAAAAACTGTTTTACAATGTTTAAATCAATGTAGTGTTTCATGTGAACAATCAGGCAGGATGATTTTCACATAATTTTGAAGCTAGAACTCAAAGGGACAACATCAATTAGTCAAAAGTCTTGTGGACACATATTTATTATGTGTTTTATGTTCTTAAATCAGCAACTTTCATTTTATTTTTTTCCAATAACCACGCATAAACATTATTCTCTTAAAAATACAAACATCTACATGCACGTTGCTCGCATATTATGGTAGCCCTGTTTGTGCTATATAGAGTGAATTTACACCTTTGCCATTAACATGTTTATAAATAACTGAAAAAAGCACAAATATCAAGGCATGTCAGAACATCTCAAGGACCCCAAAAACAGCTTGGTCCCCAGAGGGTTAAAAGATCAAATTCAAGTGGACTACTAGTTGACTAGAAAAATCTTTAGTCGAGGGCAGCCCAACAGAAAATATATATTTTTTTAAAAATAGATACTTTAAAAGACACTTCAAGATTTCTAAAGACATATCTCTCATGTCTGTGTGGCAAGGATTCACTAAGTTACAGTTCATTTTCAGTTGCGTTTCAGAATTGACTTCACTGAGAGAGATGGCAGAACGCGTATCCTGTTGGTTTTCGTTATTTTGCGAAAAGCACAACATGTTGTTTTTATTGTGAATAATAAAAGTAAATAAAAGTAGACACTTAACAGTTTCAAATTATGTATTACCCTGATCTGTATAACCAAAATCTGTGGAGTATTTTGAGTCTCTTTCGCACTGACAAGAAAAAAAGCGAGGTGGACGAGCCAGTGCCTCCACCGACCCCAGGGAGTTAAGTGCATTGTAATCAATGCAGGGCCTCAAGCCTCTGTCCTTCTTTGCCGCAAAAAAGAAACTCGAAGCAGCAGGGTAGGTGAAAGGACGGATGTATCCCTGTTGAAGAGCCTCCAGAATATACTCCTCCATGGCCTTCTGTTCAGGGATGGAGAGTGGGTATATTTTGCCACGGGGCACTGGCTCACCCGATGTGAGGTCAATAGAGCAGTCCCATGGTCTATGAGATAGTAATTGGGAGGATCGTCTTGGGCAGTATACATCACTGAGGGTGTAATCTGCAGGAAAGTTCAACTGATTGTTTCTCTAGAGGGCTCTCTGTCTATGTGGAAAGTACAGGTAGGGTCTTGACTGGTGAGCTCAAGGTGAGAGGTAATTCTGGGAAACATGTTGGGAAACATTTCTCACCCCACGTCAGGACTTCGCCTGTGGCCTAAGGCAGAACAGGATGGTGTTCAACGAGCCAAGGGCGCCCTAGGACTATGTCTGCTGTGGAGTTCTCCAGAACCAGGAATTTGATGTTCTCAACATGAAAGAGTCCTATGTGTAGCAACACTGGTCCAACACTGAAGCGTGCTTGCTGTCGGTTGAGTGGTCTTCCCGTTATGGAATGGACCTTGTAACAGACTTTGTTGTACTTCTTCTTGAGCTTGAGGTGGTGGCAGAGCTTCCCGGAAATGAAATTGCCGGCTGACCCACTGTCAATGAGGGCATTGACTGAAATGGAGACATTGTGTGCAGTAAGGCACACAATGGAGGTAAGTGGTGATAAATGAGAATTAATATTATTTACGAAACTCACCACTGGACGAGGAGGACGAATTTAGCACCACAGTACAGGCAGAGGCCCTGGGTCAGCCGATATTGGTCAGCTAGGTCAGCCTAGGTTAGACGGGTGGACTCAACTTGCATGTATTCCACACCTGGTTCTGGAGAGCTGACATACTATGGTCAGCGGGGAAGTTGGTAGGCTTGCTGACATTGTTGGTGTTCCATACAGCCTTGCACACGATGGGCAACTCTGATTCTGAACGAATTTTCTAATCCCATAGCATCATCGGATGCAGCCACAGTTTAGGCTTGAGTTCTTAGACTTGAGGTAAGTGGTGACAAGCGAGCGCTCGTTTCATCCGGTTGCAGTAGCTAACATATGGAAACGTAAGGCATAATCGTCAATAGAGCTATTCCCTTGTTGCAGATGATACAGTTGCTCACCAATACTGGAATCTCCCGCAGGTTTTACAAATACTTCACGGAAGTGAGCCATGAAAGCGTTCAAGGATTGAGTCATGGGGCCAACCTGATGCCAAATTGTTTTGGACTGGACTGGAGACAGTAGCTGGAGAGGAGAACTTGGAATTGGAGCAGAGGAACTAGAATCTTCTCAGGTAGGTAACACACAGGTAAGTAGAGCATGGGTTTAGAAGTGTATCCGTATTGGAGACCAGACTATGGCTATGTTCAGACTGTCAGTCCAAATCCGATTATTTGTGTATCCGATTAGAATCTGATCTAAAATTATTGATGTCCACACTGTGTATCGCAACTGTTCAGATCCGATTTGTGTGTCGATGCTGCTCTTTTGTTTCCGGAACATCTGCGTTGGTTTCTATGGCAATGGCGTTGCGTAGGCAATACACAAACTACAACAACAAAAACCACAACGTGGACTGGTTTGCAATAGAGATGTTATCTTATTTATATTTTACAACATGCAATTGTGCAGCAGTCTCAGGCTCTGGACAACTGTGTCTTTTGAGGCAGCAGCAGAAACATAGGAGGCTGGTATGCGCGGCTTTAATTCCGCACTGTCATCTCCGCCGGTTTCAAAACATGTCTCCGTTATATTGCCATTTCCTGCTCGTCCAGCGCTTTGCAACAACACAGCATTGTTTCAGCAATGACTTTCAGGATGTTTCCTATAACAACGTTTTACGTGGCGTGAGAAAGTCAAATAAACCACGTGAAATCCAATCTGAGCAGTCAGACTGAAACGGATTTCCAGAGATGAGATTTGAATAGGATTTCAAACCACATATGAATATAGCATTAAAAATCGCATTTCATGTGATTTCTGGCCGTTCACACTAGCTAAATCTGATCGGCTTTCAATTGGATATGCACAAAAATTGGATTTGAACTGACAGTCTGAGTGTAACGGTGGCTGTTTCAGATTAACGAGAGTGGGATTCAGATGCAGCAAACATTTATTCAAACAAACACAATAAAAGTAAATCCAGGCAAAACTGATAAATGCAGATAAGGGAAAGGAATGCAAACAAAACTGACAACAAGCGCACACATAACATCCATAGAAGGACAACACCAGACAAAGAACATGAGAAAAACTTGGGTATATACAGGTGCTGGTCATATAATTAGAATATCATCAAAAAGTTGATTTATTTCAGTAATTCCGTTAAAAAAGTGAAACTTGTATATTATATAGACTCATTACATGCAAAGTGAAATATCTCAAGCCTTTATTTGTTATAATTTTGATGATTATGGCTTACAGCTTGTGAAAACCACAAAATCAAAATCTCAGAAAATTAGAATATTACATGAAATCACACAGTAATTACACAGTAATCCCATGGTCATTGAACCAGGTTTTGGTTCTTTTGGCAGTGTGGGCAGGTGCAAATCCTGCTGGAAAATGAAGTCAGCATGAAGTGCTCTGAAAATGTCCTGGTAGACGGCTGCGTTGACTCTGGATTTAATAAAGCACAGTGGACCAAAGTCCTCTTTTCTGATGAGAGCAAATTTTGCATCTCATTTGGAAACCAAGGTCCCAGAGTCTGGAGGAAGAATGGAGAGGCACACAATCCAAGATGCTTGAAGTCCAGTGTGAAGTTTCCACAGTCTGTGTTGGTTTGGGAAGCCATGTCATTGGCTGGTGTTGGTCCACTGTGCTGTCCACTCAACGCAGCCGTCTACCAGGACATTTCCAGAGCACTTCATGCTTCCTTCAGCAGACAACCTTTATGGAGATGCTGACTTCATTTTCCAGCAGGATTTGCACCTGCCCACACTGCCAAAATAACCAACATCTGGTTCAATGACCATGGGATTACTGTGTAATTACTGTGTGATTTCATGTAATATTCTAATTTTCTGGGATTTTGATTTTGTGGTTTTCACAAGCTGTAAGCCATAATCATCAAAATTATAACAAATAAAGGCTTGAAATATCTCACTTTGCATGTAATGAGTCTATATAATATACAAGTTTCACTTTTTGAATGGAATAACTGAAATAAATCAACTTTTTGATGATATTCTAATTATATGACCAGCACCTGTGTACACTCAAGGGGAGATTGGCGAACAAGACATACCTGGGAACAATCATGAACTGATCAGCAAGAAAAACTACAAAGGACTACAAAACATGCCACAGAACAGGAAATAACATAAAAGTCCACACAAGACAAGGGGAACACAAGACAGGAATCATGACAGAGCCTTTAAGGAGTGGATTCCAGACACTCCACATAAAAAACAAAGTCCAGGAGGGTGGTGAAGCGGAGGTGGAACGGGGGAGGGATGGAGGGCCAGGTCCATGGAGAGGAAGAGGGCCGGAGACTGTGGCAGGATGGGAGGCCAGGGTGGATTAGGCTGTACAGGCAGCCAGGGCGGAGCACGCTGTGCAGGGGAAGAGGCGGCCATCATGTCTGAAGACACCGGCGTGTAGTCGGCCATCTTGTTCGAAGACACAGGTGTACAGTCAGCCATCTTGTCCGAAGACAAAGGCGTAGAGGCTGCCATCTTGTCCGAAGACACAGGCGTAGAGGCTGCCATCTTGTCCGAAGACACAGACGTAGAGGCTGCCATCTTGTTGGAAGACACAGGCGTAGAGTAGGCCATCTTGTACGAAGACAGAGGCATAGAATTTTTCCATCTTGTCCGAAGACATAGGCATAGAGGCTGCCATCTTGTCCAAAGACACAGGCGTGGAGGCTGCCATCTTGTCGGAAGACACAGGCATAGAGGCAGCCATCTTGTCCGAGGGCTCTGGAACTGCGGCCATTTTGTTCGAGGGCTCTGGAATGACGGCCATCTTGCCCAAGGGCTCTGGAACGGTGGCCATCTTGTCCGAGGGCTCTGGAATGACTGCAATCTTGTCCGAGGGCTCTGGAACGGCGGTGGCCATCTTGGCTGAGGGGTCACAGGATGGAGTTGATGTGTGTGCTGCCCACACACACAAAATAGCCGTGGCCATGATGACCAGTGCTGTATCATCCGGAGCTGATTCAGGCACGGCATGAGGAAGCTCAGGCTCGGCAGGCATGACATGAAGAAGCTCAGGCTCGGCAGGCATGACGTGAAGAAGCTCAGGCTCGGTAGGCATGACCTGAAGAAGCTCAGGCACTGGAACAGCGGTCATGATGGGACGGGACTCTGGAATGGTGGGTACAGCGTGGCTTTCATTTTCCCCGTCCACAACATCCACAGTAAAAGCAGAGCCACTCAGTTGCAACGCAAGTTCGATGTAAAAGCCAAGGGACCAATTAGGGTCGTGCAATGGCATGACTGAACTGAGTGGCTCAGATAGCCCCCCCTTAAAAAAAATCATGAGGCATACCTCGTTTATGTTTGTCAACTGAGCCAGATCGATAAAGTCCAGTACATAGTCCTCTATACTGCGCTCTCCTTGTCAGAGACACATAAGTCTCACTGCTGGATCCATATGTGGTCTGGTGTTCTGTAACGGTGGCTGTTTCAGAGGAACGAGAGTGGGATCCAGATGCAGCAAACATTTATTCAAACAAAAATAACACAAGTAAATCCAGGCAAAACTGATAAATGCAGACACGGGAAAGGAAGGCAAACAAAACTGACAACAAGCACACACATAACATCCATAGAAGGACAACACCAGACAAAGAACATGAGAAACACTTGGGTATATATACACTCAAGGGGAGATTGACGAACAAAACACACCTGGGAACAATCATGAACTAATCAACAAGAAAAACTACAAAGGACTACAATACATGGCACAGAACAGGAAATAACATAAAAGTCCACACAAGACAAGGGGTCATGACACTGAGGCCTCTTCCACACGAACACGGGTATTTTCAAAACCGCAGAATTTTCTATGCGGTTTGGCCATTCGTCCACATGCAAACGCAGTATCTGGTCACTAAAACCAAACGTTTTTTTGAAAACTCCTGCCAGGGTGAAGATTTTTAGAAACTCCAGTTGCAGTGTTGTCGTGTAGACGGTGAAACCGGAGATTTTGGCTTGTGACGTCGGAGTGCTCGCTGTTATCTAATTTGTTTGATATCAGATTGTGCACCGCTATCTTCTTTGTTTACATGAAGCGAGTCTGTGCAATGGTGTAGGTAGCCAAAATATTGCTGCTAATAACTGTGCTAACAGGGCTTATAGCATGTATACAGATACATGCACAGTTATCCCATTATATTGTGGAACAGAGGCGTCAGAATGCAATACTACACAGGTCACTGCTTACCAAACCGGTAATAACCTTTTTTCAGGCTTCAGATTGGCCAACAATGGCTTTACAGTTAGGGTTATTTTTGGTTCGACACCTTTTGGTTTGGCATTCCCTTGACAGCGCTTCATATCTTGTTTTCATGTTTTGTGCTTGTGTGGACGCAAATTTTTTTTACCGGAAGTAGTAAAAACTCTGTTTATAAAAATACCTGTGTACGTGTGGACGTAGCCAAAGACTGAGGCTAAGGTGTGTGCCTCTGTAGTGTGTTGATTGGTGCGCTGATGGGTGACAGGTGATCAGTACTCTGGTGACAGGGATTGTTGTGAGGGAGTGACTGTGGAACCTGGTGTGTCTGTGACAAAAGAAAACAGTTTCAAAATAAGCCAAAGTACAAAGAAGTGAGTATCGTCAAACAACACAGACAGACAGCATTTCAGTGGAGCAGAGGGTTTCTTAATTTGCTACTCCCCACTTGCTGGTGAGAGAAACATGCAGTGATTTTTCTTAAAACACACAAAATCGATATTCAGACTGGACCAGTTCCCTTTCGTAAAGGGAACTCCCGCTGCATCGATACTCGATACTTTGGGGAATGCCTTCGGCATGAAGCGTCTGAAGTCAACTATGGAACTATTCCAATCTTGATTGGTGCAACGTCACCCGTGACGTCGCATGTGACGGTGATCCGGAAGCTACAAAAGGGTCACAGGAACCAGGAAATGTTAGCTTCTGGTCTTCAGCAAGCGCTCTATGTCATCTTGTCTGTTCTATTTGGTGTTGTTTGTCCCGTGAAAAGAGTATTATTTATGGCGAAAAAAGAGAAGCTATTCAGGCAGTGTGCGTCCCCTTGCCCACGTTATTTAAGCGAGGATGACACACACACGCTTTGTGTAGTTTGTCTGGGAGTGGAGCATGCACGGGCGGTGCTCGAGGGCGCTGTCTGTGCAAACTGTTTTCAATGAAAAAGCTCCGCTCCCGTTTGAGCTTGTTCGATCAATTAGATCAGGCTCGCGTTTCCAGTGCATCAGGTCCCGCGTCTGTTGAGGCAGCGCGCCGCTTGTATGCATGTGATTCGCACGTGGGGCTGGCATATGATACTGAGACGGTTGCGACCCTTTCTCAGTGTTTATTAACCAGCTCCACTGGTCTCGCGCACGGTTCGGAAGCCCGCGCTGCGGCTTCTTCCGACCGTGTTAAAGACACAGCGTTGATTTATCTGGCTCCGAGGAGTTAGATATTATCTATTAACACTGAATCACGTGGATAGGGGGATTCGCCACCCCATATTCCTGTTAGTGAGGAGTTGCTGGAGGTTGTAATCAGGGCAGTGGTTAAATTAAATGTTAAATGGCCATATAATAAGCAGGAAGCGACTAAGAAAAATAAAATGAATGAGCGCTTCCTGCAGACCCAGTCACAATCTTCGTGTCAGAGCCTTCCCTTTTTCACTGATCTCCATACTGAGGTATCAAGATCGTGGAAAAATCCATTTTCATCTCAATTATTTTCCCCCATGTATATATTTACTCATCCATTAGGGAATCTAATGAAAATGGTTATTAGGTGATGGCTCGGGTTGAGGAATATTTTGCGAAATATTTTCTCCCCGACATTGCGTCACCCCTGATAGCTCAGACACTTCCCTCCAAATCTCGTACATCGAATTTGTTAGGGAAAGCATATATGGCGGTGGTCGAGCTGGTGCATGCCCACACACGATGGGGTTATTACAGGCATACCTGGCTGACCTCCTCAAGCAGGTGGATGATAACTGGGAGGTCTCACTCTATATTACTGAATATCGTAGAGTATCTGACTTATCTCTCCGTATTATTAAGGAGACGGCCCGTGCTATTGGCCGTTCTATGGCAGCACTAGTCGTCTCAGAGAGACATTTATGGCTTATTCGCTTGTGGATCGGGAAGAAAGACAGGGCTTTCCTTCTCGATGCTCCCCTTTCACCTTCTGGCCTCTTTGGCGACGCGGCAAGAACCGTTGTCGAGAGGCTTCAGGAGGCAGAGCGACAATCAGCTATCCCCAGTTGTCAGTCCAGGTCTCATGGGGTTGCTGCCAGGGGGCAGCCTCATGGGACAGCCGCCAGCTCTTCATATTTTGAGAAGGTTTCCTCTCGTGCCCCCCCGTATAAGGCTTGGGGCCAGAAGAAACATTCTCGCACGAAGCTCTCCATACCGAAGACAGGTCTGAGGATTGTCTCTCGGGCTAAGAGGGCTTCAACTAAGAGGTCAGGTCGTAACACGCAGACCCTTATGGGCGTTCCCCCAGGAGAGCGAGTACAGGAGTCTCGCCCCCTTATGCAGCCCTTAGGAAATCGATGTTTGCTTCCCGCCGCCGATGGCGCTTCGGGACACATCGGCTTCCAGCGAACACAAATCGCAGTATCTGCCCGAAGACGTTGCGGCACTGTCGAGTTCGCCGCCTCTCAGGAGGTCTGTAGAGAGCATATTTCGGTTAGTTCCTGCCAGTTAGCTGCTTCAGGTCACCAAAGCCATTTGGAAATTTATAGCCGAGGCCAGTCTCGAGGGACTGGTCCCCATAATGGCATATTTAGACACCCCGAGGGGTCTTCAAAATATAGCCTAGGGGGTCCTGCTTATGGTGGAGCTAATATACAAATATTATCTACTAAGGGTGGTTCACATGTCGGCCAGCCCCGAGCAGGGTCGGTTTTTGGAACAGGAAGTCTAGTCCCTCTTAACACAGGAAACCTCAAAGTGGGCTCTTCCTTGGTTACGGGAGCCCGGGTTCTACAGCTGGCACTTCATAGTTCCTATGAGGGGGGGAGTTAGGCCTTATTTTGGATCTCAGGGTACTGGATCAACCTCCGAGGGGGTTCAGATTCAAGTTACCGACTGTCAGTCAGACCAGCTCCGAGGACTGGTCTGTCTTGATAGATCCACAAGCTCCTTAACTCCTCTTTCCCTTCTAACCCCATCACAGGAAGTTTCCGAGATCCGCTTTTGGGGGGAAAAGCGCATCAGTTCTGGACTCTTCCAGTCGGCCTAGCCTTATCCCCTCGCACCTTCACTAAATGTATGGACACGGCCCTTGCTCCATTGAGACTTCAGGGGGTCCGTATCTTATAGATGACTGGCTCATTTTGGCTCAGTCAAAAAGAACTAGCAATTCAACATCGAGATGTTGTTTTGCGCCATCTGAGGTGCGTGGGGTTGAGACTCAATGTCAAGAAAAGTTCCTTAACTCCTCTTCAGAGGACTACGTCCCTGGGAGTAGAGTGGGACTTAGTCACAATGCGGGCACAATTGTCTCCTGCTTGTATAAATACTATCTTAACCCTCTGGGGACCAAGCTGTTTTGGGGGTCCTTGAGATGTTCTGACATGCCTTGATATTTGTGCTTTTTTCAGTTATTTATAAACATGTTAATGGCAAAGGTGTAAATTCACTCTATATAGCACAAACAGGGCTACCATAATATGCGAGCAACGTGCATGTAGATGTTTGTATTTTTAAGAGAATAATGTTTATGCGTGGTTATTGGAAAAAAATAAAATGAAAGTTGCTGATTTAAGAACACAAAACACATAATAAATATGTGTCCACAAGACTTTTGACTAATTGATGTTGTCCCTTTGAGTTCTAGCTTCAAAATTATGTGAAAATCATCCTGCCTGATTGTTCACATGAAACACTACATTGATTTAAACATTGTAAAACAGTTTTTTTGTCAGAAGAGGTTTATGCGTGGGAGTGGTAATGGGTCATCAATATTAATGAGATTCAGACCAGGGGTGTGACATAGACGCTCCCCCAAGTGTTAATGGGCCATCAGTGAGGCAGCCTGAACAAAGAATGAGGAGATTCAAATGTTTTGTTTTTCAATCTGTTTTATTGTAATTTTGTAAAAACAAAAGTAAAGGCAGGTATCTCACAGTAAATGCTTATGCCCCGTTGATGCGGGCTCTAAGCAAATCAAATGTGACCATATATTACATATATGTGACCTTTTATATTAACATTACCAATCAATAATTGTTATATTGTGCATGCATAACAACACATTTGTTGCAAAGCCACACAGGCACATATAGGCTACATTTGTATCATCACTAAGTATATAAACAAAATGTAACTAACATCTGTAAAATAGTAGGTAAATATGTACTTACTCTTTTTGATTTTTGTTGCTGCGTGTCCTCGTTGCAGTGGAAGGCGAGAGTGAACAAGCTACATTCCTTTTAAAAAAAGTTACAAAACATATGTAACATCAACCAATCTCCAAAAATAAATAATAAAGTCATACAGGCTCATATTATTAACACGAAGTATAAACAAAATTGAACTAACACCTGTAAAATAGTGGGTAAATATATACTTACTCTTTCTGATTTCTGACTGTGTTGCTAAGCGCACTCCGAGTTGCAGGCGGAGGTAGTGATGAAGCTACATTCCTTTTAAAAAAGTTGAAGAATATTATTACATAAATATAACTATAGTAGCATTAGTCTATAATGAATTACTGATGTAAATAATTTTAGACGCGTGCAATAAGCCTATATGCGTGTCAATGGGCCATTACCGGAGAGGCACACCGCAAACATTAGCCTAACACATTTGTGCACTTCATTAACTGGGTATATTTACACATTTCAGCACATTTACACACATTTACAACTGATATTTGCGAGCATGCATCGTTAATGATAATGAGGCAGCATTTATATAGTCAAAATATAATCTAAACACCTACTAGGCCTACTTTCTAAAATAATTTCTAAATTCTATCTTTCATACATAATGATCTAAACATATAATTTAGGCTACACATACAAATACAAATTTCCTAACCAAGGGGTGTAGCATATGTACACAAAAAAAAAACAAAAAAAACATTGAAATGGTACGAGATATTGAATTCATGGTATAGATATGCACTTTCATTAGATCGTGTTGAATATAGGTAGATATAAAATGTCAGTACTCTGGATGGCAAGTCCACCCAGTATAATATGTAAGCTCATGTTTTGAATAGCTTGTCAACTAATGCAAGTAAGAATAAATACTTACTCATCCGAAATTCTATCCACGGCTGGATCAAGTCGCTCTTCAAAATACAAACGGTCGTCATCAGAGTAGTCGCGCTCCTCTTCTGATGAAAATCTGGACTCTTCGTCGCTAGTATCCAGGACGAACTGAAGGGCTTCCGCACCGGTGTACCGTGTCATCTTCCCAACGCGCAGGTGACGAAATGATGAAACTTGAAGCGTTTAATGCATTTGCTTGGGGGCGTTTACCTGTTTTGCATAGATGGCTTAGCACATTATCTTGTGAATAGCGCGCTCCGTAAGTAGGCGTGAACGAATTAAAGTCAATGAGCTCGTAATGAGCTCGACTGGAATCGCTCTCTTTTTATACAGATTACAGAAGCTGATAATATTTGTTTTTTATATAAATGACTTCATTTAACAGATGCGATCTCAAGCTTTATGCCCGTGGGTCTGTTTGCCTGTTTGACTGAATTTTCGCGGAGTTATAGATCATTTTCGAACGCGTTTCAAATGGGAGTTTACTGACAGAGAGAAGGCAGAAATCGCATCATGTTAAAGTTTCTTTATTTGTCAAAAAGCAAAACACTTTATTTTTATTGTGAGTATACAGAAAAAAAAATAGAAACTGAACAGGATCGATTGATGTATAACACGAAAATTAAAGATCAAAATTAACAGAGCATTTTGTGTTTATTTTTCATTGCTAAAAAAAAAAACGAGCAAAACGCGCCGGCGCGTTTTTGGTCCCCAGAGGGTTAAACACAATGAAGAGTATTAGGTTAGGCCAGGCTATCACTGTCAAACACTTTCAAAGAGTTTTGGGTCTTATGGCTGCAGCTTCCACGGTAGTACCCTTTGGTCTGCTCCATATGAGGGCCTTGCAGTGGTGGCTCAGGAACAAGGGATTTTCTCCTCTGGGAAACCCTTTTCGTACGATCAGAGTTACGCGCAGATGCCTTCGTTCTCTTGTCGTATGGAAGAAACCATGGTTCCTGTCTCAGGGCCCGGTTTTGGGAGCACCATGTGAGAGAAAAACTCTGACCACGGATGCGTCCCTCACGGGCTGGGGTGCGGTTATGGAGGGCCGTTACACCCGAGGTACTTGGAAAGACCATCATCTCACATTGTATATTAATCGCTTGGAGATGTTGGCTGTATTTTTTGCCCTGAGGCACTTCCTTGTAGACCTCAGAGGCCATCATGTTCTTGTTAGGACAGACAATATGTCGGTGGTCTCTTATATCAACCGCCAAGGAGGTTTGAGATCTCGCCCTCTTTGTAGACTGGCGCATCAAATTCTTCTTTGGTCCCAGGACAAATTTCTCTCTGTCAGATCTATTTATATTCCTGGGGTTGAAAATATGGGAGCAGACATCCTGTCGAGGCAGGGGCCGAGGCCCGGGGAATGGTGGCTCCACCCTGAAGTGGTTGAGCTTATATGGAGAGAGTTTGGCCGGGCGGAGGTTGACCTGTTCGCTTCTCATGAGAACTCTCATTGCCCGCTCTGGTACTCTCTCTCACATCCAGCTCCTTTGGGCTTGGATGCCACGGTACAGATGTGGCTGAGGTCACATCTGTATGCTTTTCCCCCGATCGCTCTGCTCCCTGGGGTTCTAGAAAGGGTCAGGAGGTACGGAGTGAGACTACTCCTTGTAGCTCCGTACTGGCCGGCCCAAATTTGGTTTTCGGACCTTATTAGTCTCTTGGAGAGTCCTCCATGGAAAATTCCTATTAGGAGAGATCTTCTGTCTCAGGCTGATGGTATATTATTTCATCCCCGACCAGAGTTATGGAGACTATGGGTCTGGCCCCTGAGGGGGTCCCACCCATAATTAGGTTGCCCTTTCCACCGAGGTGGTCAGGACATCCATACTAGAACCCCACTCTACTAGGAACTAAACAATTAAGTTAGGGAGGGCATTGAACCCAGTTTATTACTGCCCACTGGCTTCAGTACTGGTGTTCCATCCCGCTCTCTAACGGGATCTCCTGTTCATGCTTAGGGCCTCTGTGGCGGCCTCAGTGCCCTCCGCAAGCCTCTAAGGGTGTTCTCGAAAGGACGTTTCCACTGAAACTCCATGTTCCTGTAGATTGGAGGATGAATCCTGTCATCCAGCCTATTGGCATCAGGCTGATGGGTTATCCCTGGCACCCATCATGTCCTGTGGGTGAGGTATACAAATATATATTTGAGATATATAAGTATATATAGGAGAATCTATTGAGTCTGCTTCCTGCTCGTCTTACTCCCTGGAAGAGTGGTGGTGCTGCCCCCTCTTACTTGCTAGCGTGGGAGCCACTCAACGTTATTTTTGCCCGGTACTGAGGTACTTGTAGGCAATGTTAAGATTCTTCAGGTATTCCATCCTCCATCGCATGTGTCGGATGGTCAAGGTCGTAGCCTTTGAGGTTCCTACATTAGGACTCAGGCTGAGAGGAGTCAGTCCATCTAGTTATGCATCAAGGGTTAGGAGCTATTCCCTTTATTAAGAGTACAGTTGGTTATCTAAAACCACTCATATTTGAAGTACAAGGTGCGCTTCTGCCTTCACCTCTCATCTAATATTTTCTACTGTCTGGGGCTCCCAGCCATGAGGTCAGTCGAGCCTCCGGCTCCAGACCTCCCCTTCTTGCACCAAATCTTATGACAAGCTAGTTTGGATCTGCCCTCTACTCATTCTATCGTCCGTGAGTGTACCAGATGCTTTATACCAGGGCGTTTTTTCTCTCAGTGTGGCGGCGTGGGTATTCGTTCCCCAAAGTATTGAGTATCGATGCAGCGGGAGTTACCTTTACGAAAGGGAACGTCTCGGGTTACGTATGTAACCCTCGTTCCCTGAGTAGGGAACGAGACGCTGCATCCCTCGGCCACACTTTTCGCGCCCCTGAGAACGACTTGCTTTGACCAATTAGAAGCTAACATTTCCTGCTTCCTGTGACCCTTTTGTAGCTTCCGGATCACCGTCACATGCGACGTCACGGGTGACGTTGCACCAATCAAGATTGGAATAGTTCCATAGTTGACTTCAGACGCTTCATGCCGAAGGCATTCCCCAAAGTATCGAGTATCGATGCAGCGTCTCGTTCCCTACTCAGGGAACGAGGGTTACATACGTAACCCAAGACGTTTTCTTAACAACATTTGAGTTACAATTCTTATTATCGCACGTCTGTGATTTTATGTATCAATTTGGACAGGACTGTTCCATCTGTTCATTACTGACATGGAAGTGTAAGATTTATAGATGTGGTCATTACATAAGGTTATATACTGTGGTTGCATGCATCATGTATGAAAATATATATTAATATATATATATTTTTAATAATCATTCATTTAAAAAGATTCTCAGGTTACGATTGTAACCCTGATTCCCTGAGAATGGGAATGAGACACTGCGTCTTGGATTCACGCTTTGGGGACGCCATCAGTGTGACAGGTGTCTGACAAACGGCAAATGATTGGGTGACGACAGTCCATGACATCACAAGTGGAGCGCCCCTTAAGTATAAAAGGGCATCTGTAATAGACGTCATGAACTCTTTTTTTTTTAAGGAGATGCGCAGGCAGGCCTGAGGCATGGCAACAAGATGCAGTGTCTCGTTCTCCTTCTCAGGGAACCAGGGTTACAGTCGTAACCTGAGATGTTCCCTTTCGAAGTGGAAATTTAATACTGCATCTTGGATTGGCGCTATGAGAAACAAATACCCACTATGCCATAGTCACTATGCCACTATCCCACTATGCTATTCTGAGGGAATGACTGCCTCATTAAACTGCGAATATGCACAAACATAATAGACAGAGCATATATTGACTCTACGGATTACTTAGCTAGAGTCAGAGCATGTCAACCGCAAGGGCGCATCCAAAAGGAGTCTTATAGACTATAATAGTATCCAGTATAACAATCCAATAGTAGAAGATACCCAAGCTTTTATGCTCTGTAGCAAGGGAAGTCCCGGCCTTTACAACCTTCCTCCCTCCCTCGCAGGACAGGCATAGCCTTATAAGACCTGAAAGCAGAGCTCTATGGACAATGGCTAAGCTATGTCAGCTTCTTTTATCTAGAAAAAGCTCTAATGGCTCGTTTCCACTGAGCGGTACGGTACGGTACGGTACGGTACGGTACGGTACGGAACGGTACGCATTTATTTGCGTTTCCACTATAAAAAGTTGTGAATGGTATCAAAATGCCGAACCGTACCACTTTTTGGGTACCCTTCCGTTGTGGTACCTAGCACAGTGGTACGGTACTAAAAGGTGGAGCTAGACTCACTGCAGGACGTTGATTGGTTGACAGAGAATCGTCACTTGCGCGTGCTACAAGTGGAATTACAACATAAGAAGCGCCATTTTTTAATATACAGTTTAATATAATACTACTGTTACTGTGTCACGAAATGTAATTTTAAGAGTTTTTCAGGTGAAAATGTAGTTGTTTAAAGCTCAAATCTGTGGTTTATTTATAAAGATTTATGAAAATTTGAGATCCATGCAATCACCGGGCGCTTGGCGCTCATGTACCCTGCCTGGAACAGCCTTTCCTCGGCTGGTTATAGACGCCAGAGGAGAACTGGCCCCCGACTGAGCCTGGGTTCTCCCAAGGTTTTTTTTTTTTCTCCATCAGGTCACCTGATGGAGTTTTTTCGGTTCCTTGCCACTGTTGCCTTTGGCTTGCTCAGTTGGGGATATTTAATTTAATTAATCAATCAACAATACTATTGATCAGCATTACCAAACGTGGACGTTTTCCACTAGAAACATACATTGATGTATTATTTTAATTTAATACTGTGAAGCTGCTTTGATACAATCTGTATTGTGAAAAGCGCTATATAAATAAACTTGACTTGACTTGGTCCTTCTGACGTTTGCCGCTGACTCTGACGTCTCTGTAGTGGTTAAACATGAGATATAATTCGTCTTGTGTAGACCTAACCCGGCGATCTTTGGTCTTGTGAATCTATAATTTGTTCCCTGGCTGAACTGAGGGCAATGTGAAATTTCATAACTTTATATTTAGATTATTTAACTTTACCGTTGTATCGTTAGACTAGAGCACTGACTTTGTATGTTTGACTGAATTGTTTGCTTTATTTCTTATTGTAAAGCTTCTTGTACTTTTTACATATACTTTTATAATGGCTATTATTGATAAAACTGAAATTTAAAAGGGTTTAAAACTGAAAGGGTTTAGTTTTGTAATTTTTTTTTTATTACATTGAAGATGATCAGAGTACAAATGCACATATTGCTTGAACCATAATAAGTTTAATATTTTAAAAATTTAAACGAAAAGAGGCAGGGTTGTGTTATATATATATATATATATATATATATATATATATATATATATATATATAACACAACCCTGCCTCTTTTCGTTTAAATTTTCTTTAAAAAAACAAAAACATATTGTTATAAATAGGCTAACGTTACATGCAATGAATATAATCAACGCGTTGCCTGAACCACATTTGTGTGGCTATAATGTTTAAGATTTCTTTAAATGAAAACGTAAAGAGGCAGTGTGGTGTTTTATAACATATTTAGTTTTATTGTTGCCTAAAATGTACATACAGAGATAGCTGGAGTAACGTTAGCAGAGCGAGCTGACTGACGCTTTGAAGAACGCGCTGTTCCATTTGCAGAATTACCAGACTCGCGTCCTCAGGTCGGGAGTCATTCTCCTGAGCTGGACTTGGCAAGTCCGAACTTTGCGTACTTGCTATTGAGAAACGCCTAATGGCGGCGGCGGCGGCGGCGCTTGGCTTCTTGTGACAAACATGCCGAGAAGCAAAAACCAGATCTGCTGTATGTCATCCATTGTTGTTTATGTCGCTTTCTTCTTCGCGCGAAAATGACGTCGATCGCCTCTTTCCGGCTACTACACCACGCCTATCAAGTAAGGGTACTGTTGGCAGTGGAAACGCTAGCCGATTCATGGTTTACCGACCCGAACCGAACCGTACCGTACTGTACCGTACCGTACCGTACCGCTCAGTGGAAACGGGCCATAAGGGAGAACTGTCCAAAGGGAGAATCTCAACTTGACATTTGGTAGTATCGCTACCTCAAGGGGGAGATTGTAACCCTCAAATTCATAAGGAGGGATGCAAATATGAGAGCAGTTTACCTCCAGGGGGAGCCAAACAAATCTTGCCATCAAACTCAATCCCTAGGGAAACCGCATCGCTTAACCCAGGGCAATAAGGTGAGAGTGCCTACACCCTGCTTGCAAAGATATTTCTCCAGGATCCATAAAGACTCATTGTGCAATCTACAGAGTGCAAATAACAAGGAGGGATGCAATTGTAGTTGCAAACTACCTCAACCTGTCAGGTTCTTTATAGTATCAACTACAGAAACTTATGTGGTACCCATCGAAGGGGAGGAAGACCTTGCTTCAAGACCGGCTTCGGACGGCTTGAGTACACATATTCCGATGTTGTTTAAAATAAATCCAATCAGTCTCAGATTTATTATTATCAATGTGCTTTACTCCAAAGTAAATAGATTATTACAGTACGTTGCATTTTAAAAATAGTATTAACATAATTATCAGTGTCTGATAACTGCTTGCAATGTTGTGATTGTGAGAAAACCACAATAAAATATAGGCTACATAAAATAGAATTAGACACAAATATTTGATATGGTAATATGGACATTGAAAAACTATTTACACATGAGTGCAAAGCGGATCATTATTTGATGTGCTTTGTAAACACAGTGTTGTTGTTCAAATTTAAAGATGCCTGCGAGTGTGTGTATAGACAAAGTGCAACAATAAGTTAGCCTAAAAATACTGTGATGATGACTAGATGTTTAACGTACATGCCCCCTAGGTTAATGTGAATGGGTGCTCTTAAATTAATGTGCACAGTTGATTCGTGTGAAGCTCATTATTTAAGGAATGTTTGAGTGCTGTTCGAAAAGGTACTAGGGGAGTCTTTGGCTGCGTTTACACTTGGCATTAACATGCGATCACCGTGATCTGATCAAGCAGATCGGATCATAAGCCAATCAGGACATGGTGCGTTTACACCTGTCCACATCAAGTAGTTTCTGTATCTGGATAACAGATCGGATTTCGCATTCCCACGAAAAAAAAAAGTCGGTGCAAAGTCAACCTGAAGTGGTGGGTTTTCTTTTAAAAACAGTTTTCAGTCGAGGTACATGTTACAAATCTCGCAAAATGAGGAGGATGAAGAGGCTGCAAGCACTAATAATGTGGATAGATGCCATAATGGAAATGGTACAGAGAAACGTATGGGTCCAAGAACGTTGCCAGCTGTGGTGGGAAAAATACGCCTTCTTTACAGAAAATGAATGGGTCTGCAACTTTCGGGTGCGAACTGCGAAGGCAAACATTTCAGTATATTTGCGATGCACTTCGTACTCGACTGTATCGCAAAACCACGCAGCTACGTGCAGCAATTCCTGGAGAGAGGAGGGGGTTTTGTGTGACGTCCACCTGTGAATGCAGACAAGATGGCTGGATTGCGTTTACATTACACTGAGATCCGAACACAATGCGTCCTCGACTACCTCCGAACCTGGACACGCTGATCGGATAACATTCCGGATACAGGTCGCATGTAATGCCAAGTGTAAACGCAGCCTTTGTGTGCTGGGAGCTCCAACTTGGAGGAAACGCTAAATGGCCGCTCGGGATAATTAGTGTCTCCAGCAGTGAAGATAGTCAGTTAGTGGGGGTAATGATAATATAATATAACAATAAATAGTTACAGCCTAAACTCACAGTTGCGAAAATTTCAATTGCAAATGTAGGTTACAGTAGCACTAGCAACCACCCAAATTCTGGTTTGGGAAAACTGGCAAAACCAGTTAATCTTAAAATACACTGAATGCCATGTGAATGAAAGGTGAGAAAAGATTAAAAAAAGTTTTGTCCGATTTACACGAAAATTGAACCAGATCATCTTCAGGCAGTGCTGACAAAAAGTTATGGAATTCAAATTGATTCGTCAAACCGTTTTCGATAAACGCTCGAATAAATTTTACGTAGGGCTTGCGAAAACAGTCGTAGGGCTGTATCTCTGCAACGCTTTATCGGATTCAGACCAATCTTGGTACATGTCATCACAAGCATGACCTGAGGCTACATGCTGCGTTTCGGTGCAGCGCCACCTACTGGTCCGGAGATATGAAAAATGGCTATTTTTGCTTATAACTTCTGAACAGTTTGTCCAAAAATCATAAAATTGGTCTCGTTAGATTCAGGGCAACATGCCGAGTCGACTGATATCAAATTTGACCATATCGGCCATTTTGGCTTTCGGCCATTTTAAATTTTGTGCTAAAATGCTGTATTTTAAGAAGGCATGAACGGATTGTTACGAAACTTGGCATGGGTCATCAGCACGATGCCCTGAAGGAGCCTGAGAAGTTTCGAAACAGCGCCACCTAGTGGTGAATTTTTTTTTGGAAATGCTTATAACTTTGGGTGTGGTCAACTTATTTTCACGAAACTCATCTCTTTAGACTCCTGAATCCTTGCCGAGTCCAACGATACCAAACATGCTAGGTTTTGCCTTACGGTTTGTGTAGCGTTGTGATTTAGCGCTTAAACAACATTAGGCGATATCTTCGAAACCGTTTGTCCAATCGAGATGAAACCACCGTCAGAAGTTTGAAATCATAGCTTGTTAACTAGACGCCAATGCCCAAATGTGAAAATATTGATAGTAAGGGGTAGTAAAATCCAATCAAAGTCATGTGTCAGTCATTTTTTACGTGTTTTTTTCATATAAATGTCTATAACTCCGAAGCAAATTGAGATTTTTGCACCAAAATTGACACACATATGTATGGGCTCACTCTGAGGACACATACAAAAAATGGTGGGGCTGAGCCTCTTGGTGGCACTATAATAGAACAAAACATGAAATTCCCATTGACTTCAATGCAGTTTTGTGAAATAAAATGCTATACTAAACAAATGCATTGGTGTAATATTACGAAACTTACGTATCATCTCCAGACTGTGCCGACTAAAAGTTATGGATTTCGTGTCGATAGTTCTTCGTTTTCGTATAGCGCAGCAGCAAATTTGAGGCATGATGCTAAAAGCACTATTCAGGCTTTATCTCTGCAATGCCTTGACATATTGACACCAAACTTTGTATGTGTCATTTTCACTTCACTCTGACCACATCACATCAGTTTTGTAACTGCGCCACCTATTGGTCGAAAGTGATAATCCATTAAATCATATTTTTAATTATTGTTTCTATGATTTTTCAGGCATTTTGCCTAAAATCCTCTTTAAATGTCTTTAATTGCTCATTGTTGCAGTTGGTCTGACACTTTCAGACATGTTGGCATGTCTTGTCATCTTATTCTGCTTGGCCCCGGTAATGGCTGCTTGCAGCTATATTGTTTCACTTGTTACTTTGTCAGTTGGTGTATATGTAATGGTTGCTTCTGTTTCTGTGATAATGGTGGTTTTGTTCCTTGAGTTATGTGTTATCTCTTATCTGTTTAATGTGTTACTTTATTAGAAACCCTGCGTTTAGATCTTCACCTTCGCCTGCTTGCTTCAGCAGATTACAGGAATGTAGTAGCTAAAAATTGCAGTGTAATGCCACAAAAGAGAAAAAATAATTAACTGTAGTATAGGCCTACATGTCACTTTCAAAAAATAAAAGCTTTGACATGATCATTTTGTCGTATTTTTTTATTCATTGAATTAAACTAAAACCTTTTTTATTTCTATTTATTTTATGTTTTGCTGGGAAAATAAATGTTAGACAGATTCTTCTAAAAAAGGAGCTGGAAACGTGAAGAAAACGTGCTGAGGTTCAGTTCATAGTGGCGCGCTTCAAAGATCTATAAATAAAACAGAGACATTCGGTTTATTTTCATTATTTTACAAAATCTGATTTTTTTTTTTTTTGATTTTTTTTGTAAATGTATGAATTATGTCTTGCTTTTATCTGTATGACCACAAATTATGGAGTAAGAGTTTACTCTCTTGGAAGGAAAAAAGCTACTTTGCCCGCAAACACAAAATATTCTTGAATTGCTAACTTGATATCGCAGCCTGTTCATTATTAAAATAAAATACAGTCAACCAAACATATACTGTAAAACGTTACACTGCTCAATTTGAATAGTCTGTAATAAAAGCTATGACGTTTAGCGTGAACACCACCTCACTGTGCTGTTTGGAAAGATAATATTTTACGTCAATAATGCCTGTGAAGTACAAAAATTAGCCTACATAATAAATAGGCCTAATAGTTTAGCTTGATTCGCAAATAATGAAACATTTGGATTTGTGAAATGTAGGCTTTTTCACTTTAAATTAATTCGTTTAGCATCTTATTTAGTTTTATTTTAAATAAATAAACCTGTTTCTCGCCTTATATATATATATATATATATATATATATATATATCCAGAGAAGCTGGCATGGCATTAAAAAAAGAAAAGAGATATTATTATTATTATTAAAGCCTAAATATTATTATTGTTATTATAAACTAGGCTACATTAAAAAAGTAAAACAAAATAACATTATCAAACAGGTTTCGGAATGTTAATAATACAGAAGGAACGCAGGAACAGAAACATTAAAATAGGCTACTGATTCTGCTCAGAGTGAACCGAGGGATTTTATTTATTTTTTGTTTGTTTTTAATCCATGGAAAATATATAATAGGCTACAGATTGTACTTTTAAGTGGCCAATGAATGAACAATATTATTAAAATATCAGAATTATTTGGTGGAGGCTTCTGCTACCTAAACTGTAGGCTATATAGGCTAAAATAAATTAGTGAGAGATTTAGGATAACAAGCGTAACATGTCTGAACAGGTCATGTCTGTGGCAAAGACAGACATTTAAATGCAATATAATTTTATGTTAGACTTACACAAGTCACATTTTCATCATTGTGTCCTTGCAAAATCCCTTTTATAGGCTATTTAAATGTCAAAGAAATGCGTTAAGTTCACAGTGTGATTAATTCCACAATGTGGAAATTAAGGTTGCTAAAATGGGCCGGGATATTTGCAGTTATAAGTGCACTAAAAAGTTATTTTAACACTTTTTTATTGTAACACTGTTTTATGCTACAGTAATGTCCAAACGCCCATGACAAGCATCTAAAAACCCTCAATAACTGAATCATTAATATTTTATTTCTGTTTGAGCTGTACATAAACAATATAGCCTACTTACAAATGTGCTTCTCACACGTTTATGAGCTCTGTCGCTTGCTGTCAATATGCGCCTGAAAGAGTCTATCACATCCGTTGCATATTATTGGCTTCAGTACACGCTATAACTGAGAACAAAACATGAGTGCTCCCTACTGGTAATGTACGTCATGTGCCAGAGGACTTCACTATGGGCCGCGTCTTGTTGCGGCAGGTCGCGGAATCCCTTTCCCTGCAATGCACATTTTTAATGCCCACATCTGTATACTCATAAGCCCTATTCGGACGGGACTAGTTTAACATGGAGAGATGGGGTAAAGTAAATATTACCAGAGCTTCTCAGTGATTTTAGTCCCATCCGAATCACTCGAAGTGGGATCCATGAGCAAGCTTTTATTAAAATCGTGGTCAATCAGGCAATGGGCAGATACCAGCAAACACAGCAACGTAGGACAGACACAGTCGTGGTCAAAAAGCAGGCAGGAGATCAGGGCAGGCAGAGAACAATCACAGATAAGTAACAAAGCAGATAGTCCAAAAGGCAGGTGGCAGAAAATCATAAATAGGGAACAGACTGGGTCACAACAGGTAGGCAATACAGAAGTAAACGCTCAGAAATGCAAACTGTAGTAATACAACACTTCGCAAGGAAGAGTAGTGGAGATACAGTTTATATAGGCCCAAGAATGAGCTACAGCTGAGCAACGTAATCAGTGCCAGGTACGGGGCTGATGGGAAATGTAGTGTGTGAGTGAAAAGTCAATATTCGGGTGAGGGAGCCCTCTGATGGTCAAAGGAGGCAATAACGGAGTTCGTATCTGTGACACTGCCATCTAAGTAATCAGTACGGACAATGTCAGTAAAGATTACGGCGACTTTTACCTTCAGTAAAAAGGTCTGGAAAAATCATCTCAGGTAATACTAATCCATACGTAAATATTCTGTAATTTCCTTTTTAAAAGTAGTTTTCCGCGGTTGGCTCGGTATGGCTCGCTTTAAATGGTACCACCTCTGTTGAGGTTCCAAGCGGTTCTAAAATGTGAAGTGAAAACACTACAGATCACTGATTGGTCAGAGAGAATCGTCACTGGATTTGTCATTGGATTGGCAACACGAGACACCAAACCCGCTAGATTTAAATAGTTCAGCAACAGCCACCGCAGTATTATTTGTTTATTTTGTTTGCACAATTTTTATTAAACGACTTGCTTGAAAAATAAATAAATAAATAAACTTGAAAAAAGAAATGGCTGAATCGTGGTGACTGGTCAGTAGATGAGGTGCAGATGTTCCTCTCGTTGGTAGCCGAGAAGCAGATCCAGTGAGAGCTGGATATTGCAACCAGGAATGAAAAAGTTTTTCAGCAACTTTAACGAGCAGTCTATAATCCCACCCACTTTGAAGCGGTACTAAACTGCAGTGGAAAAGCAAACTGAGCCGAGCCGAATCGTACCACGCAGTGGAAAAGCAAAGCGAGCCGAGTCGTACCATGCGCTGTTAGGTACTGGTTCCATATTAGTACTGGTTTTGGGTACCCAACCCTATATAGTACACTCTCTTACCCTAAGGAGACCACAGGGGAGCTCGGGTTAAACTTAAAAAACCACATTGTCAAAGGGGGAGAACAGCTCAACCCTGCCTAAACAAGAGTGCTCGACTAAGAACTGTTCTCTTATTATTCTTTTGAAACAAGCTCAGAGGAGCATTTAGTAAAGGGGAGCAACTTCCCTACTCAAAAACCCAACTGTAGTTGGGGAGGGAGACAAATTAAGTGTTAGGGAAAAAAGAGCCTATACAACTCCTTTCCCATAGCATCAACCCTCAATGTCAAGCCAGAGGAGAGATGTGCCTCAGATAAGATTAAGGCAGTCTGAAATTACAGAAAACTCTCATCCACAACCCCAAGGCCTCAGAGGAGCTATGCACTTCTTAAAACTCCAGAATAATGGGGGAGAGCTAGCTCATACTTTAAATGAGAACAGAAGTATTTTACCAAAGGAGAGCAAACCCTACTTCACGACCCATTATGCTAGGGAGGGAGATAATGAACAGAGGGATATCTTATAAACTGCCCAACATAGTTTCAATTACCCTGCTCAACACTAAGGGGCACTTAAGCAGCTTTCTAAAGGGAGCCTAGGTCACTTAACCCCCTGGGGTCGGCAATCACACCGGCGTGATTTGCTCGCTTTTTTTCTTTTCAGTGCAAAAGAGACTCAAAATACTAAGATTTTGATCTTACATACAAGTGTTATACATCATTCTATCCTGTAAAGTGTCTATTATTTTTGTGTATACTCACAAAGTGTTGTGCCTTTTGCCAAATAAAGAAAAATAAACATGATACGAGTTCTGCCTTCTCTATCAGTGAAGTCCAATCTGAAACGCATCTGAAAATGAACTATAACTCAGCGAATACTCAGTCAAACAGGCATACAGACACACAGGCATGAAGCTTGAATTCTCTTCTTTTAAATGAAGTAATTTATATAAGAAACAAATATTCTCAGTTTATGTAATCTGTATGAAAAGAGAGAGTTGTCAGCCATTCTCATCTCAGCTTGTAGCTCATTAAGTTTTAATGTGACCCTGCCCACGGAGAGCGCACGCTATTCAAACGCAAATGATCTGAGGCGATCCATGCAAACGTGTCAACGCCCACATCAGCTGGATAAAACACACCGCGAGTTTTATCAGACTCGTGCACTTTGTCGTCTTGCTTCGCTGTGTGGAATAATCCTTAGGAATAATTTAGTTTCACATCGAGGAACAACGGATCCAGCTATTCAGAGGACTGTGAATAGTAAGTTTTTTTATTCTTAAGTGCTTTGTTCTAATCGCGATATGCAATAGTGTCAGTAAACTGCAAAATGACTGTTTAAATATGAACCGTGTGTCTTTGTGCGAATGAATGAACGGCACAGATGTTTACTACAGCTGTAAACAACAGCGCACACTTGCACTTACATTAGTAAACATGTTACTTTTACATGAACACATCTACTAGTTTAGCTTTTACATAACTATATTGCTATACTGAGATGAGTAAAAATCGACTGAAATATGTTGAAATAAAATGTCTTTGTATAAGCAACGTATTAAACTGCAAATGAACATTTATATGCAAATATTCTTAATATAGCAACATCTTAATAGGTCAGTATAAACCTTCTCATATATTTTGGAGAGGATATATTCCAAAACACTCTGAAAATACAGTATGAGAATTAACTGCATAGTTACTAGAAATGTTTACCATGGATATGCAATTTGCATACATACAAAATAAGTCCTCACATTCTTTACTTGTGGTACTCTCAGTGATACACCTGAATGAAAGGCTCATTATGCGGCTCATTATGCAGCTCATTATGTGGGTCATTGTCTTCTCAGGTGTAAATCATGGCCACATGCATATTGCCTTTCCAAACAAAAAAGTGTCTTACAAAGTTTAACTCAATGTATTGTTTTATGTGAATGATTAGGCAGGATTATTTTCAGATCATTTTGAAGAAAAAACTCTAAGTGACAACACCCATTATACAAAAGTCTTGTGGACACATATTTAGTATGTGTTTTGTTTTAAAAATTAAAACTTTAATTTTTAGTTTTTTTCAATAACCATGCATAAACATTATTCTCTCAAAAATACAAACATGTACATACATGTTGCTCACATTTAGGGTAGCCCTGTTTGTGCTAAATAGAGTGTAATTACACCTTTGCCATTAATATGTTTATAAGCAACTGAAAAAAGCACAAATGTCAGGGCATGTCAAAACATCTCAAGGACCCCAAAAACACCTCAGACCCCAGAGGGTTAAGGCTACAACCTTCAGAATCAATCCTTATGTAAAGGGGGAACCTAAATACTCTACAGTTACATTTAATCATTTAGCAGATGCTTTTATCCAAAGCGAATTACAAATGAAGAGAACAATAGAAGCAATCAAACCAACAATAGGGCAACAATATGTGCTGTGACTAGTCCCAGTTAGTCTATCAAAGTACACGTAGCAATTTTTTTTTTTTAAATAGATATATAGAATAGTAAGATTTAGTATTAATGGGTGTTCAAAAAGTGTTCATGAAAAAGATGCGTCTTCAGCCGTTTCTTCAAAATGGCTAAAGGCTTAGCAGCTTGGGTTGAGTTAGGCAGGTCACTCGACCAGCTTGGAACTAGTCTAAGCCTCAGACGTCACGCCCACGGACCGTTGAGTGAATGTCCGATGCATATGGCACACTTTTCTGGAAACACTTCAGGAGTTTCGAAGTTGTCATCTAATTGGTTGAATTCTACAGGATGTCTGGGAGACGCGTGTGTCACGTTCTTTAATGGTCCGCCTGGAAACAAATGCCGTGATGCCAAAACCCCTTGTGGAAGAAGAACGCAGTCGTGTTTACAACTGTGACAATGAGCGCTTCTGGATCAACTAAACACTGGATTTTCAAAAGTATGTGAAGTTTGCGGCACCATTGTTGCAGTAAACTTGCACAACGTTCTTGAATTAATTATTTATAGATGAACGCCGGTTATTGCAGGGACAACACATTATATTTTCATGCCCCTAAACATGACGTGGAACAAAACAAACTGTGATTAGTTACATGTCAGTCAAACGTCTTCTTGGCCAAGAAAAGCTGCGATAGAGCCCAGACCTTCTGCCATCAGTCTGAAGGTCTGGCTACGCAAGACTAGCTTGGAACAGTCAAGGTAAAGGTCAGTGAAAGTGATTTTGTACCTCTTTGGCATGACACCACAAGGCGTTGTTCACTTGAAGAAGCTTCTGGAGGGCACATAAGTCTGAAGTAGTGAGTTTAGGTATGGGGTGCAGAGCCAGTGGTTGTTCTGTAGGCAAACATCAGCGGTCGCATCAAACATTGATGCGAGTGGCAATTGGCAGCCAGTGCAATTTAAAGAGGAGAGGTGTGACATGCTCTCTCTTCAGTTTGTTAAAGACCACTCTTGCTGCAGCATTCTGGACCAGTTGTAGAGGTTTGACAGTGCATGCTGGAAGGCCTGCCAAGAGAGCATTACAATAGTCCAGTCTGGATAGAACAAGAGCTTGGACAAGGAGTTGTGTAGCATGCTCCGATAGGAAGGGCCTGATCTTCCTAATGTTATATAAGGCAAATCTGCAGGGCCGGGCAGTTCTAGCAATGTGGTCTGTGAGGTTTACCTGATCATCAATCACAACTCTAAGGTTCCTGGCTGTCCTAGATGGAGTTATGGTTGACAAACCTAGCTGAATGGAGAAGTTGTGATGAAGTGTTGGATTGGCTGAGACCACAAGCAGATCTATCTTGGCAAGGTTGAGTTGAAGGTGGTGGTCCTTCATCCAGCAAGAAATGTCTGCCAGGCAGGCAGAGATGCGAGCAGCTACCATCGGATCATCTGGCTGAAATGAGAGATAGAGTTGCGTGTCAGCACAGCAGTGATAGGAAAAAACATGTTTCTGAATGACAGATCCAAGTGATGACATGTAGATGGAGAAGAGAAGTGGTCCAAGCACTGAGGCAACCCAGTAGCTAGATGTTGCTTAGAAACCTCACTCCTCCATGACACCCTGAAGGAACTACCTGAGATTTAAGACTTGAACCATTGGAGTGCAGTTCCTGAGATCCCCTTCACCATGAGGGTTGACAGGAGGATCTGGTGGTTAACTGTGTCAAAAGCAGCAGACAGATCCAACAAGATGAGTACTGAAGATTTGGAAGCTGCTCTTGCCAGTCTCAGTTGAGTGGCCACTTTTGAAACCAGACTGGTTGTTGTCCAGGAGGTTTTTCTGTGTAAGAAAGAGACTTAGTTGAACATGACTCTTTCAAGTATTTTAGCAATGAATGATAGAAATCTGTCATTTTCTAAAAGTGCTGGATTTAGAGTGGGTTTCTTAAGCAGTGGGGTTATACAAGCCATGGGAAAGGTACCAGTGTGAAGAGAGGGGTTGATGATGTGAGTGTGTGCAGATACAAATAAAGAAAAAATGGCTTGAAGGAGATGAGTGGGGATAGGATCAAGCGGACAGGTAGTAGGGTGATTGGAAAGGATTAGTTTGGAGACTTCTGCCTCAGAGAGCGGAGAGAAGGAGGGGAGAATGTGTGTGTTTGCTCTTAAGATGTGTGTATTAGTTTGTGGTGTGGAAAATTGCCTGCTGATGGTGCATGTTGTGTCATGAGCCAGGTTGAAGTTAAGAGTGAGGAGGAAGTGATCTGAGGTGTGAGGATCTGAGGTTCTAACAGTATTTTTGATCAAATACAGCCTTGGTGAGCATAAGACAAATTGTTGTTATTCCAGCTTTAGTATGTCACAATACGGAAGAAAAGGTCTGTTGCTACTTATGTTTCATTGTGACTTTAATAAGCACATTCATTAGTTGATTTGTTTTCTAGTTTTAAAACAATTGTTTTAAGAAATAGAAAGTATATAGTAAATAGTATAGTTTTTGCTATACCGTTTCTGTGACGGATGGAAAACAGCGAATGCTGTTAGAATTTGTATTTTGTACAATAAATACTTTTTGGTTACAAAAGTAACTGGTAATACTAATAGTAATGCTAAAATTAAGCATACTTAATATATAATTATTTTGTACAGTGGTTTGCAATTGCACATTGTTGCTATTAATATTTTAACTAAAATGTTCTGTTATTAGTAAACTATTAAGATGTTGAATGTTTTAATATAACGTAAAGCGTACTCACTACATTTTTATGTTGGTAATACTCTGATTTTAATTGAATTTTAGAAAATGATCTTTGTACCTCACCCTTAAATACTACATTGAACCACAGCATTATTCTATGCACTGCCAATGTGAATTAAAGTGTAACCATCCAACTCCCCTTTCAGGAAAGCCATTTTATTTTCACAGTGAATATTAGGTAACTTTAAACATGCACAGCTGATGAGGGCATTTGTTTGTGTTAGAGAGCTCTTGATGATATGTGCATCAAGCGTTTTGTTTGTGGAAGAAAATGGAGTTGAATTCATCAACTTGTGGACAGCATAATTTAATGTCAAGAGGCCCATTCTCCACACACACAGAGCTTCTTGTGGTGGCATGTGTATTATCCTAAGGGTGGATCTCCATCGTCAGACCACTGCACAGTATAACAACAACAACAACAACAACAATAACAAAGAAACAACGCAGTGACTGATGTTCCACTTCCTTCTAACCTCCTTCAATTAAAGCCAGGAAAATTCAACACAAACATAAACATGCAGTGACACTGCTAATGCAAGACAGCTTAGAAGGCAGCTGCCCCAATCTCTTCCTGCTCCCTCACTTGTTTCTTTCTTTCTCTCTCACTCCCCTGCTCCCTGGAAGAGATTGGTAATGCCAGAGGCTTCCAAGTGTGACACATACCCATGTGTCCCTCCTCAGAGGGTGGGTTTTGTTTGGCCACTGGTGCCCATTGAAACCTTGTGGTTTTAGCCACGATGGTGGCAGTGTTTCATGCTAATTATTATGAAAGCGTCATGAAGAGAGAGGGGGTGGATAGTGGCAGAGGGACACAGATTCTGTCTTTGGCCTTTAAACAGGTGATGTGGGCTGCTGTGGAAAACTAAGACCTCCTTGAGAGATGAAGGCGACAGGATTTTGAGAAACAACTTCTGGGTTAAATCACATTTGCCTCTCCCAAAATGGGATTTTGAAACATGGTCCTTAAAGCAATAGTACACCCAAACGTACAAATTAAGTTATAATTTAATCATCATTATGCTGTTCTGGCGCTGTCATGCTTCAAAATGACAATAAAGCTCTATAAAAGTATAAAAGTGGACTCTATTCTTCTCAAGCTATTATACACCTTATTTTAAACGCAGAAGCAAGTTTTTTTCTGTGAAGGTGACTTCAGATTCTTTAGCCGCTATAGGGAAATAACGTGAAGAATAACAATGTGAACGGTAAAACTATTTACACTTCAAACCAGTGTGTTTATAATTAAGAAAATACATTAAAGTAACATGTTAAGAAATACCAGTTTGCAATATCAAGCAGAACAACTAGCTGTTCTGTACAGCTAAAAATAACTGGAAGCCAGGCACATTCAATTTACAAATGTGACCCTGGACCACAAAACCACATGGGTCAATTTTGTGAAATTGAGATTTATACATCATCTGGAAGCTGAATAAATAAGCTTTCCATTTATGTATGGTTTGTTAGGATATGACAATATTTGTCAGAGATAAAACTATTTGAAAATAAAAAAATCGAAACATTGAGAAAATCGCCTTTAAAGTTGTCCATTTATGTTCGCGATTGTGCTGCATTCACTCAAAAAAATAAATGTTTTATATATTTATGGTAGGAACTTTACAAAATATCTTCATGGAACATGATCTTCTTTACATAATATTCTAATGATTTTTGGCATAAAAGAAAAATCAATAATTTGCCACAAATATACCTGTGCGACTTATGACTGGTTTTGTGGTCCAGGGTCACAAATGGCCTCTCACGCACTTACGTTCAAATTAAGATGGAAAGATTTTATGAGAAACAATCTGAAATTTCTTTTCAAATTTTGACATCTATCCTAGCTCTCCTTGGCAAGTTCATGAGATCATTTCCAGTTTCTTAACAAATCGTTCATTTAAGCCAAATCTTTTCAATGAATTATCAAGTTCATAAAACCGTTCGTTCATAACTGATCTGCTTCTCACCGACTCCGCAATTGATCTTAACATCCACTCTAGCTGTCCTTGGCATGTTCGTGAGAGTTCATACATAAATTAGCAATGCCCAATTTGTTACCAGACCAATTGGTTTATTCAGTTCACAAAATCTGTCTGAATTTATTTACAAATCAGAATGTTTCTAATTTCAAATCTTTATCACACAATGCCATTGTATGGCTTTAAAAGTCTTGCAATACAGAATGTGTGTTGTATTAAATGTTTATGATAATTTGATATACTTTTGCTTCCTTTTTTTTAAAGCTTGAAAGCTCCAGTTCCCCTTTATTGTAACTGTATAGAAATGAGTGAGCAGAACATTTTTCAGAATTTCACCAGTGATGTTTCAAAGAATAAAGTAAGTCCTATGGTTTTAGAATAACATGACAGTTAGCAAATAAAGACATAATTGTCCTTTTTTGAGTGAACTACTCCTCATTACTGCTCTCCACACCCCTCTGGCACAGTTGCTACAACTCACTTTCTCTCGTTTTCCCTTCCTCTCCTCTCCAGTGAGTTGTGGCGTCTTGTGAGTAATGACAAATGTTATTACGCTCCCCTTTAGATTATTTTAGCACACACATCCGAGTAAATCACTATGTTTTCCTAAACCATGGGTCATTTGCCGACCCCATGTTTGAACAGCTGTAATGAACCCTCAGCATTAATAACTTCTCAGGGCTGAGAGAAAGAAACAGAAAAAAAGAGTGAGACAGAGAGAAAGGATGAGGTGCTAACACTCTGTGTGTGTTTTGGAGAGTGGATTTTTTTTTTCTTTGAATGGAACTGACAGATATTGCTGTTTTCGCACAGATGAAGATATACTGCGCTCACATCCAAGCCTGGTATATCATTTCTCAACCGATAACGTCACTTATTAAAACAATTCTGTTTTAGTTGACCCACACGGATTATGTGGCACATAAAACGTCTGTAATTCATATATTTTTACACATGCCATGAGATTTGCATCTTTAAATATTTTGGCAAATTTGATAATGCAACTAAGAGGAGTGAAGTTTAATATTAACTCTCAGCTCTGTTTAACATTAACATTCAAAAGGGATATTTCAACCAAAAATAAAATTTCTGTAATACTGTCATTTCATAATGACTTTCTTTCTCTTGTGGAACACAAAAGGTGGTTTTGAGAAATGTCAGGGTTTTTTTCCCCCATACAATACAAGTCAGTGAAATGCAGTGTTGTTTGTTTCCCAATGTTTTTCAAAATATCTTATTTTGTGTATAAATAATATACACTTTTGTGTGGATTATACTTTCAACATAGTACTAAAACATTTTAAATCAATCCACAGATTTCCCACAAATGTTCCTCCAAAATCAGCACAGAAAATAAAGTATGCAGATTCCATCTAGGCTTACTCATTAATACCATGGAAAGGCTTCAGGAGTGGAGGCTACTTGGCCATTGTGCTCCGATCCAAATTAAACTCCACTCATTCCTTAATTTCCCACAGTAATGATTGGGTATCGTTCTGTATGTGGCCCCACTCATGCTAGTGTCAGGGCCATAGGTATATCCCAAGGTTCTACTTTATTAAGACAACATGTCATTACTTCTGTGCTAAGTTATAATTGAGAACAAAATGGATGCTTCTAAACAAAGAGATAATCACATGGAACAGTGAGTTTGGCCAGCCCTTGCTTCTAAATATAGAAAAAGCATACATTTCTGAGGAACCACCCGAAAGTTTCCTATTTAAGCTCAGCCTTACAAGTCCTTACAACTTATATAATGCAGTAAATAGTTGACACCATCTTATATTTTGATGCTACATTAAAACATTATTTTTAAGCGAAGGTCTCAAATTTGAAAATCAAAAGTCAGCATGGATACTAACGGTCCTCATACTGTACTTTCATGCCAGTTGGGTGGTTCTTCAATCATCCCTGTTAGAAAAGTGTGATGTGAATCTGTCTTGGTTACTGGGTAAACACAAACCAACTGTTGTATATTTATCTGTGTATATTTGCTAAATAGAGATTGGATACTGAAAGGTGAAAGTATGTCCTAATGATGTCTGAACAGGTCTGGACAGGCTACAACAATATGTGATGTTTGTTGCCTGATGTGATGCCCTTAACATCATCTCTCAATCTTGCTCATTTCATTCTTTCATTGCTTTTTCCCTGTCATCTTACCACTCATCAGCATGAAGAAGCTGTTTCTAAACCGTATTTGTATGTCAGCACCTCACCACTGGTCCACCTTATCTGTAATTAAATCATCCCGTGCTGATACTGTTGGATCTGTTTCAGTGTGACCAAACATCATTTGGACCCACCTAATGATGATGTATGTCAGCATCCACTTCTAGCTTTCATTCCACCAGTGTGTAGGCACCTACAGGATTTACGCCATTGGAATTTCCACGTCGCCACCCATACCATTCACATCACTCGCCACTTTACGGTCTACCCATTTCCAGCAGTTGCTTTTCTGCAAATTAAAGGAATCTTCTAAGTTCAATACAGATTCAATATAAAATTTTTATAATTATCCCTCTTTACAATTAAAAAAGGCATTTACTATGGAAGTACACAGGGTCAGGCAATAATAATACACAGTTTCAAATACACTACCGAGCATAAGTTTGGGGTTGGTAAGATTCTCACTAAGGCTGCATTTATTTGAACAAATACAACAGTAAAACAGTGATATTTTGAAATAGTATTACAAATTAAAAATAACTGTTTGCTAATAAATTGCAAGTATTCCTGTAATGGTAAAGCTTCCAATCTTCAGTGTCACATGATCCTTCAGAAATCATTCTAATATGCTGATTTGGTGCACAAGAAACTATTTATTATTATTATTATTATTATTACAGTTGATAATATGTTTGTGGAAACTGTGATACATTATTTTTAGGATTTCTTTGATTAATAGAAAACATACTGACCCCAAAAGTTTTGAATGGCAGATATTAATTAAATAAAAGTTATGACTGCATAATGGCAGTGCAAATGGTAACTTTCACATGATATGTGCAAGGACACCAGAAAAGGGGAGAGAATCCACTCAGAATTATGTAGGTAAAGCATAATCATCAAGTGACGTGACATGACGTGAAGTGTTGCCCATGGTATGGTGTCCCATACTTGGAATTTGTGCTCTGCATTTCACCCATCCAAGTGCATACACACAGCAGAGAGTTTTGAGTGTGAACACACACCCGGAGCATTGAGCATTTTTGCTGCAGTGTCCGGGGAGCGATTGGGGGTTTGGTGGGCACCTCATTTGTGAGTAATGAGAGTGGAAGAGAGCACTGTTCATTCACTCCCCCACCTATATTTCCTGTCGGTACTGAGACTCGGACCCGCAACCTTGGGGTTACAAGTCCAACTCTCTAACCATTAGGCCACAAATAGAATTCAGAAAGCTCAGATAATAAATATTTTTAGTAAGTGACTCATGTAAGTGCTTTAACAAAAATATGAGCAACACATTTTTGTTTTTAAACTAATAATAATCAAAAAATTAAGATTCTTGGTTAAAAGACAATTATTAGGATATTGGTTATTAACCATCTAGTAATACTCTGCATCATTTGCTTATAAACTGTAGATCGAATTGTTAATATACGTGTTTAGGTGTGTATGAGAGAGGATCGTCTGTTGTGTCCTTGAATTTCTCTTCTTCATCAGCCAACATACAGCCAAATAAGAAAAAAGCCAGTCTTCAGCTTTTTATCATCAGAGGACCTTGTTCTGAGCAGATCTTTTACCTCTTGTAATAAAGCACATGCTCCTTTATGCTCTTTAAGCCATTTGATGTACTGCATTCCTACTTCTCTCTTCTGGATCTCAAAAACAAGAACTGTAATGGAAAATGACTTGCTGATATTACACCCCATACAATTTCACGAGTTCACACTTACAAATAAGTCAGATAGAATAAATGCTTATTTGGCGTGCTGTCCGAGGAGAGGGCTCCGGGCTCGGTATTCGGCCCGAACCCAGAGTACTCCCCCAAAAGCTGCAAATAAATGCATGACAGCCGCCAGAATGATGCTGATGACCCCCCCAAAAACTTGAGGAGTGCAAAGCTTAAGGTATCAGATGTGGGAAGGGGTTAGTCGCTGGAAGGCTTCTTGTAACATCGGACGGGAGTTGGTTGTCATGACGTTGGATGGGTGTGCCTCTCAGGTGGTAGGCTGGGGATGGTCGTACGTGATGTACTTCTGCGGAAGAGAATGGTATAACCGCTGCAGTGGAAGCAAGTTTGATGGAGAACTAGCTCCTGCAGGAGCAGAGGAGATGACACTGCTGCGGCAATGGATCAAACTTGCTTTCGACTTGCTTTCCAACTATCTGATGCAAAAGGATGGAGAATTGAGTACTTGTGGGAACGGAAAAGGAAACACTGCTGCGGCAGTGAAAGCGAGTTGGATGGAGAAACGGAGCTCCTGCGGGAGCGGAGTAGATGACACTGCCGCGGCAATGGACCAAACTTGCTTTTCAACTTGCTTTTAAATATCCAAAACAATTTGGACATAGAACTGAGCTCCTGCGGGAGTGGAGGAGATGACACTGCTGCGGCAGTGGAGCAAGTTTGGACGGAGTAACGGAGCTCCTGTGGGAGCGGCGTAGATTAGCTGTAGTAGAAAGACTTGGTTTTGACTTGCTTTTAACTGTCCGATGAGCCAGTTTGGTGGAGAATGGGCTCCTGTTGGAGGAAGAGATGATGCTGCTGTGGTGTTGGAAACAACTTGCTATCAAACTTTGATCCGAAAGGTGAGTGGGACAGAGATCTGAGTTCCTGCTGGAGCGGAAAATATCACTGCTGTGGCAGTAAAGCGAGTTAGGATGGGGAACGTGGCTCCTGCAGGAGTGATGGCCTGTAGGGTTGGGTGTATGAGAAGTTGACAAAAAGAATTTAGCTGATGAGGGTTCGTTGGGCTTCTTTGATATGGAAGCGATTTGAGCGAATGTAACTCTTGAAGGCCTCCGATGACCAGCGGCCAAGTGCTTGGATCTGCTGCTGAGAGAGGCCTTTTTGGGCAGCTGTGGTTGCTGCGCCTATGCGAAATGAATGGCTGGAAAAGTGGTCTGCTGGTATGCCTGAATGGAGCAAAACAGACTTACTGTGTTTTTGAAACCAGAAACGTCTGACGGAGCGGTTGGAGTCGTCTGTGAAAAGTGGGTTGGAAGGGGATTTAGTCTGTGAATTTCTGAAAAGCAAGTAGGCTGAGAGAGTTTGGTATGGTTGGATTGGTGATGAGAGATTGAAAATGTATACGAAATGGCCTTTCCTGGTTTGATCTGTCTTACTTTGCTTTATGAAGTAGGAAATGGTTTCGTTGTCTAGCACTGATAGATCTGTGATTGTGGGGTGGACTTTTGGGTTAAAGCTGGAAGTGATGGTGAGTTCTGAGCATCTGAGGAAACCGAAAAAAGACACTATGAACATTGCGTCCAGTGTGCGGGCAGTGTTGGTGGAGTGGTAGCCTCGGCGGAGGGTGGAGATGCATATAGTAAGTATGTCTAACATTATTGGTTGTCTGGCATCTGGGCGAGTAGGTTGGGTTTTTTGGATGCCTTTGATGAGCATCGATGTTTGAGAATTTGCTATCTGCTATCTGTGGAAGAATTGGATTCCGCTTAGATAACCCTTTATGTAGCAGGCTTTGAGGTTCTTGATGCTGTTGAGATAGGATATGAAGTGATGCCGAGCAGAGAAAAATTGGGAAAAGGCAGGTTGTATGTGAAGTGGAAAGACTTAAAATGCTTCCATGCGGTTAAGTAGGATTGGAGGGTGCTGGGTGAAACGGCTTGAAGGATGGAATTAAGAGAGGCGTCAAGAAGTGGTTTCAACGGGTGGTTTATGTGGATATCAGCTCTGAATAGTGAGGTACTGGGGTTGGGAATGGGTCCGTGTCTGGTGCCAGCAACCTGAATTTCTGGAAAGCAAAATGGAGAGAGTCAGCTATTTGATTTTTGGACCCGGGAACATGTTTTGCAGTTATGATGAACTGATCGCAGGCTACAATCCAAATGAGGCGTCTTAGGAGAGGCATTAGTGCGGGGGAATTTGATCGGCCTTTGTTGATGCAATGCACGGTTGCTTCGTAGTTGCAGTGCACTATGATGCTGTTGGTGGACCATTCTTTACCCCACAGGAAAGCTGCTACCACTAAAGGATACAACTCGAACAGCGCTGAGGATGTTAGTGACTGCGGTGAGTCTAACAGCTGGGCGGGCCATGTAGACGCGAACCAATGGCCTTGGTAGAATCCCCCGAAACCGATAGAGGGAGCTGCATCGGTGAACAGTTGGATATCCACAGGGAGAGAAATCAGATTATTATAGAAAAAGGACAGGCCGTTCCATTGTTTAAGGAAGGTTAGACAGAAACTGAGCTCCTGTGGGAGCCGATGGTCACATCACTGCTGCGGCAGTGGAGAACATTAGCTAGAGAAACTGAGCTCCTGCAGGAGCATGAGGGGACATCACTGCTGCGGCAGTAAAGGCAAGGTTAGCCAGAGAAACTGGACTTCAGTGGGAGCAGAATGGACTGCTGTGACAGTGAGGAAGGTTAACCAGAGGAACGCCAGAGACGGAGCTCCTGTGGGAGCGGAGGAGATGACACTGCTGTGGCAATGTGAGACGCGAGTGGGATCCTGCGGGAACGGTGGGGAAAGGTGGATATGGTGAGCTTGTAGGTTTAGAGGTTTAGAGTTTAGAGGGCAGCCTTGCAGGATTATGCGCATCTGAAGTTTAAGTGGCCGAGCAAAGATAGCAGTTCGCGTTTAGGACAGTTTAAAATGTCTGAGAAGGTGGGTGAGACCAGAAATATCCTTTGATTTCTCCTCGTGCAGTGCAGCCTGGAAATGAACTGTATCCAAGTTAATGGCCAGAATTCAATGGATGTGGCTAGACCCATGGTTTATCCTGGGTGACTGGAATCCAAAGCTCACCGGAAACCGTGTGGGGCTGAGAGATCGATTGCTAAATTATTTTTATTTTATTTATTTTGAATGAATATATGAGAAGCCTAAACGGTTTATAACCTGCGTATATTCACCTCTGATGCATCGATTTGATACTGTAGTCGTTGTTTGATCATCAAACAGCAAAGTACAATCTGATTTAGATGATCGTTTGTTCCTTTGTTCTTAATGATTCTGTGTGCGTGCAATCTGCACGTAATGTGCAAGCTACTGTTTGTACGTGTGAGTTTAAGTCACAAGGAAGCAACGCGTTAATTAAGGAAAATAATTATTATATTCTGGAAAATAATTCTGGAAAATAATTTGAACAGAAACCATTTAAAATGTGTATTCCCCCGATCAAAATGAATATCCAGATGGCATAACTGTGCTTGTGACTCAATGACTGAAGCGATGCGAAATTTAACCAGGGACATTAAAACGAGAAGGTTTTGAGCTGAGCACTCACGGAGTCGAGCCAGCGTGAGAGTGTGAGCAGGCCGGCCGGGACTGAATCTGCGGCGCGGCTTACTGAGAGCCTGCTGCGGCGGCCTGGTCCTGGAGAAAGGCCTGTTTCTTCATGTGAAGAGGGCGGCATTGCCCGAGACGCGAGCATGGTGCTCGGCGGGCCTTATTGTCCATTTCTCTATTGCAGGAATTATTGAATGGTCCGGTTTAGAGAAATGCGCGGAAGGAGATCGCAGATGTTTCACCTGTAGTGGCGAGGACCCGTTTGTTTGGGCCTGATGCCCGCGAGATAACACCAGAGGATTGCGGCAAAAATTCCTGAAGGACGAAAGATTCGGGAAAGGACGGGAGAGCTCGTTTCGGAAATGTTAAGAAGGTAGGGCGGGGCCAAATGGTGAAAACTGTCAAGGAATGTTAGGTGAGTTGACAGAGTGAATATATATGCTTCCTCTCATGCTGATAGGGTAGACATGGTAATTGTTTGATGACGAGTTGATTGATTGATTATTTGAACGTGCTCCTCCCGAAGTTTGTTAATGAAACATCATGTAATGCCACTGAAATAGGGATGCTAATTAATGTGTGCAGTGATTTGAAACAATATCGTTGTACAATTCTCATCCATGTACCATAATGTCTGTGGGGGAATAAAACGGGTTAGGAGGAAACACAATATGGCAAAGTTTGCCGTATTCATCCATCCTTCCTTGTACCACCTAGCGAGAAAAAAAGGGGGTTCCGGAAAGGTTGTGGTGGTAATAACACTGCACATGTTGGGTAAAGAAGCAGAGAGCGTGTAAAGACAGACCTGGTTCCTATGGGAGTACAGGACCAGCTGCGAGCACAGGGTGTGAAGTGTAGGGTTTCCTCTGAACATGGAGACTGCCAGTCTGAGGGCTGTGCTTCACAGGTATGCCACAGACACTGAGGACGTTCATGTTTCAGCCCACACCAGACCACCTGGGATGCTTATCTCCCTGTGGAGTACCATGTTTCACACACACATACACACATACACACACACACACACACACACACACATAGAGTTATAGATATTAGGTGAACATGCACAGTTTTCTCTCACACACCCGCGTTAATACACAGGGCCACACACATCAAGTTCATATACACGCCACTGACAGCCAAACACACCTTGTCTCTGGGCAGAACTCTCACACACAATCACTCTTATACACACAAACTAACTGACACTCTCACCGGGTGTGTCCGTCAAACAGACGAGCCCATAATGAGTATATGTGCTCTAGCCGGTGACCCACGTCTGCTGTGGGCAGGTTTGTGTGCGTTGGATGAATGCAGGGGGTGTCATCCGGCCAGCAGGCTGCTTGACCCCTCATGCCCTCTCTGCTATCTGCAGTCACAGATCAATGCCCCCCAGCTTTCATTCTCCACGTTTCCTCATGCCACCACTCTTAATGCCTCATTCGCTACCACGGGCCAGTTTCCTGTATCGGCAACATGTCATCCTATTAGATGGATGATTCTTTTTTTAATTAAAGATGATTATCTTTAATTAAAAGATAAACAAAAGATCTTTTTAGAGAAATTCAGTTTACATTGCAAATTTATTGAAAGCACACAAAGCAACTGTATTTTTCTCAACATTGTCTGAGAGAGTTTAAGTTTATTAATTTAGAGGTTCTCAATGATTTTAAAGTATTGAGTAAAATATGGGTTTCTTCAACTATATGGGCAACTTTTTGTAATTTTTCTGAAATGTCAGGAACATTTACAAAATAACGTAATTTTCATTGTGTTCGATAACAAACTGTATGCAATAAAATGATTGCTAATAGTCAGCATGAATTGAGAAATCAAATTTTTCATGATCTTTTGACATGTAAGAGGTCACTGTACTATACTAGACTATATTTATAGAAGCGAGAGTATATTTATAGAGTATATTTCACTGTGGATTATTTGGTAAATCGGTCACAATTTCGGTGCAGGCTTTGCAAACAGACTTTTACTGTAAGATATGGACCCGGCAGTAATGCCACAACATGTAAGTAACCGTGTTAATTCTAATGCCTGATTGTGATCAATGATTTCTGATATGCATGTACAGTCAGACGTTCTGTCTCAAAATGGTTTATTGCTGTTTATGCATCAGTTCAAAGTTCATTAATCAGTCATTTTCACATTGTTTCTCTTAGTAGCATGAAAATAATCTGTTCTTTAAATTGTGATTCAATTATATACAGAAAGCGATCAAAGAAGCCTCTCTTTATAAACGCTGGAGCTGTCAATCACACAGGGGTGTGTTTCCCAAAAACATCGTTAGCCAACTATGCTCACAAGTTCCGTCGTTATCAGCATAGTTCAACGAGTCAGTGTTTCCCGAAACCATCGTTCCATTGAACATTCGCAAACAGCATCGCAAAGTTGTGTGGTTGGAACGACAGCTCTCGACCTGTGGTTAGAAGCATAGGTTCTAGTTTGCATGACATGTGGACTTAATAAATCCTTATCTTGAGCAAAATAAGCAAGCTGCCATTCAGTATAACCCGTGTCTTTTATTTAGAGTACATAAAAAAGTCATTTACGTCTTTTAGTTTGTCAAGAGATTTAAAGCACCGTTTTTGAAGAGCATGTGCGAATGTGCTCTACCACGTAAGAATGAGCCTATGATTAAATCTGGAAATAAAGCAAAATAATTGAGAAAAATGAGAAATAGTCCTCAGATGCCATGTTCATAATTTATAGCAAAACATCTAGCATTAATTCGATCTCAAACAGATTCATTAAATAAAGTTATTACTCCACCACCTGCGTGACATCATTAACCAACGTGGTTGAACAACCAATTTGTGACAATACGGTTTCGGGAAACAGTCGTGACTGGCTAGTTGATTTCTTCAAGAATGCATTGTAAGCTACTATGGTAGTGAACCAGCGAGTTAGGCCATTGTATGGGAAACACACCCCAGCACGAGTTTATCAGTGACTGAGTTCCTGTTTATAATTCCCGTTATAATCAATGATGCTGTCTACATCGTGTTTGCACTGTTAGTTATAATGAAAGCATTTGAGAGAGGGGAGAAATCTATGAGATCTTTGCATTCATGTCTGTCATCGGCTACAATACTCATCACTGCAACCTTTCATGCAACCGGAGTAGGTCTAAATATAATGCTATAATCATTATTTCATAAGAAAAGATGTTACACATTAAAATATTCTATAAAAAAATTAAGGGATATTAATATATTTTCTTCAGATGTGACACCTCATTACTTATAACAATTGACAAATCAAAACAATTGACAAATCTTTGATAGATTTGATGTGATCTTCATGTAATGAAAATGTTGAAATCTGCTCAACCCCAGGAGATAGTGAAATTATCTTTTCAGCATCAGGATAACTTGCAGGTTGGGAGGTAAAACTTTGAACCTAAAAGCTATTTCCACCTCTGCCCTGCTATCACGCAGAGGTGAGTGGGGTACATGACATCCCCAGAAGCCAACAATTACCTCTTTTGTCTTGTTGTCATACAGAGAGTTCATATTTCTTGCTCTCTCACCTCTTCTATGAACACTGTCTCATCATTAAGCTCTGCCACAGTGGTGTCGTCACTGAAGATCATGATACGGTTGCTCACGTTCCTGGAAAAAGTTGTAAGTCTACAGCTTGATCAGTAGATGGCTAAGGACAGAGCCTTGGGGGGTGCCGGTACTCAAGATGATGGCTTGGGAGGTCTGGTCATTGATCCTGACTGCCTGAGGTCTGTTAGTCAGGAAGTCTAGGATCCAGTTGCAAAGTGTGGTGCACAGTCCAAATGTCTTTGTTTTGTCAGTTAATATCAGTGTTAGTGTTGAATGCTGAACTAAAATCAATGAACAATATTCTTACATAAGTGTTTTGATGTTATAGATGGTAGAGGGCCAAGTCTATGATAAATTATATGGTATCCTATCCACAGTACAATGATTTTTCAATGAACTGGATAAGGGGTCCAATGTGGGTGGGATGGAGGACTTGATGTGGGTTATGACCTGCTGCTTGAGGCACTTCTCTATGGCAGGGGTGAATGCAATGGGGCAACAGTTATTCAGGCATGTCACCGCTGAATTTTTTTTTTTTTTTTTACAATTATGGTGGCATTTTGGAGCATGGCGACAACTTTTTGTGATAGAAATGTTGATATTGCGAGGATATCAGTCAGCCACATCACACACTTGACTGACTGACTGCTATAGATGAATAGATAAATAGATATAGATGAATGACAGTTTGTCAGGTAACTATCATGTTGAAATAAACAGAAGCATAAAGCCAATGCCTGTTTTTGAGCTCACATGAAATTATTAAATATTTAAGCTTTATAAGCTCAAAGCAATATGCCCCATATCCTGAATAAAGACAGACAGAGTTACAGTTATGTATTTTAATGTTCCCTTTATGAGAATTCCTCTATCCATGAGTCAAAGGCAAATTCAGAACATGAAGGCTAGCAGGACTGCCCACACACATTGACTAAAACTGCTCAAATAGAGCCAAACCACAAGAATTCAAAATTAGGCATTTAAAAGTCCAAATATTCAAAATAATATTAGAATATAATTAGGGTCACACTGTTTATGGAATAGAGATATTCAAGATTAGTACCTTAAGAATATTTTAAACTTTAATTCATGTATACACAAGGAATTTATACACATGGCAGTGCAGGTATTTGCAATAAGATGTATATTTATGCTTTATATAAACATTCTCATTCTTATTATCTAATCTCAATACAGCCTGAACTGGCCTACCTCAGACAAATATATTTATTTGGAAATTGTACTTTTATAATTGCTATTATACTTATGAACTGTGTAATCTAATTTATTACATTTTCTTTAGTTCTTTTTAAAGGAATGATTCACACACAACAGGGTTCCAGACTGCGACCATTTTTTGAGAATGTGCGAGTTAAAATTTTATGTGGTTGCATTTGTGCGAGTACTACTCAGTTAAATTCACGCATGAATTTTCCTGCATTGAACTTGTTTTAGCGCCCGGCAAAGTAAATTTTTGTCCCGCCAAAGTCTTATTTGATCGGTGAGTAATGTAGATGAACTGCTGCGCTTGTGACAGGGCGCATGTTTAACTGAAAGAACGAGCAGAGAGAGAGAGAGCCAGTCGCGCACGCGCACTCTTTCTCTTCGGAGCCAGGCGAAAATGTAAACGACTTCACCGTCTCCAAGCTAAGCGCTGTCTTGCTCTCTCTCTCTCTCTCACATATTAATCAAAATAAATCGACACGGTGGTAAAAGGTTGGAAGACCAAAGTTTCATGTGGAGCATTCAGAGATTTTTTTTTTCCCCTGAATTACCGCTGGGTGTGAATTGTGCTAAATAAGTTGCCTTATCTTCTCTGAAAAGCGTTCCGGACATTCAGCTGACATAAAACAACACTTTAATTAAACGAAAAAAACTATCCAGTGATGAAATGTTTTCTGTGTTGACAGAAATCTTGGATGTCCATGTCCTAACTGCTGGGATAATCACACAACGCGCATGACACGTCCAGTTCGCGAACTAATGACTCCTTTGAACCGATTAATTTTAATGAATGGTTAAAACAACTGATCTTTCCAACACTGAACTCAGGAGACGTCTGAATCGGTGTATAACTAATCAGTAACACTTTACAATAAGGTTCTATTTATTACATAAATTACATAAAAAGTAGCCTACAGTTAAGCTTTAAAATAAATAAAACCACTTGTTTTTTTGAAAAGCATATGACTACATTTTTCCACACAGTGCTATCAAGAATCGATAAGAGAATCGTTAAAGAATTGGATCGATAAGCAGAATCGTCAGTGGCATTGATATTGATCAAATCTTATCAATTCCCATCCCTATGTGAAGACAGTAAAATTATAATCAAACATTACAGAACATAGGCCTACATGTTTATTTAATAGTTTTTTTTGAGAGTTAAAAGATTAAAACATTTTGCTAACATGAGGTCTTGTGTCACTGTCAGTCTTTTTACATCAGTGCAAAACTATGGTATGTAGATTAAGACCGCTATTCATCAGCATGCATTGATTAATCCCATGGCATGTAGCAAAAAAAAAAAAAAAAAAAAGGTGCGACCAAATCATATGCTGGTGCGACCAACTGAGAAAGTTGGTAGCACCAGTGCAACCAGTGGAAAAGTTAGTCTGGAGCCCTGCACAAATTAAATTACTTTCTTTCTGCATTGGAACACAAGGAGATATATATATATAAAAAAAATACAGGACACTTTTTCCCCATGCTATTTTCATGAATGATGACAGGAGATTTTGAGCTTCAAAAGGACACAAAAAGTCTATAAAAAGTGCTCCAACAGTTGTCCATATGACTTAAGTAATTCTTAAGGGCGTGCCACACCAATCCAAAGTCAAATAACTAGTGATGATGAAAACCGACTGTGTTGTTGCCTCAAGTCGGCTGCGTATGGGCCAAAAATCTGCGCTTGAACACATTGCAAAGACTAGAGGCGACTGCCAACTCACATGTGCGTTCTGCGCCTGCAGCTAAGGAAATAACTGTTGTATATCAGCAGGTATCAATAGAAAACAAAAAATCAATCGGTGCACTCGTAGCAGAATCAGTATTTTATTGCATTACTTCTGTAACATTAACAATCCGAAAAGTTTGGTTAGAAAATATTAGTTATGAAAATATTTGTGTATTGGAATGCTCAGGTAAGATGGTGTAAAATTAGAACAGAATTTGAACTTCTGTCTGTGCCGTCTTGACTTCTTTGCTCGATTTCATTACTTTCACTTTTTATTAAAACTCTAAGCTGAACAGCCAATCTGAGTGATTTCTCTCACCAATGGCCCTGACACTGATTCAACTGAATCAGGTGAACTGCCACTGATGTGAGCCAGAATAGAACCCAAATGTGGAAAACACTGCAAAAACTAGCCCAGCAGACGTTCACAGACGGTCCGACTGACGATTTGATGTGTCAAGGCCCATATAAAGCAAATTTTATAAAGCAAAATTTATGACATTTATAACTTGAGAGCTGGATCAGTCTGATTTGTGAACAAATCATTCAGATTGGTTTTGTGAACCAAATTAAGTTGAATCACCATTTATTGTAATTGAATGGAAAGGAGAAACTGATATATTCTTCAAACTTTCGTATTTTGTGTTCCAAGAAAGAAAGCTAGTTCTAAGGGTTTGAGAGGACATGAATAAATAATGACAGAAAATGTTCCTTTAATAGGTGTTCAATTCATGCCCATTTCTAAAAAATAATATTTATTGATTTCATACTCAAGTGGTCTCCTTTCTTTGGCCATACATTATAAAAGTCAAAGAGGTTCAACATCCAGCTCAACATAATGTATGGCATACTTTGGACTTCATACCAGGCATCTTAATATTTTCTATGAAGTGGTAAACTGCATGATGTAACATTTAGCTCTCACCATGTCCATTCGTGGCCATTACTCATCGGCAGCCAGCTGTCAAAGTCCACTGCAGTAGTATTAGGAATGCCTCATAAATTATGACTGCTTCATAAATACAGGGTAGCAAATCATTGTGTGGTGACTTCAGTTTACCACAGTCTCCCTCATCCATTCTTACTGCTCACCGTGGCTCAATTGTCCTCTTTGAGTCACAGCCCAAGACTAGTGTTGCTCTTGAGTAGCATCCAACTGGAAAAACATAGTTGATATCTGCTGTACTGTATACAGGTCAGAATCATTAGCTTATGTGATGCAGTGGTGTCTTTTTAAAATGTTTAAGGCATAATGTATGATGCATTATTCTTGCATTTTATGATTAATGTTCACTTACATTTTCAGCACATTTTTTTTACAATTTTTTTTAGCCAGTTTGTCTTTTGATGAAAAATACCGGTAACACTTTATTTCGATAGTCCACTTTAGACATTCTACTAACTATAAGACACTTTGCAGCTACATGTCAACTAACTGTCATTCGAGTATTTGTAGACTGTCTGCTTAATACCTGCTAAAACTTTATTCTGATGCTCCTCCAACAGACATTCTACTGACTACTACAAATCAACTTATTTTACTAACCCGAACCCAAACATCTAACCATACAGTCTACTGACAGTCTACTACAGCCTACTAATACTCTAATGAGAGTTAGCTGACATGTAGTTGAAAAGTTACATATAGTTAGTAGATTGTCTAAAGTGGACTATCAAAATAAAGTGTAACCAAAATACCTTTTAATTTAGTCAATATTTTGTCATGACTAATTTTTAATCATTCTAATTTGTCAACAAACAAATAATATTAGTTGATGAGAAAGTGTGAAACATAACCAAATATTTAACTATATATCAATAAAATCAACGTTTAATAACATCAAAATACAATATTAAAACATCATTGTTGTGAAAACTTGTGCTCCTGAAATAATAAAATCAAACTAATGTTTTTAATCAAACTGATGCACAATTTTTGTCCTATCTTTGTTATTATTAACCAACAAACAAACAGGAAAAAACTATTTTGTCAGTAATTCTATTGACAAGATTAACACTATTTGTCTGGCTCTGGACTTGAACCATAAATGTATTGTTGTTAAAGTTTCAAAGTTTGCCATAATGTAACACAATAGGGTCACAATTTAAGCGGAAGCTTTGCAAGACAGGAAGTGCCTCATAGTAAAATACCAGAGAACAGATTTCTTGTATTCTCACCGCATTATTTTGCATACCTCGGATGAACGCTGATAGAAACTGAACCAATAAACAGAACCAAATGCCCTGCTATTGTGTGGATCATTGACAATCCTTAACCACATACAGTTATTAAGTATGAGTGATGACTTAATGGTTCTTCTTTTAAAAATGATACTGTAATTTCATCATTAAAAATCAATCTTGGGCCACATGTTGTGGGACCTCAGGGCTAAAGTGAACTGACACCTGCTAGTGTTTAAAGTGGCACTAAAAACACATGCCAGTGACACTGATTCTGTAAAAGAAAGATGGTATCTTTGGTTGGCAACCCCAATAAAGAAGGATGTGCATCCGACTAAAATACTGGAGAAAGTATGTTGGAGAGCCACATGCTGGGCTGACCCTTTGGGTCAATGGCAGCATATAATTGGAGCAGGATAATAACTGATAGCCTGGCTGTAACAATCTGGGCTAATGTCTGTGAGTGAAAGAGGCTGAAAAGAATAAGAGAGCAGCATGAGAGTGAGTAAAAGTGAAGGAAAAGAAGGGAGGGAGGTAGAGAGAGAGAGCAAGCCATGGAGAGCTTCCTTATGTTTTGTGTCATCTGTGTTGCAAATTAGAAGCGGAAAAAAAGCTAAGCGAGTGGAACAGATGGACCACACTGGTGGGGGCTAATACGGACGGTCCTTGGGTCAGATATTTACTCCTAATTAGCCCAAGGAATGTGATGCACAAGAGCGGAACAGATACGTTGCCATTATGACTGGAATTTCCTTCCTCTGTGGCATGCGGTGCTTTAACCTGATTAGGTATGGCACTTATCTGAGAGATCAAAGAGCTCCAGGAACTGGTGACGTTGTGGCAGGGTTGCGGCGCTTGGAATGCTGCGCCCTGTTCTTTACAGTATTTGACACATTTCATTCAGGTTCCTTTAAAAGTTCAGTGTGGGAATTAACAGTAAAATAATTTCACAATTTACATAAATTCTTTACATGGATAGACTATAAATAAAATCAAATAAACTATTTTAATAATGCATAAAACTGGATCTACATTTCATGCAGGGACAGGGAAAAAATAGTTGTCAATAATTAGTCTTATTTTTCCAGTAAAAATATCCAAATAAGATACATTTACTTGATAACAAGTCTTGCTTTCAGAGTAAAATATCTTGAATTGTGTTTTTCTTCCCTTTTTGGCAATTTTATTTGTATGTATTTTTTTTTTCTCGTGTTAAGCATAAACCTCATTAAATTTGATCAGATTCATATTTATATATATCATCAGTGTCCCTGGCATGTGTTTTTAGTGCCATTTTAAACAATAGCAGGTGTCAGTTCACTTTAGCCCTCGAGGTCCCACAAAATGTGGCCCAAGATTGATTCTTAATGATGAAATTATATAATTTTTTAAAAAGAAGAGCCATTTAGTCATCACTCATACTTAATACAAAATTCTATAACAAACATGATAAATGTAACAATTAAAAACTGTGACTGTGCTGTGACATCACGGGGTTGGTTGGCCAGCGAAGTAGGGTTAGTATTTCTGTACCGTAAACGAAATGAAGGAAGATGGACTTGAAAGGACTGTTGAGTTATGTCAAGTTGCAAAAAGTTACACAAACACACATATCATACCGAGTCATATATGAGGGCAGCAATGATATTGGTGCTTTTGCTAAGCATATAGTCCAGTCTACAGGACCTAGTTGAAACCATGTAGAAGCACAGGGGGCGGTGGCTATGCTGGTGCCTTTCCCACAGCAGGGGCAGGGTGGAGATGACTGGTGAGATATTAGAGGACATAAAATTGGGGCAGCGCCAGCACCATCACAGTTTCGATAACTTAATACAAAATTATGCATAATGGGGTAACAGCTGAGCCAGTGCTCTAATGAGTAGTATATTACACAAACGAGCTGGCCCATGTAGCCGTGCGGCAGTGGGGACAGCGATGCTCGTGTTGTTATGCCAATCACGTAGCCATCTAGGTATATCATAATGAACATGACGAGCTGAGAGGGGCAGCATTGAGGGGTCAGTGCAGGAGTGTACACTACCAATAATCACATTAAGCCATATCGTCATTTATGTTTTCTGGCCCTAAATTTAAGACCTATTATAATGATAATTAAGGCTTTTGTTATACCATTTAAGATATTTAAGACTTTTTAATTACCTTAAATTTGACAAACCTGACTTTTTATTTGCACACGTACTCCTAAATATATTTTACAGTTTGAACAGAACTACCTTTAGTCGCAAAAGTGAAATGCTCACATTGTCGAGTGGAAATCCATTTACTAAATAATGTTAAATAGATTGAATGCTTCATTTCCACTTTAATATCCAGCTTAGCTTCACACTGACAATACTGATTATAAAAGGTTTTTGTTTTGTTTTGTTTTATCCAGCAAATACTATTCTGTACTTATAGTAGAGCAGGGAGACAAAATCCCTGCTTTAGCTTTGAGGCCTTGATTTATGTGCTCATTCTGGGTGGTTTGTCAGACTCAGAAGGATAAACAAGAAATGAACATAACTAAAGCTGCTTAGCTGCTTACTAATTAAAGTTGAGCGCTGCATTGGCAAAGGGTAAATTGGTCATTAGGATGTTTAATCAAAACACACACACACACACACACACACACACACACACTGTTTTGAAATGTTTTAAGATAGTAGTTATTTATAAATATATATTTTCAGTGTGCCAGTAGGAAAAGATGGTTTATATTTTCAGAAATTAATTTAGGCATAACAACCAGCTCTACTTCCAGTCAAGGTATACAAAGTCACAAACAATTGTCTTTGAGAACTAATCAATTTTCCAGAGTATATACTTTCAATCATGGAAAATGAGACATCGCTGTCTTGAAAACCTACAAGACAAGAGCAAGACTTAATCAACAGTGATTTGACTAAATACACAAACCAAATCGTGGAGAGGGATTCTTCTTCATAAAAATATTCATATGGCCTGGGTTAACTTGAGGTAAACAATCTTTGAAGGAATGATTGAGCACCAAAGCTGACTTAAAAAACTGCAGGACGGGAGCCGGACATAAAACAGCCAGCAGTGATTCGACTGAGGACACAAACAATATTAATAACTCATCAACACACATATGATAGTACTCACAGGCAGTAAAAATGTGTAACACATTTGATTTCATGGCTATTGTTAGCATGGCCTTTGGGCATTCGAAGTTCAGTTGTTTTTGACTTATCTAGCTGTCTCCTTTCTCTGGCCACACATATTTCAGACTGGAAATGATGTCAGGTTCCAGCATTAGTGCCATATGCAGCAAGCTATCTTTGAGTCCAAGACCCACCTCACATTGAGAAACTTGTGCAACATCTGCGTACCTCCTGTGAACCTCAGCCTGTGAGTTTGTTTTCTGCAGGTGGACTCCCATTGAGACCAAAGAACTGCTTTGGACTTCCATCCCTAATGAATGAACTTACAGTCAGCGTTCAGCTGTATTACCGGCTGCCAGGTACACATGCTGGATTTAGTTTAACTGTTTGAATAACAAGGTCATGTGGAGATCCTGTCCTGACATGTTTTGAAGTGATGCATTAGAGTAAAACCTTAGTAAAAGCATGCTCTTACAGACAGATACCACTCGTCCTCGCTTATCCCATATCATCCATTCTTGTAAAAGAATCAGTATTTAAGAGGCTCAGCATACAACTAATTTCAATCTACATCTCAAGAAGCATTTTGTACAATTAAGTCCACTTATAGATAATATCAAACAAAGTGGCATTTGCGAACAAATGATGGTAGACCTTTTCTAACATCACTTTTCTTTAAGATTTTTGCCTTCGACCAGCAAATTGTTCCCATGGCCATTTTTAGGGTTTGTATGCATGAAGTCAGTTCACCTCATCACAAGTACTTTACTTAATTTTGAATAGTATATTATACTGTATTATAATGTCAAGACAAGAAATCCTCATTACACATTTTTCTTACAGAATGCAATATATTTAATATGATAATCAACAGATCTACGAGGAACTGACTGAATAATATAATAATAAATCTGGGGCCGTATTCACAAAGCATTTTATCTTACCACTAGGAGTACTCCTAAATCGCACTAAAAGATTTTAGCTAGGAGTTTTCTCTTAAAAGTTATTCACAACGCCTTTCAGACCTACTCTTAGTAAAGAAAAATGACAACTCCTAAACTAAGAGTGAGTCTTCGTTGCTATGGATGACGTCATTACTCATGCACAAGCTTGACTGAAGTGACCACCTTGATTGGTTGATGATTGTAACGCGGGAATGATTCCAAACACCTCCCCTACGATGATGAGTGACAGGTGACAGGTCTGAGAATGCGTGCGCTACACAAGTAGTGTGAAGGACGGAAGATGATGAATAACTGAATAAATAGCCTAAATGAATAAAGAGTAAGGCAAAACAAATAGCCTAGTAGCCTAATGAAACATATGGATTGATGCAATATCTTTGCAACATTATTGAATTAATCTGTCACTATATGCCTCTGCCTACGTTTGCAAAGAGAAGAACATTTTAATTTGATTCACAATGAAACGTTACAATTAGTTTACATGCAATGAGTAGTTTTGGTTGTTGTTGGTGGCGTTATTGCATCCCTAGTTATGCCTACAATGCAAAATTGTTCCCTCGCGATTGGAAGCTCCTGCCGCCGTATACGCATTTCAAAACATCGCAACGTGAAATGCCACAAAAAGCGATTTGTGAATAGGTCTTAGTGAGTTAGGAGTCCTCTCGACTTCTTTTAAAGGGGTGATGAACTGAGAAATCAAAATTTCCTTGAGCTTTTGACATATAAGAGATCATCATACTATAATAATATCCTGTAAGTTTCAGAACTGAAAACTACCTTGTTAGTCCAATAAAAGCTTTTATAGACATCAGGCTCAGCAAACGACTCGTTTTTCAAAGTGGGGAACTATGACGTCAAAGAGGATAAAACACCGCCTCCACAAAAGAAGATCAACGCCTACTTCAACACGGCCTGTTTAGCCCCGCCCACCGATTCGCCCAAACATGCTAAATAACATAGGATGACATGATAATTGCTAAACCGGCTACTTACAAGCAATAAACATGCTGTTTACTAAATATTGTGCAGCGCCTGTTTGTGGAAGAAGACAGTCTGCATAAGCTTCCTTCGGATTCCAGCATGGTTAAACTTTATTAAATCAGTCAATCACAATTTCCCGACACGGATCTGCCAGCAACATGTAAGTAACCATGTGCATTCTAATGCCCATGTAATGTTATTTCTGTGTAATTATTCAAGTTCAGATATTTCTCTTAAAATCGTTCAATACTGTTTATGCATCAGTGACTAAACGATCAACTTCACATCATTTCTCGTAGTATTATGAAAATAATCTTTTTTAAACTGTTATTAAATTATATACAGAAAGCGATCAAAGAACGATCCCTTTCAATCGCCCAAGCTGTCAATCAAACAGCACAGCGCGAGCCGCGAGAGCTTATCTGGACACTTGCCAAACTCGTGATGAAATAATGACACTGTTACACTACACAACGAAGCTCTTACTGTGTATTCACATCGTGTTTGCATTGTGATTTGGTGTAAGCATTTGTGAGAGTGCAAAAATTGTGTTGCAATGATAAGATCTTTATTCACGCGATCAACAGACTGTCTGTCATCTGCTCAGTCAGTGCTCATCATGCTGCAACCTTTCATGTGATGGAATAGATTTAAATATAATGCTTTAAACGATACTTTTCACGATTTGTTAATCTCGATAGCTGTAATAGTAAAAACGTAGTAAAAGTTTTGGAGAGAGTTCATGTAATACTAGCTATTTTATATGCAAGCATGTCAGCCAATCACAGCAGTGGGGGAGTTTGCACTGCAGTCTCACAGCAGACACGCCCCTTAAAACAGAGCGTTCAAATCTAAGGCTGAAATCAGGCTGGGAAAAATGGCTTTTATTTATAAATTATGACAATTTTTGATGTGAAAAATAATACTAACATTATAAGGGCACCCCAGGCAACATTATAAAATAATAAAACAATCCAGTTCATGACCCCTTTAAGCTGTCACAGGCTTAGGTGCTACTTTTAGGGCTAAAGTGCTTCGTGAATTACTCTTAGTCAAAAAAATTAGGAGTCCTAAAGTTACGAGTGACACGCCCATTATTTTTAGGAGTTGCTCCTAAATTCGCCAGTTAGGAGCTACTTTTAGCCTTAAAATTATTTGTGAATACGGCCCCTGATTGTTATATTTATTACATTTTCATAAAAAGATGACAGAGACAGAATTTTTTTTTTTTTTTCTTCTTAAAATAATGTGCACACATAAATCTTGCACAAGACCAGGAATGTATATTTAAGAAAATAAAAAAAAATTACATCAAATAATCCGTCTATAAACAGATTGATGGCTCAATCGGACTGAAAAGCCTTCAATTAAACATCTCAATCAATTCGAATGAAAGGGTTTGTGTAGATCCTGAATTATCTAATTAATAGGAAAATATTGCCATGGGTTTGTCAAGTAGACCCTTGAATATGAATATACCTTGCACATATGCATTGCCATGATGTATGTTTAAATACATCTGATGAACATGTGTAAGTTTTATGTCTTACAAACTGGTCAGCAGAGGAGACTGAATATTTACTTCAAACTTTACAAAACAAAAATAAGACAAAAATACTAATTGGCATATTCTCTGAGATGTCAGATTTCGGCCAAAAATGGCAGTTATGCTTTCGGTAGCTCTGGCGACAGAAGCGCTGCTTTCTACGTTTTTGAACGCAGCAATTGGTCACTGTATATGCACTGAAATTTTGTTCAGAATACATGCAATTCTCATATAAAGGAATGTGTGAATCAGATTTAGTTTAGGGCACATTTAAACAAAATGTTCAGATTCTGAAATTGAATTGGATTCATTTGGATTGATCGTAAAATTACAGTTAAAAAATAAAACAAAAATATGCACTGTAAATATGGAAAAGATGAGGCAATTTGGGTTTCTGGTGGAACCTTCCAGAGAACCTTTTGAGGATATGCCACCAAATACAGGGACTGTTCCTGGAAAACTGAAACATCTGGTCCCACTAACTGGATTCTACATCAGCCATTTGTCCCTAGAGGCCCTTGTGATTATACGCAACAATGATCCATTTTAATACAATAGACCTGGTTCAGTCCCCTTAAGTTTAATAATATTAATAATTTAACTGGGTTCTTAAAATGTATGACAACTAGCCCTGGTCTCCTATACAGGTACATGACATTAAGACTGTATCCAGAAATTTCAGGGTAAGAAAAGTATACAGACAACACAAAACGAGCATCTCTTCCCTTCAAACTTCCAGATCCATTTATCCTTTTCTTGATCTTTTGGTCTTTTCTTTGGCCTCTCTGGAGATTCTTTTCTAATGTTGCTTTTATGGGTGTTTTTGTGGAAGCATTAATTGTAAACAGGATGTGTTTTGTGTGGTCTTTAAGAAAAAAATGTTTCATATTCCTGCTTGGACATTCTTCAAGACAACCTCTTGAAACTTACAAATTACTTGTGCTGAAGTGCTGAACAAACCACATGTGACAAATATATAAATGGTCACTCGGGTTTGTCTGGTAAAGATGTGCGAGCTGCTGCAAGATCACACAAGTAGATTCAGCTACAGCTAATGCAATCTTCAACCGCAATGCACCATTAGCAAGCAAAACAGCAGCTACGAAGCATTTGATTTACGTCTCCCCAATAACCCACCTGCAAATAAAATCTCTCTTTCGTAGTTTTGCTTGAGTAGGAGACTCACAGAGCGTTGCATATAAGCAGAAGCAAGCGAAACAATGTGAACAATGATTTATACAGGCACTGCAGAGAGTGTCTGTCAAATGAAGCCCTCAGGAAGCTTTCATAGAGAGGGGGGATAAAAGAGAGGCAGCAGGCCAGAGGTTTGAATGCTCACAGTTCTTGACCTTTTGGCATTAGAAGCCTTGTAAGTTCAAACCTCAGCTATTACCAAACTGAGCTCATCTTAAGTGGCTATACAGATGCAGACGTGAGCCCCAACAGCAGGTTCCTACACAGTAATACCTTTGCTAGACTGGACTGTCAAACACCATTAAAATATCTGTGCAAACTTTTTTTCACTGAAATTTCTTCATTAATTGTTCAGTATAATATATACTGTAGTATGGTGCAAATAGCTTAGGCATGTTAGATTTTTCACACACACACACACACACACACACGTTTTAAGATAGTTATTTCAAAATAACTGTAAAAATCTATTTGATGATCACAATCCCTGAGTTTTTTACACGAAGAGACAGGAGGAAACTGAAACAGACTAAATCCATAAGAACTGTAGCAACATCTCCAAGACACTTGGAGAAATCAAAGTTTTTTTGTGTGTGAAAAAATGCTGCAAGTGTTGAAAACAAAAAAGTCATACGTTTATTGTATTTGTCATTAACCTCTATTAACTAAATCAAATCGAAATGTATTATGACCACCCTTATTAAAACAGCTTTTGTCCTGAATACATTTGCGCACAATGATTATACGGTAGTTTTGCAGATTTCTTATTCTCTTCTTGGTAAAGAATCTAATGTGCTTTTACACAATCAATCAATCTATCAATCTATGGCTTCCTCCAATTTTAGGACCAGGTCTACGGCTGTAAACATTTTCGAATGACAACTTAAATTTGATGTAAATTTCAACACTACAAAACAAAAACACTACAATCTTTCATTTATTATGGAACCAAACATTTAATAGCGGTGTATGTTGCTAATGTCTGAACCCGGCCAGTACCTGAGATCATATAACCCGACCCAATCGGTTACATTTTGAGCCCGAACCCAAAGTCCGTTTCTTTTTTTTCTTTAGTTACAAACCCGAACCCAAAGCTATTTATGAAACATTAAGCCGAACCTGACCCGAAACCTGACAGTTTTTTTTTTCTGTAATGGGGGTATATCTTCTAGGAAGAAACAACAAAAAGGATGAAGGAATCACAAAAGGTACTGGAAAAAAGTTTTTAACTGTGGATATGGATGGAGTATATACTCTCCAGAAATAAACCACTATAACTATTTTTTTTTCTTTCTAAAAGAATGCAACAAGGACTAGTGGAGAATGTGGGCTGAGTATGTCATACTCTGTCACAGAGCTCATCATCTGGAAAGCATCGCATTATGTACAAACATCTGATAAACAATACAGATCAAATAGCAGATGGGCAAATGGTCTTAAAACGGCAGATGGATGTCTGGGCATTGTATGTATCATAAAGGTGCTTCAGAGAGGTAGTATTAGATGCTTTAAAGTCTATGGAAAAAGGCTCTGTGGCACAAAAAAAAAATGTTTCTGATATACCTTTATAAGGATATGATTATAATTTGAATGCTTTTATTATGCAAAACATTTCTTGAGACAAACCACATGGTTTCAGTATTTACATTCAAACAGGTTTTCACTGAAATCTCAGTCTTAAAAGACGTAAAAACGTAAAAAAGACATTGCCAAGTTTAAAATAAAGTTAAGCATAAAGTTGATTATTGTACATTCTTTGGCAATTTTGCCTATTTTTTTCTCTCTCTCAAAGAATATTTACTTCAGTGTTTCTAGTTTATAACTTCCACAAAATCATTACATTTCTCTAACAGCTTTTAATATGTATTAATTTAAAATAATGTGGAAAACATATGTTGGAATCTACCCACCGAACAACAAAACATATAAGAACACATCTTTCGCACCCTTGTAAAAATCACTTATACAGTATGCTCACATATGCCAAGTAAAAAAAAAAAAAAAAAAAAAAAAAAAAAGGTCAGAAAAACAGGTTGCCAGTTTGGTGCACAACAGAATAGTATTTCCCCCTTAGGCTATGAGCCTCCACAGATGTTTCATTCAGCCTTTGCAGCATTTGGCCACTCTAAAAGTGCTTCAGCCACTGCATTCCCTCCCATTGTACTGTGAAGAAGAGCGAGAGCGAGGGAATGACAGGGACAGGCTGTTTACCACCACCCCCTTCTTTCTCCCTGTGTTAGCTCGAGGGAGGCAAAGAGGTGGGGGTTGGGGGACATTGGGGCGGCAACACAATTGCGAAGGGTCCAGCTTGGAGCTCCGGGCGGCACAGAGGGTCATAGAATGGAGCTCCACGTCTGGGCCTCCCGAATCCTGAATCCGCTGGGTGGGTGGTCTCCACTCTCCACACCCATTCTCTCTCTCTCTAATTCACCCGCTCGCTCTCTCGTTCTTCTGCTATCCCAACACCTCCAAGAGAAACGATTAGATCATCCACTCTGGCCAGCACTTGAGCTCTGATGTGGCAGTCAGTGGCACAGACTGGATTCATTCAGAGCTAGATTAGAGAGCCTCATGGGCGAGCTGCGTGGCCAGACCCACAGAGGGAGCCGCTGCCTCTGCTGCTGTGCAGTTCTGCTGGTGGGCTCTTTTCACTCACACTACTAACTGGGTGGCAGTTAGCAGTAATCCTGTCACTGATTAGCTCTGGCATGAGGAAATAAACAGTAATAAATGAATATACAACCTTCCTCCATCAACACGCCATGCACGTTTTCAAACATTTACAGACCTGTTCTCCTTTTGTCCTGGTCCCCACACGTCAAGATCACACACACATTTAATTTGGTCCCCACAATACAGACAAAGCCTGACCTAAACACACATATTTATGAAGGTTCTTGAAACAAATTGGACATTTGTAGATATATCAGAAGGAAGAGGCTTTTGAATTATATTCCACTTCACATTTACATTTTTAATGTTTTTGAAAGAAGACTTATGCTCACCTAAGCTGCATTTATTTGATAAAAATACAGTACACACTGTAATATTGTGAAATATTTTCCAATTTACTGTTTTCTTTTTTAATATATTTAAAAATGTAATATATTCCTGTGATGGAAAAATCATCCTAATATGTTGATGTATGGTGTTCAAGTAACATTTCTTTTCATCAATGTTGAAAACAGTTGTACTGCTTAATATTTTTAGTGGAAACTTAAAATAAAAAATTCAGGATCCTTGATGGAAACGTTTTTTTTTTTACTTATATATATATATATATATAAAATACTTTTCAAACTTTTAAACAGTCGTGTACACACACTTACAATAATTCACATTTTCAGCATTTTATTAGCCTTATTAGACTTTTTAGTCTACATTCTTTCTAGCAAAACAGTATACATTAGCTCAAATGTTTGTTATTTATATAGAGGTGTTGGATACTATAGAGATGATCCTATTGTAGGTCAATGCAATAGGAAGATTGTTTATTAAGTAATTTCTGTGTTCCTGAAGAGTATTCCTGTAACAAACTTCTAATGCTTTATCATACCTACAGTGACACCTTGTGTCTATATCTGGTTTTACATGAAAAGGTCCCAGTTGGTTTTATTACCATGTCCTTGAGTGTAACCAATCAATATTCTGCTGCCATAAGAAAGACTGTCACTGATGTCTTCAAGTCTTCCAGTGATATTTGGGTCAAATTAAATTTACTAAAGTGATTTTATATATACAAAAAAATATATTACACACAACTTAAAGTGTCTACTTTTTTATGTTTCAAATAACTTTAGTGAAAATAAAATGTCGAAATATGGGTAAAATAATGTTCCAAAGTGTTAAATACACATAAAATACCAAGCTTAAATATGCAAGCAGCATCACTGATTCTTGAGATAAGGGACAAAACATGTTTTAGAAGTTAGTTTATGTTATTTAATAATACATTATTATTAATTATTAGGGCTGTCAAACGATTAATCACGATTAATCGCATCCAAAATAAAAGTTTGTGTTTACATAATTTATGTCTGTGTACGGAGTATAATTATTTTCTATATATAAATACACACACATGCATATATATATTTAAGAAAATGTGTTATTTATATATAAAATATTTATATATAATATAAATATATATATATACACAGTATATACATGCAAATATTTCTTAAATAAATACATGCATGTGTGTGTATTTATATATAGAAAATAATTATACACCGTACACACACATGTATTATGTAAAAACAAACTTTTATTTTGGATGCGATTAATCGCGATTAATCGTTTGACAGCCCTATTAATTATATATTTGTAGACAAAGCAAATTAACTATGTAAGGGAACATTTTTTTCTAAAAACTTACATTTATTCACTTCATAACTTAATTTGTGTCAACTTCATCAGATGCATTACAAATAATTACATTTTAATCTGATCCACACAACAACAGTGTAAAATATTTAATTATGTAAAAATGGTGTTCAGTAAATGAGCTAAGTGATAAGGACATTAAAACATTATCTACATTTTTTATTGGGTTAGGGTTATTAAACAATCCAGTTCCTAAATTCCTTAATTCTCTACCCTCTTTAATATTAAACATATAAAACCAATGTTCTTAGGTAAATCGGACATAATATCATGTAGTGCAGTTGATGTTACAACAACTGATTGACAAGACAACAAATTAAAACAACTAACTTATTTTAAAAACGAATATTTTGACATGGATGACTTTAGCAGTGGAAAACTGGCATGTTTGCTCTCTATGAATACACAATAAGAACTGTAATATTCCAGAAATTCAAAAAAATATGACACTTTAATAATGGGGCGTTAATAAATATATTTATATAATTATTGGTGGTGGTTGAGGAGATTCCCCCTTCCATGTAAAGCGCTTTGAGTACCTAGAAAAGCGCTATATAAATGTAACAAATTATTATTATTATTATGTAATAATTAATTTATTACTTAAAGCTCACTTGAAGTAGTTCGATACCACAGCAAATAACTACAAGCCTACCTGATCAAGTTCAAACATTATTAAAGACAAGTGAACAGTCAGTGATAAAATAAGAACAAATAAACAAATTACAAGCAGAGATGAATACTAAATAAGACCGTTACAAAGTCTAACAGCAGTATTCAGGTACATAAATTAATAATTAGGCCTAAAGGTAAAATATGTGTCTGTATGTGTCTGTTTCAAGGGCAAGGAAACGCGAAAGAGGAATCAATTCGGCATTCGAGCACTGTCTGAAACGCGCCTGCATCTCTCTCTCTCTCTCTCTCTCTCTCTCTCTCTCTCTCCCCCCCCTCTCTCCTCCCCCCCCCCCCCCTCTCTCTCTCTCTCTCTCTCTCTCTCTCTCCTCTCTCTCTCTCTCTACACTTGCATGACGTATTTCCTCTATTTGGCCCAAGTCTTCAAGTAGCCGTAAAGACTGCAAGTGTGTGTAGAACTTTTGATTATTCGATGGGACACACTTACAGTCCTGCAAAAAATGCAAGTGTTTCCAGAGCTTTTATTATATTTTATTATATTTTCAATACGTTTGCATTTTAAAATAAACTTCAACATGTCTGTTCGGTAGTCACTATTTAGCCTAACTAACAGAAGACAAATTTAAAATTGTGGTGCTTCTAATTAAGTGATAAAACAGTTGCAAATTTTGTACAAAATAGGCTTACACATACCATACTGCATGCATTTTTAAGACATGGGACAGTCTTGCGCACTAACTCACAACACCTCCGTGCTGTCTCCTCCCTCCAGACTTTAAAACTAATCTCAAAACTCATTTATTTACACTACGCTCTGTTAACTGATCGTATACTTTAAATTTCAGACCCATGCATGCCTTGGTTTTCTTTCGTATGTAATATGATCACTGTCTGTCTGCCTGTTCATGTTGTTATATCCTGATTGTATATTTGTAACTGTCAATATTATGTAAAGTGTCCTTGGGTTCTTGAAAGGCGCTATATAAATAAAACATATTATTATTATTATTATTATTATTCATTCATTAATTTAGTAAAATACTGGTTATTTCTATTGCAAAAGATTCCCAACAAAATAAAAAGTATTGAAGTGAATCATAAGTGCTATTACCCCATAGAATTGTATTATAGAAATGACTACTGTTACATTTAGAAAGAGAAATATCTATGATGAAATTACTTCTGAGGGGAATTACAGATGCACTCGCTTAACCAGTGCACCACATGTTCCTATACAGCTATTTCCCTTTTTTTGCTTTACTGCAAACAATAGATCATAACATCAAAGATTACAAAGTACATAATACCTATATGTTTTAATTAGATGAATAATGCAAATGTACTGTAGCAAATGGGGCTTCCTAAAAGTGCACAAGTTCCTTATATGTGCCTGTTTTAAGCAACTGTTTGCTGCATCCTGTGCTGGTCATAGAAGTGGAAGTTACGCGGTTTCAGACTGATCACTTGCTGTCCTGAGGAAGGAACACTCACTTGACTAGATACCTTCTCTGAAAATGTGTTCCGCATCACTTCATCTCCTCATTGGTATGTTTAAAGATGTGTATTTTTTATTTTTTTAATTTTGTGTAAATTTGAGCGAAGAGCTCATTGAAATCAAGTAAAGGAAGATAATTCATTAAGATTAAATTTATTTTCTATTTCTTGTTGGGTAAAGGGTAGCAAATGCTTTCTATTGTTCATTCAGCTACTATTGCATATGTAGTTGTAATTTATAGATTCCATAATGTATAAATGAAATAGTTCTGTTCCTCATGACCTGACCTGACCTTTCTCTGGTATACAATGCAGGTGCCTTACTTGTTCTTGCTGTTGAAAATGAGGCCAAAACCATGATAACCAGCACAGAAACCAACACTGCTCCGGTTTCAATTTCTATCGACAACACCACCATATTAAATGAAACCTCAGTGGACATTCTGAACAACTTAACCACTTCATTCCCTCCGAACTCCACCGACATACTGTCAAGCACTACGGATGTGAATATGTCAGATTACACACCAGGTAGCTTTTTCAGTTTGCTTGATTTTATTTTATTCATGTGTCTACACACCTAATGTAGCAACATGGTTGGTAGGACACCTGTAATGCTGCTTGTTTCATTGATACATAAATGAGAACCTCTAGCTAAAATAAGGTCACATATGGGTATCTTTTTTCCCTTCTTTTTGGCCAATAGATTTGCCTATTCCTTCTACTTCAGAAGATCCACAGACCAAAGTCAACACAGACTATGCAGTTCCATCCAGCACAAAAGAGATTAAAAGCACAACCAGCAAAACCACCAGTAAGAGAGAAAATACTGTGAAATTCAAGCAATGATAACAGGTTTTATTTTGCCCAAACGAGCAATGTGAGAATTCTGTTTTAATATCCAACTGTAACCTGAGTCTGAGTCATTCGTACACAGGAAGGAAGCGTGTGGCTAAGCAATATAAAACTGTCATCACTAGTAAAAAAAAACAAAAAAAAGATTTATATCAACTACCTAAAACAAGCAATATACTGTAGGAACAAAAGTCTGCTGAATAACGGTTAATTAATCCTTTGTTTACCACCAAAATTATAGCATAAACTTGCCATTCAGCTATTCACCTTATTTTTATTATTACAGCAACTCCAGCAAAAGAACCTGTCAAAGGCAATGGAGCAAGTGAGTGATTTTTTCAATTTATTGTCAGTGTTTGTTTATTCATGTTTCATTTCAGTTTTGTTTATTTTTAATTGCCGTAAAAAATTATAGTTGTTCTTGATTATTCTTACTGGGTTTTTTTTTTTTTTCAACAGTTTACATAATTATCCTGATTGTTGTTGTTGTATGCATATCTGGGATAGTAGTTTATTGTTGCCTTCAAAAGAAGTCCAGGGTAAGAGATTTTTAATTTATTTTTATTTTATTAATTGGAGGAAATCAATAATAGCATTTAATAGTATTAATTTATGGTTTCTTGTGCATTTTATATATTATAATTATTACATTGGCTATACGAACTGCATACTAATCATGTTTGTCTAATGCAGAAGTACTCTGTGGACTTGCATCCCAAACAAGAAGATGCTCAGATCCCACTCAGCGCAGTGGATGTAGAAGTGTTTGACACCACATCAGTCAAAGGTACCAGATATTCCTAACTCTCTATCACAGGGATTTCTCTAACTACACTGACCTTGTGCTATAACTGTTCCCAAAGATATGCAAACATTTACTCCTGTCGAGTCCACTGAGCCATTAAAGAACCCTGACCCTGTGAAGGAAGCAGAAAAGCTTGAGGGAGGGAAAGGTATGAAACAGGCAACTGATTTCTGTCAAATACTGTCTGGTAATCACTTCATCGTGAGAGATGCATTATAGCTAAAAGTAATTTCACCACAAATGTATGTAGTGGTATCCTACATTATGATTTTACAAGGAAAAACAAGGAAATCAGTATAGAAACAACTGTGTGTGTGTGTGTGTGTGTGTGTGTGTGTGTGTGTGTGTGTGTGTGTGTGTGTGTGTGTGGTGTGTGAGAGAGAGAGAGAGAGAGAGAGAGAGAGAGAGAGAGAGAGAGAGAGAGAGAGAGAGAGAGAGAGAGAGAGAGAGAGAGAGGAGAGAGGAGAAAGCTGCCATGTTTCTGAACCGAAGTACACTGCAAAAGTGAATCGTTGTTGTTAAATTAATAAATCAAATTATATTTTATAAATACTATCATTCTAAAGTTTGGGGTCAGTAATTTAAAAAAAAATAAGAAACTAATACTTTTATTCAGTAAGGATGAATACAATTTTCAAATAAATGTTCTATTCATCAAATAATCCTGAAAAATATAAATATCATGGTTTCCACACAAATATTAAGCAGCACTACTGTTTTCAACATTGATAATAATAAGAAATGTTTTTTGAGCCCCAAATTATAAGAATGATTTCTGAAGGATCATGTGTCTTCTTACCGACCCCAACTGTACTGAAAGTTCCTAAGCTATCTGAACTACTGTCCTAAACTCCAAAATGCACGTCTAATGTGCTTTAAACTACAGCAAAAAATGGTTTTGTCCATAATCCCCGAAGTTCCTTTAGTAAAACCGGTGACTAGAAACCTGAAGAAGAACAATAATTTGTTCAACTAGTTGCAATAACAGAGAGCTCCACTGGATGGACTTCTAAGACAAGAGTAAATATCCGCCATACTCTCTTCTCAGGAAAGATTTTACACCAATGACAAAACAGTGGTGGAAAAAAAGTGGCACTGTCAAATTTAGGGCCATAGATCCAGCTTCTTAAACGTACTCCCTTCATGTAAAATCCATGAATGTCAAAATGACTAAACCCTTGCAATATCCATGAACCTTCAACTTCAGCTTCTTTGTAAGAATCTCTGTGCACAATTCTGACACACAATAAACAAAACAAAATTGAAAGAGCAAAGAGATGTGAGAGCCCCAGCTCTGAACAAAACTTATTTATCTTGAATGATATTCTAGTCTCTACCAGCAACCATTATCTGAAGTGGGCCTGCTTGGACATGTGTCAATGCCTATAGCAGTTAGGAAATTACCACTTTTGACCAGAGGCAACCAACTGGTCTTTGTGTCTGATCCATACCATCTGGAAGACCCATAACAGAAATAAAGATGACTTTGGCTGTCTGGGTTTGCTCATAGGTGGGCTCGTAGTGCTTTTTATTCATGTTCATTCAGTTAATCAAAAGAGGTAATGAAAAGTAATAAAGGTGGTTAAAATTGAATTCCTTTTACAGATTTCTGTTTGGTAAAATGTTTTGTTTTAATTTGTTAATGTGCATGTGTTTATATTTCGGAGAGAGCTCTTTATCCAACAATCTATTGAAAATTGAAGAGTAAATGTGACTGCAGTTTACTGGAAATAATGACAGCTGCATTACACCCTAACAACTTTTGCAACAGGAAATTACATTATTTGACTAGCAGTCTAGCAGTTTAAGGAACCTTAGAAGTTCCGCTAATAACAGCATTGTCATTTTTTCAGCAGCGGAGATACACAAGATTACTCCTAGAATGTATAGGGGTTCAAAGTGACCCAACATGTTATGCTTTTTGAAAATATATTTTATTAAAAAACATTTATATTAGTAAATTTAAAACAAACGCAGGCTCCTTGTTTCTTCTCCATTCAATGAAAGTCCCTATCCCTTTCAAACTGATTCATTTGAGGCCAATTACAATATCACCTGCACTTGCGTTTATGGATTAGGCTGTGAACACCTTGTAAAATGTTAGACAAAATGACAAAGTAAAAGTAACAAGCACGACTAACAAAAGGGGATAGTGGGGTTGTTTGCCTAAAGCAAGCAATTGGAATTGCTTAACAGCACAGCAATACTTCCTATAGTCTCAGTTTCTCTTCAAGCTCCCTGTAATTAAACCAAAATCCACTGCCTGTCATTGACAAGCTCCACAGGCTCCACTTTAGGAACTAATGGGTCTCAATCCATTTCCTGGCTTTAGCGGCTTTATTAACTAAAACCACATCCAAGTCTAAATCAACCACACAGTGGGAGAGAGTGAGAAACAATGAGAGAAGGATAGAAAATGTAACAGAAGTGTGCATTGAAATGACACAGTTGATAATGGTTTTACGATGCCCCTTCATCTAGTAAATGCTGACTTTCCAGTCATAAGGCTCTGTTTCTACCACCTGCTCATTTCTCACACTGCTAATTTTCAAGATTTACTGCACTGAAAATGATAGGAACACAAAAGGTTTGAGACCACTAAGGCCAGACGCCCAGGTGTTTTGTGTGCAGTTGTGATTTTAGAGTAGTAAGAAGCAAGTATCCAATAGTACAACTTAAATATGCTTTAGTGTTTTAGTTCTTTTCACACTTGAAAGGTATCAGAGTAAATTTGTTTGATGATCAGAGGCCCCTATTATACTGTGAATTTGGTTTTCATTTAGTTGGTGTGAACAGACATTTTGTGAATATTAATTTTGCTCTTTATCTGAACTGATCTTCAGGCACTTGTAAGTGACTATGACTTTTTTTTTTTTACAATTATGAATTAAAGGTCCCGATATACTCAGAGAAGCTTTACAACATTTTTGTTCTTTGCTTAGGGGTAAAATGAAGTTCAAAATACTGTTTCAGAAGTATACTGTTAGCGAACATCCTGATGCCATCCATGCTGCTGAGAGCGGCGTTTAGGCTAGATAAATATGTAAATATGTGCTGTGTGCTTTCCTCTCGATAATAATATAAACACAACAAAAATGACAAGAGAGAAGACAGTTTCGCTGTCATTTAGAAATACAACTTCAATGTTTGAAATTCTATGTAATCTGTAATTCTTTAATGTTCATGATTTTACTTACGTCTGACCTCGACAAACTGATTTCCACGTCAAAGAAGGTGGAGCATCAGAGCTTACCTATCTATTACGTACATAATCGCCACAGACAAATGGTAGTTTTACGGTTTGAAGGTACTTTACCAGAACGTTAGCTTTGGAAAGCGGTTTCGAACTCCCGAAAAGAACCCGATTTTGTTCGAAATGACGTCCCACCAGTTTGTTCTTTGATTTTGCTTGAAGTTTATAGGGGCCTTAATTTGTGACCCAGTGGAAAAATAAGTGTTTTGTTTGATGTAAAAATTATGTACTTTAAACTTGATTGTGTGACACATAATTATTTTAGAAATAATTGAGAACCATTATAAGAATCATTGCCAAAAACAAATTCAAATACATTTTCCCTACAGAATCGGTTGATGTTAAACAAGAAAACCAGAATTTGTCCAGCACTCAGGCCACAGTGATCCCAAAGGACAAAACAGAGGAGATGACTGTAGTGGATATATCTGATGTAGAACCTACGGTCTCCACCAAGACTTCAATGGAATCCTTAGATGATGTTCTCAATGAAAACAACAGCAACAATACAAGAGCTAAAGGTTAGTGGAAATGTGAGAACTTTCTAATGCCAGTTACACTGTCCATGTTGTGTGGACTGAGAAATGATCTGTATACCATAAGATTAAAGGGATAGTTCACCCAAAAATGTAAGTTATAAAATTAGATCACCATCATGTCATTCCAAACCCATAAGACTTTCGTTTGTCTTCGGCACAAATGAAGATCTTTTTGATGAAATCTGAGAGCTTTCTGTCCCTCCATAGACAACTATGCAACTACTACTTTGATGCTTCAAAAAGTTCATAAAACTAATCCATATGAATGAGCGGTTTAGTCTAAATTTTGGGAAGAGATACGATCACTTTATATGATGAACAGATTGAATTTAGGCTTTTTTTTTTTACATTTAAACCTCAGCGAACATACACAGAAGCTCAACTGAACCTGCTTGACACGCAAGAACAAACCTATTGCAGAAGCTCAAATGTGACCCTGGATCACAAAACCAGTCACAAGTCACACGGGTATATTTGTGGCAATAGCCAACAAAACATTGTATGGGTCAAAATTATCGATTTTTCTTTTATGCTAAAAATCATTAGGATATTAAGTAAAGATCATGTTTCATGAAGATATTTTGTAAATTTCCTACCGTAAATATATAAAACATTTATTTTTGTGAGTGAATGCAGCACAATCGCGAACATAAATGGACAACTTTTAAGGCGATTTTCTCAATGTTTCGATTTTTTGCACCCTCAGATTCCAGATCTTCAAATAGTTGCATCTCGGCCAAATAATGTCCTTTCCTAACAAACCATACATCAATGGGAAGCTTATTTATTCAGCTTTCATAGTATGATACATCTCAATAAAAAAAAATAAAAAAAATTGACCCATGTGACTGGTTTTGTAGTCCAGGTTCACAAATGTGCTGCGTAACACAAGAATGAACCTCATTGGTTCTCCTACGTCAAGTGAACATGCTTGAGCTTCCGTTTACCACAACTGATGTTTGAGTTAATGAATGTTTATATGTGAAAAAAAGCCTACATTCAATGCTCATCATATAAAGCGATTGTGTCTCTTCAGGAAAATTTGGACTAAACCGCACAATTCATATGGATTAGTTTTACGATTTCTTTATGAACTTTTTGAAGCGTCAAAGTGTCAGTTGCGTAGCTGTCATTGGAAGGACAGAAAGTCTTACGGGTTTGGAACGACATGAAGGTGAGTAATTAATGACAGAATTTTCATTTTTGGGTGAACAATCCATTTAACAGAGAAACAAATATACTATACAACATACTAGTGATTATTATTGAGATTATTGAATTGTTTGGATATTCTAATACTATCTCTCTCTATTAACACTCCCTCTTTTTGTTTCAGTCAATGGCAAAGTGCATAAATTCACTGACATCTCTCTTAAATGTTCTACTTTAAAATAAATCAGCACATTCACAACATTTTACAAAGATAAATGTTTTCCAGTAGACCACACAGATACATACAGTGCTGTGCTCTACTGGAGATGTAAAATAAATACTTCTAGTATTTTAAAACACTGGATTTTTAAAGCAAGTTCCTGAAAAAAAAGAAGAAGAAAAAAACTGAATATAGAGATGATTATTCTTACTAAAAAGCACTTATAGGGCATAAATCACCCATTTATATCATGATTTATATTGGTCATTCCAATCAAGATGCTTTTTCTATTCACACATAAATGCAGTATAGAGCATTCCATCTCTCATTACATCATATCCACTGAGCTCAATCACAGACGCCACTCCAGGTCTCATGTCATCAGACACTTGTGAGAGAAACCAGTTTTAATTCCCCCTGTCAGGGAGTTTTGCACACCTGTGCCCCAGCAGCATTATTTCTGTTTGCAGCTTCCAGGAAAATGTGTTTCTCTGTTAACAGCTGATGAGAGACACTCATCAGCATTTCAGTACAAGATAGCCAATGGTATGGACAATAGAATGCTGATGGTTTTATTACTGCAGTCATTCCACATTTTACAGTGTCCTTTCAGTGTCCTTTCAGAAACACTAAATACTAAGACATTCTGAAAAATTTCAGCTTCAATTTTCAAAAGTCTGAGACCAATAGTGAAAATGCTGCTATTTTTAAATTTCGTTACTGCATATTAAATGTTATTATCATTTAAAATGTAATGAGAAAAAAATATATAAAAATAGGAGCATTTTCTCTAGTGGTCTCAGATATTTTGGACCCAACTGTATAGGCTATTATTACAGCTTTTAATACAGATTGGTTTAAATATATATAGAAGAATTTTCATATAATGATTAAATCTATAACATAAATTATTAATTAATTTTGAATTAAAATTTAATTATATTATATTATACTATGTATATTATATTATAATGTACACTGCTGTTCAAACATTTGGGGTTGGTAAGTTTTCTCTCTTAAGGGTCTCTCTTAAAGACATACAGACATACCACCCAAATGAATTTGGTAGGCAGCTATGGCTGCCACATAGACCATGAAAGTTGACTAGGATAACCCTGCAGTGAATCACTTGCAGGAACTCCAGCACTGTACCAAAAGGGCAGTTAACTGGGTCCAGTTGATGACCACTGCACTCTCAGACGTCCTGCTTCTCAACTGAACTGGCCAGTCGATATTTAATCTGGCAACAGCGCGAGTCACAACCTCCACCAGCTCCGCATTGGCTGTAGTGTGAGGTGGCAAGTCCTCAACCTCTCTTGCCTCGATGCTTTCAATTTCCAACTACTCAGAAATAGATACTTGTGCGGAAGGAACCGCAAAGCGTGCTTCCGAACACTTATAAAAGGGACTGGATCTAGATCCCCATGATTTAGATTGCCTCAGCAGCAGCGGGACCCACACCCTGGGGAACGCAAGCCTGAGCACCCGCCGCAAAGAGCACCAGGCGGGAGCAGAGCGTCCGTAGTGGAAGATGTTCACAATGTACACAGCCAGTGCCCTTGAGCGCTGACTTGTGCATGCTCCATTCCCAAACAAACAACACAAAGATCGTGTGTATCCCCACCCGTGATGTAGCGTGGGCAGGGATGAACACACACACATATGACTTTCTGACTCTCAAGATATATATGTGTGTTTGTTGTCTGCCTACCACCTATATATATATATATATATATATATATATATATATATATATATATATATTAGGGGTGTAACGGTTCACAAAATTCACGGTTCGGTTCGATACGATACACTTGTGTCACGGTTCGGTACGGTTCGGTTCGGTACGTTTTCCATACAGCATTGCCAGAGAAATTTCCTTGAATTATTTTTTTATTATTATTAATTTATTTAATGAAACTAACATCATAAAGTATGATTTTTTATTTTTTTGGTGCTTTTTTTACTGAGCAATAATGGAGCTATACTTGACTCTTCTTATGAGCATATAAAACAAAACAGCTCCTTGGGCAAAATGAAATGTAATATTGTAGTAGGCTAGTAGACTAGTTATAAACAAAGGTTTATTTTAGTTCAGATTAACATTTGAGGGCAGCAATTGTATTCATAATGTCAAAATAAAACCGACGTAATGTTACTTGAAAGCATTATAGCCCACTATTCCTGACAAACTTCCATACCTTGCAGTTAGTGTTACTACAGCAAATCCATTCCGCGGTGAATGTTGCTGATCTGTGGACACCGGCCAGTTCATTCATGGCACGATGTTTCCTGGTTTCCAAGTCAGCGCAGTTTGATCCGTTAATAACAGAGAAATGTGCATGTTTCTCACTAGATCTCGCAGCGATGTTATTACTTCAGTGGCGAATTCAAAAAGCATTTGAAATTCAAATGCTTCCTTTACTGGTCTGGATCTCTTAGCGCTGTGTGGTGTTGCTTGATCAGGCTCGCGCATAGGGCTCGCGAGTCCCGCTTCACAGGTCAAAACTGATAAACGGTCCACACAAACACAATAAGAGTAGCTCAGTTTCGTTCCTTACATTGCATTTGCCAGTTGATGTTGTGGTCGCGGCAGCCTCTATGAGCGCGCTTGCCACCCGCGACGCGCCTTCGTTTGAAATAACGTAATTTTGGTCGGCAGAAAAAATTGTCCACGAACTGTCGGTACGTAATGCGTACCGAAAACCGAACCGAAAGCCTCGTACCGAACGGTTCGATATGAATACGCGTATCGTTACACCCCTAATATATATATATATATATATATATATATAGATGGTAGACAGACAACACCAATTAAGACACACAATTTCACATTCATTAGGCGCTTACTGAAGACACAGAAGCTATAGCGTTGCACTGTTTGGGCATGATTTATAGTTTCCATGTTCGTGACGTCACCCGCTCGTCACACCATTGGCTGATTTCACACGTGCATCACAACGCTATCATGCAGAGTGTTCCCACAGCATCAATCGACGCAGCGTGAGTTCCCTTGAAAAAGAACAGTAATATTAAAATAATATTTATTATATTTTTTCAGGATTCTTTGATGAATAGAAAGTTCAAAAGAACAGCATTTAAATGAAATAGAAAACTTTTGTAACATAACTGTCTTTACTGTCAGTTATGATCAACTTAATGCATCCTTACTGAATAAATGTATTAATTTCTTTCAAAAAACGGTAGTGCACACACATACACACACAGGACATATTGGAACATAAAAAGGCTACACACGGATGAACTATAATTAGCAGAAAATAAGGAAAAGTCCACTCATTCAAAAAACAGCAACAGCAAAAGAATCAAAGGGAGGAAACAGAGAGAAAACCTCTCATTCATTCCAGCTGGATTGGAACTGATGGGAAGGTTGGAGACATGAACTTGAAAGAGGTCATGTTCTCCCACCCCCATAGATAACAGCTAATGACCATGACTGCTCATAAAGCAGTATAATTAGCCAGAGCCCCAAGGAATATATAGGGTATTATTTTCCAGTAAGAGTGTATGCTTTTATATGCTCTCCGGTCATTGTTGGAGGCTCTGTTTCCACGTTTTGGGAGCTGATAGAGCTCTTGTAAATGCTTCAGCTGTACCTGTGCATTTTACTACTATATTTTCACTTTATAGTAGTTCTTTGTCTACTCAACAGAGAGAAATAAAAACTTGGTGGCTGACAGTGCTTTGTATGCTCTAACAGCACGTTATGCACTACTTTCAATTTAAATTGCTACAGATTGACAGCAGATGTTTAGTAACAGTCCATGACATTGATGGAATCTGGATTAAAAAAATACAGAAAAAGATCTGAAAACTCAAAAACCGTTTTAGGTGTGGTCTGTAAAATACTGTCTAATGACAAAGAAACCAAGTCAATGCTAGATTTACAGTAACAATCTAACACTCGCCTGGGCCTGAAGAGTATTAGACACTGTGCTTTGGTGTAGAACTAATGTGTGTTTGCGTATGTATGCATGCAGTTATTGACCGCCAGCATTTTGATGTGGTTATCACATCACCTGGCCAGGTGTAACTTGGGATGAGTGGGAGTGAGAGAAACTCAGAGCTGTACCAGGTGGTGCCTTCTGGTTTGAGTTGAACCCTGCAATCTTTCTTGTAATCTTTTACTCAGTAATTGCAACATGAACGGAAAAATGTTGTTTCACCATATCTGAAAGTGTTTGTGAGGAAATTGTGCTGAGAAGCATTTGAAGGTCATTAGTGAAGTTTGGTTTTCTTTTGTTGGTGTTTAGCGCCAGTTATTTCCATGGTTACATTGATATGGTTTAGATTAACCACACGTTTGGCTCATTGGGATGTCAGTGTTTGTATGTACACAAACACTGATGACTGTATTGTAGGCAAGTGAAAATAATTTGGACAGTCATAAAAGGCAATGTTGCAAAGTGGACATGAATGTAGCAACTCCAGAGTGTTTTTATAGACTTCCTCTTTGCACTTTAGACCAAGTCAAGAAAAGTCAAGCACCCAAAAATGAAAAATCTGTAATCATTTACTCACCCTTGTGTCATCTCAATTTTCTTTATTGTTTTTTTCACACACACACAAAAAAAATATGAACAGCAAAGAAGATATAAGCTTTTTTCTTTTCTTTTTTCATACAATGAAAGTCAATGGGGTCAGTTTCAAGCTCCAGAAAGGAAAGTAATCCAAACAGCTTCAGTGGTTTAATCCACATCTTCTCTTTGTTTGATGAATAGTGCTAAATTTAAGTGATCATTCACTCTCAAATCAAATCATTGATCAAACCATATATACAAAGCCCAAATCAAATATGGTGACCCGCCATCAACAACATCAAACCCAATTGGTGCTTACGTCATGATGTCAAGTCATATGAAACGCCAGAACCAATGAGGTTTCAGGTTTGATGTTATTTTTCAAAGATCATCACTTGTTCTTCAGAAGAAATAAAACTTCCATGATTTTGAAACAACATGAGTGAATTATTACAGCATTTTTTTTATTTTTGGGTGAATTATTATTTTAAAGTTGTGCAAAACCTTTTTTTCTGTACACACTGATGACAATGACAGGTGAAATAACCATTAAAGGGTTGAACATTCAAGACCATTAAGCAATTAGACTTGAGAAGATAAGACTGGAGAATTTAGGTTTAGATTGTTGGGAGTGTGTGTTCGTATATTTAGATACTTCATCCCCTCTCATATTTCTAAATCTTCTCCAATTCTCCCTCCGTGAGAAGTCATGAAAGGGTTTTTTTATGTGGAGACCACACCCATGTAGGTCTATCCCACCACACTAACCCAACAACCCTACATTTTATTCATATGGGGAACATGCATCAATGTCCCTGTTGATCTTCCTGTAAATCTTCACACCTTCCTTGATTGCAGCTATTTTTGTAGAACGGGATAAAAGAAATGCAATCGGCCCCCGAGTCAAGCCAATGACTTCTATTCTGCCACAGTTGGGAGGCAGAAAACTTGAAGCTCATTCTCGTCTACCAGTTCAAAGACCATACAACCTTTCATTTTTTTGATCAAGTATAACAATAATTCCTGTCATTCTTTTTCACTTAAAGGGACAGTTCACCCAAAAATGAAAATTCTGTCATTATTTACTCACCCTCAATTTTTTTCAAACCTGTATGAATTTCTTCTGCTGAACACAAAAGAAGATATTTTGAAGAATGTCGGTAACCAAACAGCTCATGGGCCCCATAGTATGAAAAAAAAAATATATATATACGATGAAAGTACTAAAAAAATACTAAAATACTATACTATGGAAGTCAATGGGATCCCGTCAATTGTTTGGTTACTGACATACAGGTTTGGAACAACTTGAGGGTGAGAAAATGATGAAAGTATTTTCATTTTTGGGTGAACTATCCCTTTAATAATCTATTTATTGGCGATGTCAAAGGCTAACAAAAATTGTAAACTTAAAAAAAGCAGAATGTTTTCAGTTACAGGATGCTTTCTGCATTGTTGTCATACAGTGACTGTCAGACTCAAAAGTTCATCTATATTTTGTCCTTCTCCAGCTGTCCTTTCGCTTGAGCTTTTTTTATCCATCCTGTGCTACTCATCATACATTTAATGATGGCCACTTTCAGTGAGGATAAATTTGCTTGGGTGACTTTACAAGCAGTGAAGTAATTTAAGTGGGGTGATAATTAGTTCATGGCAAACATACATGTATATCTCAAACTTCCTGTGAGTTTCTTGGAACTTTTTCCAATTACTTTATGGGTTTTCTTTCATTCTTGGAGTTTATTTGATTTATTTATATAGTAGTAGTTTTGTTGATATACAGCTAGTTCTGTGAAAACGAACAACCTGAAACTAGCAGGCAACCAACTTATACAGCTATTTGTTTTTGGTATTTCTAGTGTGTATTCAGCAAAGTCAATTTCCTTTCTGTGAAGTATAGACTCTCTTATTGTGGGTTCACATCGGTGAAGACACTGTTGGTTAAGGTTTACAAAGTAGAAAAAATATCTTTTCTAACACAAACAAGGATGAAATTCTTTAACACAAGCAATTAAACACCAACCAGCTGTTCTGAACAACCGACACAAGTTTGACCACCACTGATGTCTGGTCACGTTTGTCTAGACAAACAGAAGTGCCCAGAAGGGAACATTTCACTGCATTTGAGTTCCATATGTTGAATCTCAGTATTCCTAAAGTAAAATGCTCAGTGTTATTATTGTATATCATTATTAGGCATACACTGCAGTAATAAATCATTACAATTCAAGTCTAATTTGTTTGTTGAAACCTAGAAGCCTTAGAGAGAAGACATTATTGTATTTATTTTTCCATTAAACAACAATATTTATAATTAAATCATTAGTTTTCTCTTTAATCATTTAAATGAATTATATCAGCATCATAGTGCATGACAGTTAGTCATTAAAGTCTTATTATAATAGGTAAAAACTGAAGGCCAATAAAATAAAACATTGATATTTTTTATTTTCTTTAGACAATATACAATATCACTCAATATGACAAAACACCTATTATAAAATACTACTACATTTGCTGGTGGTGGTAATACCGTAAATGAAAGAGATTTTTATCAAGGTAAAATCTACATAAAGTTCCCAACGAAAGTATTATTTAGTGTAAGACATGTTGAAGTTTAGCGGACAGTTTGTCGATTCATTAAATAAGCTATTTCCTCACAAAAGCTGTTTATTCAGTGTAGTCAAGCCTCTCCTCCATTGATATCCACACAAAAAAAACAGCCTCTGGTCTCCTTCCCTGCATACCGCCAAAGCCGCAGCGTTAGCGTTAGACGTTGCGCTCGTTTGGCTAAAGGTTGCAGGCTTGCCTTCCAGTGGCTTTGGTTAGTATGCATTATAAGACCATAATTAGATGGTTCAGGTGTGTGTAACTGGGGTTGGAGCTAAATTCTGCAGGACAGAGATCCTCCAGGAGCAGGAATGAACACCCCTGCTCTAGAGCTTCCATAGCCATGATTGTGACAATGTACTTTATATGCAGATATATCCAATATATATATATATATATACATATATATATATATATATATATATATATATATATATATATACACTTAAAATTAAATATATTATTTTTGTTTGATTTTGACAGCTGTTTAGGAGATTATGTTATAGAGCCAAAATCTCTTTTTTTTTACTTTACTGGACTGAAAGGCTTAAAAGGCAGCCTGATGTGTACTTCTACTTTATTACTTTAACAGTTAAACTAATCAAGAGCAAAATAAAAATAAAAATGTGCTTATGTTAAATATTGTGACACAACTTCTCTTCATTTGCTCAACCTGTGGTCTGTCTTCTTGGTGAGAACTTAACGAAAGGACAAAGGTCAAGCAAATCTAATTAAAGAGCAGCCTGTCAATGTGCTCATGGTCATTTGTTATAATCAAACCTTCTGACGTTCCAGTAGTTTTACTGAACAAGCCTATAGATAGCAATGGTCCACAATTCAAAACCCTACAAAGAAACAAAAACTCTACAAGGTACAAATTCATGTTGTTGCAGACACAAGCACATTTAATATATTACAAAGTTACTTATAGTCAGTAGAATGTCTGTTGGGGGAAAATCTAAATAACGTGTTTGCAGATATTAATGAGAGTTAATTGTGGAGCCTGATTAATTAAAGTAATAGTTCACCCCAAAAAATAACATTTTAGTTGGAATAGTTTGAAGCTAAATATTATTTACTTTTAAACATATTTTGGTTTGTGACATACATACAATAAAAAACAACTCTACAAAGCAACTCCTATAATCTGTAATATCCTGTGCTATTTTTAAATAAGTACAGCTGACCATTCTCACACACTGTTTCAAGCACATGTTTGACTGATGGGGCTCTGAAAAGACAAAATTCAAAGGAAGGGCATCCAATAGCACATTCTCTCTCTTCCAGTTTTCTATTCCCAGTGAGTGTCCTAGAGCAGCGGCTTCACAGGCCAGGCTGTGATCAGGCCATTGCTGAAAGATAGATTCCTTCACCTGCCCGTATCTGCCCTGGGCATCGTATACACATTCCTCTGAGTGGGATTGACAGACTCCACTGAGACTCTTTTAACTCCTAGAAGAAGAAAAGAGTTCACAAGGCAGCTTTGGAATGATGCATGTATTGTGCCATGTTCTTATGCCATGAACCCTTATTGTCATTTATTTAAATATCCTCTTATTCAGTCATCTGCAAAAGCATCCTCAATTATTTATTTGCTCAGCTGTCATTATCGTTTGAAAATAGTATGTAAGCCGTTTCCGACCCAAGGTAAAAAGGAAAAAAAGGTCCTTGTGAATCGTTAAAATTAGAAATAGTACATTGCCAGATACAAAGTCGCAATTACAATAATGTTGCAAATGAGAAACAAAGTGTCAAATACAAGAGACAAAGTTGAAATTGTGAAATATAAAATCACATTGTATAGAAAGTCACATTGTGTGATAAAGTGGCAATTACGAAAAATAAAGTTCCAGTTTACAACATTAATTTGCAACTGGAGAAAAATCTTTTGATTGATGCTCACTATCGGTTGATCGTGTTGGCCTGTCAGAAGAGATTTTTTTTGCAGATAAAACTGAATGATGAATCTGTTGTGTAAAATGTGAAACTATATTCAAAAACCCATCCCTTCAGGACATGTCCTTTTTAGATTTTGGGACACACAAATCATGATTTCCACACCTGGAACCAGACAAAAGGCTGTAAGAAATGCACTTGAAGTGTCACCTCAGCCTCGGGTCTGGAGGCAAATATGAGAACTGAATCATTTACTTTTGGAACAACAATCTTTTAAAAGAATTCCATAAGTAAAAACCAAAGATAATTTGGCTTAGTGACGTTAAAATTATACAGACATATCCCAATTCATGAATTTTAAGAAATTAAACTGCTTTACACTCTACCTGTTACATTTAAAGTTTAGTTGGGTATCTTGGGTAAATCTAGGGTGGAAATGGCACTGGGATCGCTCTACAAACCTGCCCTAACAGCTCTGATATAATTAGAGGTTCCACTTCAGTTTAAAAGATTGGAACTCTTAGATTAGTCCCCTGGTTTCGTCTTGATAGATCCTTAAAGGAATGTCCAGCTACCTGCTTTCCTTTCTCTATATGGGGGTGGGTTGGGAGATTGTTATCTCAGGCTCAGTTTACATATGCCAGCTCAGCCTAATGAGTCTATTTGAATGTGTATGGTCCACTTGTGCGTTTGTGTAAGCCTGTAAAAAAAGTATTGTTAAATTGGATACTACCCTTTCTACTGATAATTGAGTGGTTTTTCAATACAGATGTCATTGCACGCCATTTTGTGAACAAGCCAACAGGTTAAAGTCATGAAGCTTATGAATTTTCAATGAATGTGAGCATGTCCATAAATGGCTCCAAAAATTTGTTCTGAAATATTATAAAATATTTAAACTCTGCATTTATACCATACTGACAAACCATGGCATATAACCTTCACCTTCAGGCTTTTTTTTTTTTTGCAAATAAAATCAATACATTTTAGGTGCATGTCTACCATCAAACAGAGGTTTTATGTGAGGTAAAGCGTCATGTCAAAGGCTAAATACATAGGAGGTTATGAGCTGGCTTTACAACTCATGGGAAAAATAGCAAAGTGGCTTTGATCATTTTGGAACCATTTTCTTTTATCAGTAGGATAATTATCTCATTGTTTTGGTCAAAAACAATGAATTATTTACATCTACAAATTGAATAAATGTGAATAAATTAATGTCTTTAAAAAAATATCAACTCTGTTTTACAGATATCTGAACCTGCCTGATGGATTTTTGAACCAGTAAATAAAAACTGCATTGCAACATGGAGAAAAAAAGAATATCCATTTGTAAATTATGTGTCATCATTTTCATTTCAGACACTGTTGGTGGATACATTGATTTTTTTATTTTTTTTATTATGCATTGCATTGTGTTTTAAGGTTAATGGAAATGCCAGTAAACAATGTCCTGGCAGATGAAAATCTAATCTAATCTAAGCTTGCCGAATTTCAACCAGCTTTGCATTGTAATTATGAAGGTAGTTTATGTAAATGAAAAAATGTATACAACAAAAGTCTGCTAAAAGAGTGCTATAATGCTCACTGTTCCTTTGTTGTATGTATGTTATTGATGCCTATAATTGTGATCTATAAAACTTAGGCTATATATTCATATATATGCTAAAACAACTTTAATCACTGTACCTTTTTTAAAATCTCATGATTATTATATTTTGTGTTATAGGCTAGTTTTAACTGTGTTTTCTTAAACTTCTGTAAACTACGCAGTCTTAAGGACAATCTTGTCGGGTGCAACGTGGGTTTATAATCAATTGCTTCTCCCTTCTAATACCATAATGTCAAATAATACAATACAATTTTTACCTTAATTGTCATTTATCATTACTTTTAGTTTCAATAAATCTTTTTCTAGAGTAAGAGTCTCAGTTTTTACATTTTATGTTTAAGGCTATTTCTTATGTATCAAATTCTGGCTTATGATATTAAATATCATGTTCTGGCTGCCCATTTTACTCTGCTCATTATTGCAGCAACAGTTCAACAATAACTACTATTACTGCTAGTTAGCTGAGCTGTTAGATGAAACATTGTGTAATATTTGTGTAAGACTGAACCTTAAATGGAATTTGTCAGGTGTATGTTCTATGTGTAATAAAGAAAGATTATTGTATCAGAACTGTGTTAGAAATTGCTCTAAGTAAACAAGCAGATGCCAAAATAGATGGTTACGCAAGGAGCTCACAATAAAACTATTATTTTTGATTTAAAGTAGTTAATTTTAATAACTACCTCCTTTTTAATAATAGCAAATTTGTTTTATTGCATCGATTGCAAACTTCCAGGTGCACACTAAAACACCTCAAACCATGTGTGCTGTGTGCTAAAAGACAGGAATTAGTTGTCACCTCAAAAACACCTGAACATCAGAAGTCTCTGAACTGACATGTTTATAAAAACAAAAGAAAGAGGAATGTGAGGAAGTAGTAGGTGATGTACAGTATAGTGAGGGCATATATACTGCCTTGCTGATAATAATACAAAGCTTAAGAGAGACCTTAACAGTATTTGCATCCATTATTCATCAAAATCCTGAGCTGAACAAGAAAAAAAGTTTTGAGTCGAACATTGACAAAAACTGAAAAGACAGGAAGCGGAGAATGCTATTAAATATACAATAACTATATTGGGTTGTGCTCTGAAATTATATAATTCTAATATATTCTAATTATATTTCTAAAAGAAAAGACATGACCCAACAGAGACTGTTATGTCCACAGCACACCTATGTAACACTGTACAGTCCACGCGGTCAGCCGATGGGCAGAGGGGAGTGTGGTCGGGAAAGAGGGAGGAGATGGAGAGGAGTTATCACAGGAATGCTGACGTGACCGCAGTGCGAGAGGAACGGTGCCACTGGCCAGGCCAGGCAGAAAGCCTCCCCTCTCCCAGCTCACCCTGTGCTTGATCCAGAGGGGTAAATTATCCTAGGATCCTCTATTTATACAGTGTGTATATTTACAGCAGTGGATGATTGGGATGCTGCAATGTGTGAAAGCAATGCGAAAACGTTGCCATCCTTTCTGGGAAAGAGTTATTCTGAAGCAGAGAGAGAGTTGATGCTGGCTGATGCTGGCAAAGCTGAATAACATAACTGCCATGACTTTGAGGGCTTGGTCCACTGAACCTGCCCTGAACTAAACCAGTCGAAGTTTAAATGAAATGAATCAGAAATTTATTTTTATTTCATTACAATCCTACTCTATTCAGGTTTATATATATATATATATATATATATATATATATATATATATATATATATATATATATATATATAAAGTAATATCATAATAATGTAAATGACAGAAAATCCTGACATTCCTAGAAACCCAATAATAAAACAAGGTACTAAAGGTTACCCGCTTTGCTTTAAAGTGACATAATTTATATACAAGTGCTGATTGGCTAGCATGTGGCTGTCAACATGCTTGTTGACAATATTTTCACTTTATTGGACATGTAGAGGCACCCTTCTTGTGCCCAACCGTGACTGTATTGACATAGTAGCATGTTGTATGTTAGCATGCTTGACTTGTACTATGGCTAAAGAGGTGAAGGGGTTGAGTGCTGGTAGAGGCGTTCATCTGTAATCTATGTATCCTTAGACAGTGATGCATGGCCACAACTGTGGCGTACAGCTGCATGTAGCCATAGGTTAAAATGTCAGATGTAATGCTGGGAGATCTTAAACCGCTATAACATTACTGGACCTGGGAATAGTACTGCCAATAATGATTAATATGACTTTTGTTTATAAGCAAATGATTGACACTCATTAGAAATCAAGTTTTTAGTTAGTCTAGTGACTACATGTATATGCTCCACCTTTTCTGTGGAGCTCTGTGATTTCGAGATCAGAACAACCGTATACATTTAATTTAATATGACAAATCTTACATTTATTTTGCTGTGCTGACTGGTTTCCACTAATCACTCAGTACTACACCAAGTGTCCACTTTAGGTGCTTGACTATGCATCGGTTACAAGTGCACCAAAAGTTATTTTAGCAAAGTAACAAAATAGAAACAGACTCATCAAGCACCCATGGCATGCTGGCTATTCGGCGAATGCTAACAGGGTTTTTTTCACAAGGGTTGCTAAGAGTGGGGTAGTGTTGTCCAAAACATGTATTCGAATAAACGGAGTGCCCTTTATTTTGGTTCATGTTATTAAAGGCATCAAACAATTCATTAGCGGAACTGTAGTTGTACGATTTGCATTGTAAAATTCTGTGTATATTTACTCTCCTTGAAGATATATGACCTTTGTGTTCTCCAAGGGATTTCTGCTTCACAATGTGCTGAAAGGTCTGAATCACAGCAAATTTAAACCCATAAATTCAAGCTTTGGTTGGTATTTCATAAAACTTCCTATCCATCTGAACGTAGTGAGGGTCACTGGGTCAGAGGGAAATGTAAATGCTATATTTTAATTATATTAAATTATGTGTGTGATTAATAAATGTAAAAATTCCATTGTTGGTTAATGAAAACCAATGCATTAACTAATGTTAACAAATTGAACCTTACTATATAAAGTGTTACCAGGAAAAACTGTACATTGGGGCATTCTTAAACATCAAAACACATGTATATGTTCAGAAATATGGTGCTTCAAGTAGATTACTCTTGTTGAGTGAACAGTAATGGAGTTGATTAGTACTAATAAACTAGAAAATGTCAGATATCAGAGAAAATGATGACCAAAACAAAAATATTATCGGTCATTTAATCGGATATGTGAGGTGGTATCCACACTGCTCCATAAATGGAAAGAGGGTATTTATATCTAGATGTGACCACAAGGTTTCCATACACAGTATGTATTCTCAAGTATCTACCCTGATTCTCACTTCAGCTAGGTCAAGCTAAGCTAAAGTCGCAACATAAAACATGAACAAAATAGTGTTTTAAAGCTTTCCTTTTTTTAAATAAGTATTCATAAATAAGGCTTATAGATAAAGTATTATGAATAAATAAGGCCTAATCAAAGAATGAAAGCTATTTATCCACCTTTTTCGCAATTGATGCTGGATGCTTGTATTGGCGCGCTATATCATGTGTCACATTAAGAGATAAACTCAATGTACTCCTGACAGCCATGGGGGATTTCCATCATCATCCGGTGGACGCATTTAAAATCCCATCCCCGGTGACTGCAATTGCAAAAGATATATTTGGACTCTCTAGAAATAAAATTATATGAGAGGATTTTTTTCAGGCAGGCAGCAGGACATCATGCCTGTTAGGTCAAACTACGCTTATGGTTGGCAAATAAAGTGTCATTAGGTAATGTGCCTGAATATTCAACTTTCAACCTTTCAACAACTTAGTGCTGCTGATTATTTGCATGGACGCTTGTGTAACTGGAAGAATTAAGGAAAATCAAAAAGAAAACACTTCATTTCATTAAAATACAGGGCCCTTGGGTAGCCTTTGTCCACCTGTTTTGGACCGTGTATTGTGTAGCTTGACCTTTCAACTGCCCCATGAAGTGACACCCACCCAAGTTATAAGCACGTGAACTATTGTACAGTAACTCAATAAACACAATTTCATCTAAACAGAATGAATTTATTGACTGTAAAGTGTTATTAGAAAAAAAGTACCAAACACACACACGCACAAGTTTTCATGTTTTATGGGGACATTCCAAAGACATAATGATTTTATACTGTACAAGCAGCATATTCTGTCCACTAACCCTAAATCTACCGCTAAACCTACCCAATCACAGAAAAAAAAAAATATTATAATAATAATAATAATTGGTATTATAAGATTTATAAGCTGTGTAGGGTATGCCAGAACCACAAATGCAATTATTTTTAAATAATTATTTTAAATCAATTATGGGAATGTATTACATTTAATATTGTTTATATTTTAATATAATTTATGAGATGCCAAATTCCAAAAATGTTGAATATTTAAATATTTTGTCCCTACCACTCCAACAGAAGGCGCTGTCACTACTTGATGGCTATATCTATAGTTAGTTTGGCAAGGTAAACTAATTGGATACTTTTAAAGAATACATTCTCATGAATTAAGAAGTTAAACATAAGATGCCCTGACCATTTTTTAGACCATGAAAAAAAAAAGTTCTAGGGCAACCACACCCATTTCTATTCCTTGAAGTATTTGTCAAACATATCACAAATCAGAGGCCACATAAATATGGACATCAGAATTTCACAACAGAACATGCTTGTCTTGGTTTATGTCTTTATTCTTTCCTTTTCATTTCTATAGGAAAATGTATGTTACTGTTCTTAATATGAACTTCTTTTTTTGCTTTCAGTGGGTAAGGAAGGAGAAAAAGGGAGGGAGGGAGGGGTAGAGTGAATGCAACACTTTGGGGGGCTGTCCAATGTGCTGCCTTAAATTAGCCGTGGGAGAGGTTGGACTGAGGGTGGAGCTTTGTGCTGTCACTATCTCCCTAAGTATTACCTGCAGTGCTTCAGTAGGTTGGCTGCACTTGTACTGTGTGTAAGGACAGAGAGTGGGGATACATAGCAGTGAAAACCAAGCCTTGAGAAATCAAGGGCACCATCCTAAATCTGCAGTGCATCTATTTTAGCAAGTTCATGCAGTGCAACTTGCTGTAGATATGGCTGGTTGTCTGCAAAGAGGAAGAATGAGTGCAGCAGGAGCACCTCTGAAGTGCCTGTTTATTTTTATTTCATTAGGATGTTGTCTCTCTAAAGTGGACGCAGATCCTTTCGACACAGCTTTCCGCCATAGTCAGAGACCTGGACCTACCATTGAAACAATCTTGGTAGCCAACAATGGGATTAGAGTTCCCTTTGGACGCTCCATCTATCTGGATTCTATCAATGACCTTGTGACTGAAGTGCACGCAGGAGACCGCTGTCACATTACAGTTCTGGACAATGACCCACTGGCTCAGAGACCTGGAATGCTAACACCCAAGAAGTTCCCCTGTGCTTTTGGTGCAGAAGAGGTGAAATATACTCACTTTGGTTCCCGGAGCCCAAGCAAAGACCACATTAAACTACAACTGAGGTATGACTCCAACACAGACACAGTGGTGGTTCCTCTGATTCTTGAAGTAGAAGTGGTCTTTCAGCAACTGGAGATTGTCACTCGTAACATGCCTCTGGTTGTGGACAAGCTCAATGGGCTAAGCAACCCAATTGACAAAAAAACTTTGGAGTTTGCATTTGAAGATGGTGTCACTACATGCAAGGTGACCACACTGGTTGGTGCAGGCAAACTTCCCAGGTATGGTGGTCTTACTGATAACTCTGTTAATGGACAGATGATTAATTGCGATGATTTTGTCAAGAAGGGAATTCAGTATCAACACACCGCAACTACCAACTCTCCTAACAGAGACTACATTCCAATGCTAGTGGAAGTACAAGATAATGATGGTAATACTATTCAACAAGAACATTTCCAGATAATGGTTAGAATTAAAGAGGGTAATGAAAATACACCACCAAAACCTAGCTTTATATCTATGATGATGATGGAGATTGACCAGTTTGTGATGACAGCAATTACTTTGGATATGCTGGCAGCTGAGGATATTGAATCAGATTCTGATGAATTAATATTTAACATAACATCTCCCTTGGGCTATCAGCAGGGCCATATTATCAGTACAGATGATCAAAACCAGCCAATCACTTCTTTCCATCAGAGAGATATTAAAGATCTTAAGATCGCTTACAAGCCTCCCTCTGAGGATTCAGACATAGAAAGAATTTTCCAGATTGAATTTGAAATTGTTGACACTGATGGGACTGTTTCAGATCCTTTTGCATTCATGATTGTTGTGAAGCCAATGAACACTTTAGCTCCGGTAGTAACCAAAAATACAGGACAGCTGCTTTTTGAGGGTCAATCAAGACCACTATCCAGCTCACAAAATTTAGAGATCAGTGATGAAGATAATCTTGATGATGTGAAGATTACTGTTATTGATGGCTTGAAACATGGAGAGCTGACTGTGCTAGGGTCTCAACGAAAATTTTTTACTACAGCTGATCTAGATGCAGGCATTGTTGTGTACCAGCACGATGGAAGCGACACTTACAGTGACAACATTATATTCAGAATGACTGATGGAAGTGATGAAGTAGAGTTTTTATTCCCCATCACAATAGCTCCAACTGATGATGAACCCCCTATTATAAATGCAAACACTGGTATTGTGCTTTTTAAAAATGAAGTGATGCAAATATCACCCTTTATCCTGAGTGCCACTGATATTGACTCTGAGGATTCAACAATTAAATTCACATTAGAAGAGCCATTCTCAGCAATTGGTGAGCTGCTCATAAAACAGGTGGAGCCTCCTCCAGATCCATCTGCATGGAAATTTAGTGCAACAGATGAGATGTTTGAACAGGTGGTGACAGAATGGTTTCAGCAGGATATTCTGGATGGGAAGCTGTTCTATCGTCACAAAGGTCCTCATAGTACCACCACTGTGATTGACCAGTTTGCCTTTAGAGTCCAGGATGACAATGACCCACCAAATCAATCAGGAGAGCATGTGTTCATAATTAAAATCCACCCAGTGGATGACATTCCTCCAGAACTTTACTCTGGCACCACATTACACATGACAGTCAAAGAATATGAGCTGACATTTTTTAAGAAGAAATTTCTACGTTACACAGATCTGGACTGTGATGACAGGGATCTTAAATACACCATCGTCAAACCTCCTACTGACACAGATGAAAACAGCCCTGTTCCTCTTGGCGCCATTGTACTGACTGATAGCCCTGACATCATAATCAGTGAGTTTACACAAGCTCAGGTCAACCACCATAAAGTGGCATACAAACCCCCAGACCAAGAGCTCGGTATTACTCCAAAAGTGGTCCAGTTTTCATTCAGTGTGGAGGACACTGCTAGTAATTCTGTTGATGGACTTTTTACAATCTTTTTACAGCCTGTTGACAACAAACCCCCTGTAATTACTAATACTGGTTTCACTGTTCTGGAGCGAAATACTTATATAATAACCAAAAATGAACTTGATGCCTCTGACCAGGACACAGAGGATGAGAATATTAAATTTATAGTGACCCAGATTCCCAGGTTTGGGCAGCTGCAATATTTAGGAATTGACATGTCTAATGGGGAAACATTTGTGTTGGAGGACATTGAAAACAGCCGACTGGCCTACATCCACAGTGGTGAAGAATCTCTTCACGATGTCATTAAGCTGGACATTAGCGATGGCTTTCATGAAGTCCCCATTGTTGTCAAAATCAGCATCAAGCCTGTCGATGATGAAACTCCAAAAATTATGTTACCGGCAGGTTTGTTAGGCACGTCCATTGATGTACTTGAGAATGGTGCAACAGAAATCACCAGCAATGTTATTCAGGGTCGTGATGAAGACACAGATGACCTCATGCTGACTTTCATAGTTGAGGAGCCTCCTAAGCTAGGAGAAATAATGGTGAATGGAGCTCCTGCTGAGCGCTTCACCCAGCAAGACATAATAAATGGCGTGGTCGTCTATGTTCACACTAGTGGTGAAATTGGCCCCATCAAAGAGCATGATTCTTTCAATCTCACAATATCTGACATGTCAGATGAATGGGTTGTTGGTGGCAACAAAGTTCAAGGGGTCCGCGTCCAAGTCACCATTCTTCCTGTAGACAGCATTCCACCTATTGTTAATGTAGGTGGCCAATTTGTAGTAGTCGAGGGTGAGAAAAATGTTATCACATTGGAGCACATTCAAGCTGAGGACATTGACACTGATAATGATGATATATTGTGTACTATCATCGTTCAGTCCACATCTGGCTATGTGGAGAACATTTCTCCAGCTCCTGGGTCTGAAAAATCCAGAGTAGGCACTGCCATCACTGCATTCACCATTAAAGATGTTGGTCAAGGCCACATCTATTATGTCCAAAGCATTCATAAGGGTGTTGAGCCAGTGGAGGACAGATTTACTTTCCGCTGCTCAGATGGCATTAACTTTTCAGAAAGGCACTTTTTCCCCATTGTCATTATCCCAGCCAATGACGAAAAGCCAGAGATTTTCATTCGTGAGTTTGTTGTCATGGAGGGGATGAGTTTGGTTATTGACACACCTATTTTGAATGCTGCAGATGCAGATATCCCAAGTGATGAATTAGTTTTTGAAATACTTAAAAACCCAAAACATGGAAACATAGTTCAGCAGTTGAGCACTGGGACAGTCCCAGTGGTGACATTTACCTTAGATCAGATCAAGGAGGCTTCCAATATTGTTTATGAGCATGATGACTCTGAAACCAAGGAAGACAGATTTGATATTCGACTCACTGATGGGAAGCACACTGTTGAAGAGAAGGTCATCATAATGGTCATTCCTGTTGATGATGAAACCCCAAGGATGGCCATCAATGATGGCCTGGAAGTAGAAATTGGAGAAACCAAAGTAATTAGTAACAGAGTCCTGAAGGCCACAGATCTGGATTCTGAGGACAAAGAGCTTACTTACATTATCCGTTATGGCCCTGGCCAAGGCTACCTTCATAGAATTACCAAACATGGAGCTGTAATTGGCAACATTAGTATTGGAATGAATTTCACTCAAGAGGAACTTGACAAACAGTTGATCCAGTACGTTCACACAGGGCAGGAGGGTGTCCGTGACCTGCTAAAGTTTGACGTAACTGATGGAATCAATCCTCTCATTGATCGGTACTTCTACATTAATATTGGCAGCATGGACATGGTCTTCCCTGATGTTATCAACAAGGGTGTGACACTCAAAGAGGGAGGTAAGGTCACCTTGACCACAGACCTTCTCAGCACAACTGACATCAACAGTCCAGATGAATATCTAAGTTTCAGTATTACTCGTGCTCCTAGCAGGGGCCATCTTGAAAGTACTGATCTCCCAGGGGTGCCCATCTCCACCTTCACTCAGCTGCAGTTAGCTGGAAACAAGGTCTACTACATCCATACATCTGACGATGAAGTGAAGATGGACAGCTTTGAGTTTGAGGTGACAGATGGCTATAACCCTGTCTTCCGCACCTTCCGTGTATCCATTACAGATGTCGACAACAAGAAGCCAGTCTTGACGATCAACAAGCTTGTGCTGGGGGAGGGAGAAACCAAGCTGATCACACCATTTGAACTGACAGTGGAGGACCGTGACACACCAGACAACCTGCTGCGATTTGTAGTAACTCAAGTGCCAGTTCACGGTCAGCTTCTGTTCAATGGAACACAAGTCATTACATCATTCACCAAGCAGGATCTAAATGAAAACCGTATTACTTATAGGCATGATGGCACAGAGACGAATGAAGACAGCTTCTCCTTCACAGTTACTGATGGGACTCACACAGAATTTTATGTTTTCCCTGATACTGTATATGAAACTCGTAAGCCTCAGATGATGACTATTCATATTAGCACAGTGGACAATGGGGTGCCTCAAATCATAGTAAACAAAGCAGCACCCACTCTTAGGGTTCTTCATACTGGGCACCTTGGATTTTTGATTACCAGCAAAGCTCTAAAGGCTGAGGACAGAGACAGCCCAAACAAAGTGCTTCAGTATGTTGTAACCGAGACCCCTCTTCATGGCTTTATCATGAATTCTGCTTTGGGGAATGATAGCATCAATTCCTTCTCACAGGGTAAGTTATACTTATTTTCCTTTTTGTTTCCTAAATATTTTATGCAAAACCTGTCACTGTTATTTAAGATTTATTAATCTCCTACTTCTCCAACTCTCATTTCTCGTCATTAGCTGATATTGATGATATGAAGATTTGCTATGTGCTTCTTGATGGGTCCAATGCCACAAGTGACATATTCTACTTCAGAGTGGAAGACAATGGTAAGAATGTCTCTTCCTTGCCCCTCTCATTAACTGAAAGTGTCATGTGTCAGTAAAGCTGCTTTTGGAATTCCCAAGCTTTCAGGTGCTTATTTAAATCAATTTTGCTGAAGGGGACTTTTCTAGGTTAGGAGAGTATTTCTTTGTCAGTCAATATAAAAAGTAAACAAAACACTTTTTTTAATAGTACAGTGATAGTTAAAGATTGGAACTATGTGGTGGTTCAATGCTTTCAAAACTTTCTGAGTTTAACTGTGAGATTTGGAAATCCTACTGTATGCCCCCTCAGCATGACACATATACACAGAAACATGAAAAAGGAAACACTTTAAAAAAAGGATTAAGCAAATAATCTTTTTTTCAACTTGGATGAGCCTGGACAAGTAGAGCTTTGGTGGTCAGCAAATAATAGCAATACACTAACGTGCTTGGAGTGCAGATCAAGCTTCTTTTTTTTTTTTTTTTTTGACTGAGTATCTAAGTAATTCCCAGTAACTTTAAAGGTACACTGTGTAGGAATTTCTCCCATCTAGCAATTATATTTTGCATTAAAACAAATAGTGCTCTCTAGCGCCTCACTTTTTCAAATGCGTGTTGCAACTACGGTAGCCGTTATGTACCAAGAAGCTATGACAACATGTCTTCCAATAGCACTTCATCGAGTTTAACTACATGTTCTATTGTTATGCTGCCTATATAATGAATTACACAACCAATGAAAAAAAGCTTGTAATTTAGACCATAACATTGACTTAGATGATGACAGCACAGTCCATTCTATCTGCCGTTGACCTGAGAACACACACACACACACACTCATCTGGAAAGTGAGTTGTGAGTCCTCAGCCATCTCTTTCTATGAAAGCTGTGTTTCAATTACTGAAAAGCTTTGAGGTAGGCTAGTGCTTTTAGTCCCTCTCTGCTATTATAGTTTTTCAAAAAGGCGGAACGACATGGAAGTCTCCTTTGACTTAACCGTCCAATGTAAATAAAGATAAGAAATTCTTCGCTTACGAGGATAAGTCAGATCATTGGCAGAGGTAATTTTACACCAATGAGGACATATTTATGAATAAAGACATTGATTTTAGCTAACAAAATACTTTAAAAAAAAACTACACAATGTACCTTTAAATAAGGCTGCAGTTTTTTTGTCCAAAATTTTATTTTTTACTTATATTTGAATTCACTGTCGATTTTAATTCATATGATCAGCACAAATGAGTTTGTGTATCTGTGTGAATTCCTTAATCGTAAATTAAAAAGTCGCAGACATTTGCTTGTTAGTAGTTTAACTTATGGCTCTTTAGCTGTGTCGGAACTGGAGCATGCACCAGGGCTGGCACTTCATCTTTTTGGCAGCATTTCAGCTGGAGGCAGTCATTGCTATAAGAGCCAGGAAAAGATACACACTGTCAGAGGCCTAGCCAAGATGGTAGAAACAATACCATTTAGAAAGATTCAAAAGAAGCCAGGATTAAGAATTATTACTATTTGGAGGAAACTGTTTGTTTGTTTGTTTGTTTGTTTGTGTACATTTTAAAAACCTCAAATTGCCACATTACACAGTCTAAAATTCCTATAAGCTATAGCTAACAGAAAATAATGGAACAGGTTCACATACTCTCTGGACACTGAGACAGCATGTTGTAGGTGTGTTTACATATACATTTCTCAAAGTAACTCTCATCTTCGGTAGAGGGTGACTTTATATTCTTTATGTTTGGCGTTTCAGAGACCCCAATGCTGTAAAAGCAATAATAGTCATTTCAAAATTAATCTTTTTTTTTTTTTTTTATTATTCTTTTTTCCCCTTTCAAATTCTCAGATGTAGTCAAAACGTGATATTTTGGGGGTTTTAGTTTGTTTGTTTGAATAATTTAAACAGGTTGCACTTTTCAGAGATTACATTTTATTTAAAAAAATAATCAGTTCTAATGAGACTAAGACAAGTCATGAAAAGTCAACGTTTTAGGTTGACGCATATAGCAGAAAAAAGACTGGGTACGCGACTGTTACTTACGTGTAACTTGCTTAAAAAGAGTTATTAAGTGCAATAAGCTGTGGAAAAAAACTGACCCGAAGCACATGCACAGAAAACCACCTCTAAGACAGCACACAATCCTGAATTCTGTTATATTCTGTACTCAGCTACACACACAGTTATGTCAAAATGCCTGTCTTGGCGAGTATTCACGTAAACACAGTCAGTTATGTCTTAAGTGAATATAAACAGTTGGGAAAGAAATTGGATGTGAATAGGATCAGTGCATCAGGTAATAAAGTGGCAGCAGCCTAATACAGTATACCTGCTGCTGTCTGTCAGTCAAACAACAAGAGAAAAAGAGAAAAATCACTCAATAGTTGATTGAATAACTTTTGTAGCTTTAATATAAAACAATGTACATTTAATAATATGAAGACTATGCAGTTTTATTTTTATATTTGATTATTCAGTTTTGTATTGTTTCTTACTTGCTTTGTAAGTCTAAAATTATCAGAATAAAGTTTAAACTGCCTACAGGTTTCAATTGAGCATTTACACTTCTAATTCACCAGGCTTTGTTTAATTATTGGCAAGTTGCAGATCATGACATTTTTCGTTATAATGTAACTTCCATTTGCTGTCAGCATTCACATAATACTTTTATAAAATACAAGCTTAGGTTTCATTACAGAATTTAAGCTGTTCGTATTAGGGACATAAATCATATCCAAAGCAATGTTATATGATCATTTGTTAGATGGTGGAATGCATTTCCTCCAGATTTGTGGCTCCAGCTACACTGACCCGGTGTAAGTGTAGAAGTCATTGCAGTCAGGGGTGTGTGTGTGTGTCAAGGAGCCTTGATCTGCTAACAGATCTCCTTTCAAAGATCCCTCTAAGCCAGGCTGAAACTCAAAGCCATCACAAGATATGCTGAAAACCTTGGGGCTTCCCCTTGCCTAATTCATCTTTTGAGATGTAAAATATCATACTGCTAGGTTGGGTTTGGATTTTCTTCCAACAATTTTATTTAAAAAAAAATAAATAATTTGTGAAAAGCCAGGGAGCTTAAACCTTGTGAACTTTTGAGGCATCATAGGCGCTCTCTGGAGATTGTTCCAAAACATGCCTTCAAAAAAGGAGGCATCGCATGTATCTGTTCTGCAAAACGCTTTGTAAAAGAATTATAATAATTAGGGATGCACCGATACCAGTATCGGCCCGATACTGAGCTCATGTACTCATACTCGTAAAAATGCTCAGGCAGCGTGTAAACAGTGTTTGTGTCCAGACAAAGAAACACTGACAACAGAGGGTACAATGGGGATAAAAAAGAAGGCTGTCTATGAAGTAAATGTATCTTATTAGTGGAATATTAAATGAAATTTAGTAACGCCTAGCTGTGGTGTGCGAGCTGATAAAAGAAAAACGCGCAGTGGATTAAGTGCGCAGCGGCACAGACGCGTACGAGCTGGTCGAGCGCATCCCTTTTTCACAGACGTCAGTGTAAAGTTTGTAGTTCAGTCGGATGTCAATGGCAAAGAAAGTAAAACGAGGCATGTAGCTTATTAACGTTCACTGACGAGAGAGAGAGAGAGAGAGAGAGAGAGAGAGAGAGAGAGAGAGAGAGAGAGAGAGAGAGAGAGAGAGAGAGAGAGAGCGCGTCTTGCGCTTGTACGAACAAATTCACACAAGTTTATGTAAAAACGCCCGTCTTGGCAAGTATCCCAGTAAACAAAGTCGGTTATATCTCAAGTGAAACAGTAGACAGTATATTCAAATGGGGTCCGTGCATTCGGTCTAAAAGGGGCAGCAGTTTAACCTGCTGCTGTTTTAATGTTAATCAAACAATGGACAAATAAATTACTCACTGCTCTTGACTAAATAGTCAAGAATAGCTACCCTTTTCAACTTTACAAAAATGTCCATCTATATTTAATTTATACAGTAAAGAATATGCAATGTTTTTTCACATTTGATTCTACCTGTTCGATACCCGAAAAACTCTAAAAACACTGTTTACTTCATTTGTAGCGTTTCTTTGTTCTATTGCATTTATTTGTGCTATATATGTGTAATTTGATTATTTGTTCTTATTTTATTACGTTTATTTATTACGTAATGTTTTAAGTAACGGCTGAAGGACGTTGTTAGGCACGACGCGAAGCGGAGTGCTCGCAACCCCTTCAGCCGTTACTTATTCACGATACAGCACTTGCCTCGAGTACCTTATTGCTTTTATAAAACGGTTACCACACAATATTAAAGTAAAAAAAAAAATGTATTAGTGCAACTTTCATGAAGTTAAATCAATAAAAGCATTCCTTCCGCTAGAAAAAAATAGTCCCTGACCGTGAACAACAATGTTCCAATGTGTAATAGGTATGCATGAAAGCTCAAATAAAAACAACAAACCGTTCTCAAACTTTGTCTCATTCTTTTTATTTTTTACAACACAATATTTGTGAAATTTCTTCACAAATAGGCATAGCTTATCTCTCAGCATGAGAAAACGTTTATTTTTTGTTTATTCCGTTATTTTCTCTCTGCACTAAACTAAATATTTACATAGCCTAAATAAAAACACAAGGGCACATATTTTGATAGATAACAGTTACATGTAGGTCTTTAATCTATTTTATTAATGTTATTAATTTAGTCGCTAAAATGCTGCCTAACGAGATACTTTTTTTATTGTTGTTTATTTAAATTTGTTTGAACATCTCCGTTTATTGTGCACGGATTAAATATTTGTCTCATTTCAATCGGCGCCTCCAACGAAAACATTATTGGATGAGATGAATTCGCTGTCTCTCATCAGACACCAGGACAAACTCAAAGGTGGATCATTCAGGAATCTGTTCAGACCCGCACGTATCGCTACATAGCTACTGATCCCATATTTTTCGCCTTTGGAGCTTCAGACAGTTCCGTAGGAGTCACGGAGAAGTGCGTTGAGTTCCGTCTTGGTGATTTGTTTAAAATCAATGCTGCAACACTTTTCACTACACCAGTCACCGAAGCATTTCCCATTGGGTTTGCTGCACGGTATTTTTTTCATTACGAGTCTTCTCGAATGTATCAATGTTACATTTCAGCACTTCAGCATGACGGTTCATATTTGTAGAAGTCTCTCCAAATTGTTCCTCAAACCACTCATCCATCGTCATGCCACCTAGTAGCCTAAATCGAAATTTACTTTAAACATTTTAGCCTTTTTAATTCTTACGTTTTTTTCTATGTTTATGTCGATACGTGTGGTTGCTAAGGGTGTTGCTAAGGGGGCAGTGATAAATAGAACCGTTGGGTGAAGCGGTCATAGCCGTGTTTTATCGTGAATAAAGCACAGCTATTGACCAATCAGAATCAAGGATTGGAACTAACCGTTTTATAAATTCACATTAATTAGGCTGGTAGTTTTTGTAGTATCAAAATTGTAATAAAGAATTGATATTTCACTGGTGTCTAAACATTTGTACCACTGACAGAATCCTCAGCACTGAGCCCTTCTGGAGCTGCTCTAACTATGTGATGTTAGATGTTAGATCATTTTAGATAAAATATGATAGAGCAATAGAATGAACAGTGAAAGTAACAGAAGCTCATACAATGCATTTTAGCAGGCTTAATTAAGCATGTAACAGCTGAAGGAAATATATATTTGATGAACAAATTAAGTCAACTAATTTGATTTATATTATTTTGGTTTATCTTCTAATACATTTAAAAATTAGAAATGCAGTGAAAATACAGGTATCGGTATTTGGTATTGGTATCGGCGAGTACCAAAAATGGGAGTATTGGAATCGTTCTCATTCTGGAAAAAGGGGTATCGGTGCATCCCTAATAATAATCAAAGAGGGCGGAAAAATGATATAACTGCTTTCAACATGAAAACAAATAGATTTTGTACTAAATTTGCCTCAATATTGTGTGGTATATTTTTATGCTTTTTAGAGTATCACATTAGTTTAGCAACATGCTAACACCAAAACTAGACTGAAATCAATTGTGAGTCTACTGTTGTTTCCTGTGCAAATGAATGCCTGTTTAACGTTCCAAAACAGTGTCATACAAAGTTATCTTTCAGTTAGGATGCTGCCTTAGAAGGAAACTGCCTATGTTGGCAGTAGACAGTAAGGTACTATAGCTCACAAGGTTTTAGAATAGAGCCATAGACAATTTTAACATTAGACAAGTCTAATGTAAATCTGAAGAAAGCTGTATCTTAGAGATTTACAAAAACTTTCTCAAGTTTGGAGGTTTCTTTTTCATCATAGTCGTCTGCACCTAATCTGTGTGTCAGACATGTAAACACACAAAAGATTAACTGCTCTATGGTGCCAGTGGCTTTCACAAACACACTAAACACAAGACCCACATCGTCACTGCAACTCTCAGATTTACGATATTTTGTGAGAGTGCTAGAGGATATGATGTATGGTTCTGGGGTTATTCTTATCTCTTACAGATGGCAGAGTGCTTCCTGTGATCTGAGCCTTAAGATCACCCTATGGGGCCTTTTCCTTTAAAGAGCACTTTCTCTTGATATATCTCCTTCTGCCTACCACAGACAACTTAGGTGACTGGTGTCAAAAGAGATGTGGCTGGTCTGCCATGCCATAATTCATCACCCTGCAGTTTGGGGATCAGGTGCCTGGCTTTTGCAAATGTCACGTGGACAAGTACAGTACCTGCCAGTGTCCAGTTGTCAAATATTCCCCCAGTGGAATGCCTGGAATTACATGAGACGCCTAACATAGACTTCCAAGCTTGGTGTTTGTGAGATGCCATTATTAGATGCAGAGGAAATGGCTTAAGCTTCTCAGGTCAGAAAGATCTGACCCATATTTGAATATGACTTCATGTTGCCTCGTGAAGTCAGATAATTTTGGGTCTAATCTGAAGCATGGTAATGCATTTCATGTTTAGGATACTTAACATGGCCCTAGAAGTTCTGATGAATATAAAAGGATATAGATATAAGCCAGTTTAGTCTTGCAATATGCTTCTAGCAGTGAATGTTGATATCCTCCCATGCCCGAGGCTCTCTGTAACTACGGTAGCCTATTCTATTGACCTGTGGCACTGAGGTAAAGATCTATCAGAACTATCAAACTCTACACTTACCACCATGTTGATGTATGCAACACGAGACTTTTTACAAGCAAAAATTGTTAAAGACCCCCTGTGGTGAAAATCAAGTTTTTAATGTTGTTTATATGTCTATGCAGGGTTTTTAATATGCTTTAATGCAAACCATTTGCAAATTCATAAGTCAACACTATTGCTGAGTATTTTCTCCTTAAAACTGCAGTTTACCAAAGACATTTGGTAATTCGTCACAAACTACCTTATAATCAATCACGTCAATGTGCCAGCGGACTTTAGCATATCATTAACTATCAGCTCATACCCGGTATATGTTTCTGTTGATATGAAAAAATTGGGGCACATTTTATAATATAGCGAGTGAATTATGAGTATGATGCATATTATGATGTTATAATGAATTAAATTACTTTCTTCACCGACGTTCTAAGTTGTTCAAAGAGTTTCCAAGGATGCTGATTTTTAGAAGGCAGCTGTCTGACTCTGAAATGGCAAACTGGAACATGGTTTGTGTAACATTAGTAACACATTATTAGCTGTTTGATAACATAGTCAAGCCAATGGCTAATCATAATAATTACCGTTTTGTGTCTGACGTAGAGATCAATACATAAAACGTGTTACCATTCTGATACACTGACGAGCCAGTGTAATTTGCTCTTCCACTTCTAATTCTGAATCAGTTTCTGGTTCAAACATATATGGCTGAATTTCCACTTGCCATTGTGTAACGTTTACTACAGTAAAGTTGACTGAGTGGATCAAGTATTATGAGCTCGTGTGATTGAGTGGAGGCGGGGACTAATTTATACTAAGATCCACATATACTAAATGAAGCAAGGGTTAAATTCTAACTATTTTAAGGCATGAAGATTATGAAATTTATTTTCACAGGAAAAAAACTGTTAAATATTTAATTTTGGTAGTGATCAAAGGTTAGTTTTAAGGGATAAAATTGTTGACTACAGGGGGACTTTAAGTTGTATTCTTACGAATAATAGCAACAAAGTCATTCATTCCTTGGGGAATTATTACTGCCAGCCAGAAACAAAGACATAATTACGGCTGGAAATGTAAATGTTAGTTTATGTAAAAGTCAGGAATACGTTTTTTCAAAAGCTATAAGGCTAGGGTGACTTGAATGAGTGAGAACGTAACCATTACTTAGCCCTGCTTTCTTTTTATATATTATTGCAGTCATAAATACCTCCAGAGCTTCAGACATCCCCCTGTGACGCCTGAACCTATTCAATGAGTTAGCACCACTCACTGATGCTGATCTTTACTGGGCTTTACTCCCACTCCAGCTTACAACAGAAACCCTTAAATTAAATGCTTCGCAACACCACAAAACTGCTATTGCACTGCTCAGATTCTCATGACTTATAGTGAACTAAAAACAACATTCTGAGAAAACTGTCTGAAACACTCATGAGAAAACATTCTGCTTTCACAGGGAGAAACTTTTGTGTTGTTTGTTCATTGTAGACACAAATCCCCCTAGAGTGTAGAAAGAAGCAGTAAGAACCATGACAGTGGGTTTGGGCCACCCAGACAGTGCCTGCTGTCCGCCTCAGTTGTTGCTCCCATGCACAGATAAAAGTTGACAAAAGGGGAGAACAAGGGAGGGGATAAGTGCAGGGAGTGAGGATACAGCTGTCAGTTCCCTCTCTTGGAATCTAAAAAGCACTGAGAAATGGTGTGAGAAAGAGAAGAAAAAGTGCAAAGTCAGAAAACTGAGGTGGCCCCCACGATCACTGTTAAACAGCACCTGCCTTCCAAACATAGCATTAAAACTATTTAGGAAATCTCCTCAGATGACTGTCAACTCGAACAGCTAAATTCACTTTGGAAATAACAGTACATTTGTGCTAATGGATCGAAACATCAGTTGTAAATGCATTTCTTTAGACTGCCCAGTTATAAAGGGGTTATAAAGGGTCTGTTCAAAGTTAACTACATAGGCAGTTCACTAGGTTTCTCTTCACTACTGTCACCTTGTTCACTGTAAAGCAATATTCTCAGCAAAACTGCTTTGGAATGATATTTATTGTGAAATGTGCTACACAAAATTAATTGAATTAAAAAATAACAATAACATTACTCTAATAGAGGATAGGAAAAACAGATGTCAGTATGGCTTTAATACAATGACAAATTACATTCTTGATTTAAAAAAAATTATGACCAAGTATTGTACCTTATGATTGTCTTTTTGATGCTTTTATGCATTTAATTGTTCCTATACATTTTTACAGAATAATCATGCTAAATTATTTTGCGCACAGAATTTGTTGAATAGAGAGACATTGTCTCCACTGCAAGTGGAACTATTTTCCATAATCTTGTAGACAAAGTGCCCTTATCCAGGCCCAGAGAAACGTCACAGGGTCCTGCGTCTCACAGGTGACTGCTGGGTTTTTAACTGAAAGAGAGCCTTCTGTCTGCATGTTGTCCATTTGATAATCCTCTGATATAGCCTCACTAAGCTCAATATCAGCTCATACTCAAACTGGGCAGTGTGCCTGAGAAAATTGTCTCCTAAAGAAAAAGGCACTTGGCTGAGCTACGATATGGTTCACCTTCCATTAAGCCTTTGATACATGCTTCATTTTCTTTGCATTGTGCCTTTAATACAGCTTAAAACAAGCTTTAATAAATCAGCTTGTTTTTAATGTGTTAATAAGCTCAGCTACTTTCTAATTTGTGCATTAGTAATGTTCATGAGATATGCACAGTATTCACACTCCTGTGAAAGCTTAACAAGAGATAAAACATCTAATTTGTAAAGGCTCCCTTACATCTTCTCTGTCAATCAGTTTTAATGTTTTTAACGGCCCTTCAGCAATCTAGGGCAAAGATAAATATGATAAATGAGTTCTGTATTTTTAGGCAGAGCTGTCAGACACTTGAGCTTGGTCAAGGCCAATGCTGTCATGTCAGGCTGCGCCGTTTCCTAAACTGAGGAGGGTTGTAAAGATGATGGCCAATTGGCAACATGATGATTCGGTTTCATTGAATATTACCGTAAATCAATCTCACAACATAACTTCTATTTCCAACACTTCAAACTACTGTTTTTTTTTTTTTGTTGTTGTTGTTTTTTACACATATTGCATACTGCACATATTTGAACTGCAATATTGTTTCTGCATATGCTCACATCAAAAGAGCAACTCATGTGTTCAGCAGGGTGTGTAAAAACTACAAAACAGAGAGCAATACCTATGAACTGAGTCATGTTTTGCACACAAACTGCCAGAAATAGTGTTTCACTTTCAGGTTGGTTCCACATTTAAAATTGCAATTTTGTTAAAATTGCTTACAAGTTTTTGTCATCTAAAGCAATATCATCAATGACTCAGAAATGATTTAGTAAAACAAATGCCAGCTATAGAAAATCAGAACAGCTTGTACCAAGAAATAGTGTAAAAGAATGTAACATCCCCTTTCTCTTTAGGGATAATCAAAGTCACGGGGTAGCATGGATTATGGCAAGATAGGATTGAGGATCCTTTCTAAGTCATTACAGTTCTTTATCCTACTTCAGTCAGTCAAGATTCAGGATTATATCTCTTCTCTGCTTAACTCATTTAGTCCATGGAGAGAGTCTAATCCGATTATACTTTAATCTGATTACTCAAAATGATAATTAGTCACTGGGGTATGTATTATTTGATGAAAGAGTGCTAGAATAATGCTGAAATATACAATATATTTAAGGTTATAGCTCTATAGAAAAGAAAAGTTAAAGGCACACTTTGTAAGATTTGTACCTTAATATAACAGCTTCAAAATCATTTTGATGGTAAACGAACTCGTAATAGGGCGAATCATCCCGATAGCAAAGCTGGGGGGGATGAATCTGGGGGGGGAGCCGCTGGCAAAACCAGCAATGCAAGTTTGAGAGGTGGCGCCCCACCAAATCTCGCGAGAATCACACCTTGCTTTACGGCACAATGTCACATACATCAACAACATATGAAGCAGCCTCTATGGAAGACACTAGCACACATTTCAGACGTGAATCATGTCAGAGTTGATGAAGAAAACAAACGGCTCTGTGTGAGTGGTATTTACGACAGTAACGTTAAAACCAAGTACTCCACAGCGATATGGAGCACATATTGTATGTAAGTAAGTGCAGCACATATAAGTCTTGGAGACAAAAGGTCAGATCTTCTTTATTGTCCCTTCTACAGTATTCATGGCTAGTGATTGAAGTGGTAAGAAAACTCTCCATCGTTTGTGTTTATCTGCACCAACTACAATATTCCACAACTGCTTTCTTTAACACTATCATTGGGCTTCAGCACTAACCTGACACCTGGTTGGACTCACTTCTCTTGAACCTCATTCATTTACCAATAAAAGTAGTAAAAGAAGAAAACCGTGTGAACATATATTGTGTCTTAATTTTACAGTAGTAATGAAGGAAAGACAAAAAAGGGTGTTGAGTGTCAATAGAAAACAAAACCACCCCAAGGACATCTAAAAGCAGGACTCAGGATCAAATTGCGCACATTTTGACCCTTCTTTCTTTCTACATTCTGAACTTGAACTAGATGAAATCATTAGAAAACGATTGAATTGTGTGTCTCAAGGAGATCAAATATACACTTTGTCTTTTTTCATTGTGCTTCATCAAATTCAATTCATTGTGCTTTTCTCTGTTTTAAAAAGGTGGCAACAAATTGAAGCCACAGCCGTTCCGTCTGAATTGGGCCTGGATATCCCTGGAAAGGGAATATTATATTGTGGATGAGGATGCAAAGTTTCTGGAAGTCACCCTCAAACGCCGGGGATACTTGGGAGAGACATCATTTGTCAGTAAGTATTTATCAAAGTGAAGGAGTTTCCCAGTTAATTCAAAATATGTGCTAAATTAATACATTTAAAATATATGTTATATATATTTAATATGTTAAAAAACAATAAAGGTTTAATTTGTTTGCAAACAAAATGTTCAGTACATAATCGTTTGTGACCAAGACTTATTTTGTGGAGATAAAAATACAGTTCATTAAATACTGGAATCCTAATAAAAAAACAAACAGACCCTGCTTCATTGTCATGCTTGCATATATTTAGAGATACACAATGTTTATTTGCAGCTGTTACAAGTTGGTCCCTCTGTGTTTGGTATTTTCACAGCCCTTTAACTGTGACTTATAATGTCTTAAATTGTACCATAGCCTTTTACGGTTCTTTAAAATGGTTATTAAGTAGTCAACAGACATCTTAAACTTCTCACAGCTATAGTCAATAACCGCATCTCAAACAATTTACTCAATTTGAGAGACTTTTATATTTTAAGATCTCCAAAGAATGTTTTTGTATTTCAAAGGCATTGCCACCAAGGACGGCACAGCAAAACAGGACAAAGACTTCCGTGGAAAATCTCAGAAACAGGTCCAGTTTAACCCTGGTCAAACATCCGCCACCTGGAGGGTGAAGATATTTACCGACCAAGAGTTTGAAACTTCAGAGATGTTTGAAATCCAGCTCTCAGAGCCAGTGATGGCTGTTCTTGAATACCCTGATACAGCCACTGTGGAGATTGTGGATCCTGGTGATGGTAATTATGCAATGCCTAATGATTTCCTACTTTGTCCATATAGTGTAAAACACATATATCTATATAATTGCTTTCAGAGTGTGTGCACCACAATGGCATAGGGAGGAACAACTTCCTATTAATGCCAATGGTTTTGAAATTAAATGGACAAGCAAAAACGTGGTCATGTTCATTTACTTTTGGCTACTTAGGCTTATATTAATATTTACTGTAAATAAATATATATCCTATAATTATATATGTCCAAATTTAAGCATTGAAATGTATCTCTTTTCAGAGTCCACAGTGTTCTTCCCTCAAGCAGAATATCGTATTGAAGAGGATATAGGAGAACTAGTAGTCCCGGTCCGCAGATCAGGAGACGTCAGCCAGGAACTAATGGTTATTTGTTACACACAACAAGGTAAGATTAATGAAACCTAGTTTTCTAATCACAATATTAAAGGGATGGTTCGGAGTAAAATCAACCTAGGGTCCTTTGCACCACGACTTCAAGCCAAACACCCCCCAGAAGCCTTTTTTCCCTTGGTCGAACATTATTGAAGTTAGAGCTTATTTAGAGATATCAGCCGACTGGCTTAGTGCAGGCGCTAATGGATCTACATCCTTATGCATCGCTTTCTGCCAGGACTTTTACAGGCTTTTCCCAAATCACGGAAGTGAGCTCGACGTCCGGGTTAGCTGTAGCATGAGCCATCAGGCAAGTGTTATTTAAATAAACTCCTGATGAACTTACAAACTTTCCAATGTCTCATTTTATGAGTACAGAACCTATTTGTACAACTGTAGAAGTTTGGTACCATTCTGGGCATTATTAGTGGGATAATTTACGAGATACAACCTTGGATCCATTAGCGCCTGCACTAAGCCATTCGGCTTATATCTCTAAATAAGCTCTAACTTTAATAATGTTCGATCAAGGGAAAAAAAGCTTATGGGGGGGGTGTTTGGCTCGAGATCATGGTGCAAAGGACCCTAGGTTGATTTTACTCCGAACCATCCCTTTAACTATTTCTGTATAATGTTATGAGATAATAGTAATCATACAGATATCTAATTACACGATTATTTGAATATTGCGTGACATTATTTTAGTTTATGACTCATAACCTATTACAACTGAGAACCTTACATGACCTTACTTCAGCTGTACATCTGTAGAACTTGAAAGTCTGTTTGTATAAAAAAAACAAGAAATCCTTCTATACAGGCAGTGCAACCGGAACCACCCCCAGCACCGTGCTTTCCTATTCAGACTATATCACAAGACCCCAGGACCACACCAGTGTTCTGCGCTTTGATAAAGATGAGCGGGAGAAGTCGTGTCGCATCATAATTATTGACGACTCCCTCTATGAGGAAGAGGAGAGATTCAATGTGTCCCTCAGTATGCCCATGGGTGGCCAAGTGGGAGCCAAGTTCCCAAACACCACAGTGGTCATCTTGCCCGATAGTGATGATGGTGAGTTGACAAGAAACAACATCTGAATAAATACTGTTCTCATATATAAATTCTTTCAGGATTCTTTGATGAATAGAAAGTTCAAAAGATCAGCATCTATTTGAAATATAATTTTTGGTCGCACTTTATTTCACAATACGTGCACTCATGTGTACTTAAAGAGTACTTACCTACGAAAGTACTGGGTAATATAAGGTAACTGCATGGGTTAAGGTTAGGTTTAGGGATAAGTTCGGGGTTAGTAGTACCTAGTTATTACTCAGTTATTGTAATTACTATAATACATAGTATGTACATGGGAAACAGGACTGTAAAATAAAGTGCTACTTAAAGTGTTACTGTCATTTTCTTATGTTCAAAAAGTGTTTTTAATATAGTTTTGAGCCTATAAATATGCGTATAGTAGTCCAACTATAGTCAGACCAACTATATTCTGTGCATTTTCTCTAAACCACAAACCCTTTCATGACATTATTTCAAAAATTACATCCTCATCCTCATAAAGAAAAAACTATCTCCTCCATTTTCTGTGGTTATACTGACATGCCTCACCTGTTCTTTCTTTACAGATGTTATTTTTTATTATTCACACTTTGAAAGGATAGGTAGCCACAGAACGATCCATCTTTACTTTGTGGTCATACCACTGTTGTCCTTGGCAGCATGGTAACACGATAACCCAAAACAAGTTGAGAGAGCACAATTGAGGCCCCTATGACCTTTGTAATGGCCCATAAACCTCAGTGAGGGCACTGAAAGAGCTTTGTGAACATCCTGTCCAAGGATTTAGGATTTGTGTGCATTACTTAAAAGGAACATAGTCCAAACAAGAGCATAGTTTGCCATCTGTGAATTCATTACGTTCAAAGATTCATCCAGGAATTTGCCTTTCAAAGCACAGGCTTCAGTTTGAAATTATTCAACTTAAAATGAATATCTTAAATATTGTTTCATTTCTTAATTTTCAGTAAATATCATCCTCAGAGTGTTTTTCCTTACTCATAAAAACAGTCTAATAGTTGTAAACACTTCCACCAACTGCAATCCCACCCTTCACAATTTAGAATATTACCTCAAAAGATATTTATGTGTAAATAATGTATGTACATGCCTAGACCTTATTTGTCTGAAGAAGCAAGTTAAGATTAATGTGCTTATTGTAGCTCAGCGTCTTGGTGGGTCTGGAAGGGCCCAGTGGTATATTTGTGTCTACTTGTAAGGGGGGGAGGATGTTGGATAGACTTGTGGTCTGGATGCCAGCCAGAGTTGAAATCTTTTTGTTGTTTCTCTGACTTGTTGTCTATGGAGGTGTCACTACTCTTGCTTTTCTTTGTATGGCCCCTCAAACTTACGGCCTCTACCCCCACCCTGGGAGGGCCTATCCCCTCTGCATTAATTTACCATGATGCTGATATCGCTCTGGGAGTCTCTCTGACCTCCCAAACACACACACAAATATAAACACTCACCAAGTGCATCTTGACTGGAGTAGACACAACAGTCTGGTTTCAGCACTCAGACAGGACATTAGAAATGATGGTAGGTTTCCTGTGCTGTCACACCAATGGGTCAGAACAACTCTGTGTGAGATGAAACATGACTTAACAATTCTGAGGAAAAAAATGGCACCTCTCGGCTCGTTTCTTATGGTAGCTTTTGGGTTAAAAAGGATTAAATAAAGAATCATTATGCAGTAAAATAAGTAAGAAATATTTCATACTTTTACTAGGTCACTAATTAAATCAAAAGCAAAACACTTGTGAGTCTGTGAACTTTGGTTTAGATGAGTTCAGATGCACTTGCTTCGATTGAAGGACAAGATGTTCTTTAAAACATTATCAAATCATACAGGATGACATGGATTTATTTATTCATCATTTAATGCCATATCTGCATCAAAGGCTATATTCATGGCAAACTCAATAGTAATAAAATTTAAAATAATCATAATAACAATAATATTTTAATAATACCAATAATAACAAAAACAGTTATAGAAAATCTTTCAATTCGATATTAAAAAAAAAAAAAAAAAAGTCTGGATAAAAACTTATCATATAAACTTAGCATTTATTTATATTATCATTTAAAGCAGGACATTCAAATAAAATATGTTTTATAATCATAAAGAGTAAAAAATAATAAAAAATAAATAAATAAAATAGGCAAATCCCCTTTCAATAAACATGGGTAAGTCTTGTGTGACTGATTTGACATCTCGTTTATACAGTCTGGTGATTTCTATTTGAAAACAATTGTTAGGACTTATTTATAACTGGTTTCCTAGATGACATGGATTATCAGGTTTTGTGCCAACTTGTGGAGGTATATTAGCCTAAGTTCTGTTGTCATTAAAGCAAAAAAACAAACAAAAAAAGCAATCAAATTTTTACATAGATGGTTCAGGTTAAATAAAATGATAATAATAAAAAAAATCCCTTTGGTACAGAGCCATCTTTCTATTTTGGGGAGACCGAGTACACGGTGGATGAGAGTGATGGTTATGTGGAGGTGAAAGTGTGGAGGACTGGAACTGACCTTTCGAAGACAGCCACCGTCACAGTCCGTTCCAGGAAGAGCGACCCTGTTTCAGCAGAAGGTAAAGAGTGTCAGAGTTGTCAAAAACAACAATTGCTGATATCTTAATTTTTGGTCAACTAAAATAAAATATTTCATGTAATAATTAATCAGTAATTTTCATTTATTTGAAATTTTCATCTCCCCCACCCTTTCCTCTCCCGTCCAGCGGGTCTAGATTATGTGGGAATCAGCCGTAACCTGGACTTTGCTCCAGGTGTGACCATGCAGACTTTCCGTGTGACTATTCTCGATGACTTGGGCCAGCCAGAGCTGGAGGGGCCAGAGACGTTTGAGCTGGTGCTGCGTATGCCCATGAATGCAGTCCTTGGAGAGCCTAGCAAAACTGTCATCACTATTAATGACACTGTCACAGACTGTGAGTAAAGGATTCAAACAAATCTATGAAAAATAAATAAATACCTATCAGTTTTTTCTTAAGTTTCAGAGGGCATTAAACTGCAGATAACTGAAACACTCTGATGAGTGATGCTGGCTGTTTTTAACTGCTGGCTATTTCTGCAGTACCCAAAGTCCAGTTTAGGGAGGAAGAGTACAAGGTGGATGAGGCTGATGGAGAGGTGAAGGCGATGGTGTACCGCAGTGGCGACATTAGTCATAGGTCCACAGTCCTCTGTTACACTCGCCAGGGATCTGCCCAAGTCATGATGGATTATGATGAACGACCCAATACTGACGCATCCATCATCGTGTTCCTACCAGGTCCATTTGTTTTTCAACATGTTCCTTGACCAGCCTTTCATTCATGTCTGCATGATTTGCTCATCAATTGTATCTCTTTGTTTACAGGAGAGATTGAGAAGCCATGTGTTGTGACTTTAGTGGATGACACGGTTCATGAAGAGGATGAGGAGTTCCGCTTGGTTTTGGGGACAGCTAAGAGCAAATCACCATATGGAGCTTCAGTAGGAGAACAAAAAGAAGCTCTGGTCACCATCACTGACCATAAGGATAGTGAGTATCTTTTCTCTTTATTTTTGACAAACATCAGCATTATGTTCTTGATGAGCTTATCTCAAAGAAAACAAAACTACCTCTCCACTTCAGAGTCCATCATCAGGTTTGCTGAGATCAAATACAGTGTTAGAGAGCCACAACTTCCTGGAGAGATTGCTGTAGTGAAGATTCCTGTCCTGCGTCAGGGTGACACCTCCAAGGTCTCTGTGGTGAGAATCCACACCAAGGACGGCTCTGCAACATCAGGAGAGGACTACAATCCCCTTTCTCAAGGTCAGCAGAAGACTCACGAAGGCTACAAAATATAAATCCCATGAGATGCCATAATACTAGCGCAAATCATTTTAACGTGATCAATAAAGTATGGCAAATCCTGAACAAAAGGAGCGGATATCTGATACAATTACAGTAACAGATAACCAGAACGGTTATCTAATTCCTCTCTGTACATCTTTGTTTGTATGTCCCTACAGATGTGGAATTTAAGGAGGGTGAGACAGAGCATGTGGTGGAGATCCAGGTTCTGTATGATGGACAAAGAGAGATCCGTGAGGCTTTCACGGTTCACATGAAGCCTGACGAGTATATGGTGGCTGAGACACAGGTCAGAGACCATCATCTCTAAAAATACTCCCAAAGACGCCAATTCGCACACTCGCATAGACGCACGCTAACGTGCCTCTCTTGCTAAAATAGCCATGCAGCAGCTGCCTATGTCAGCAAGAGCCAATCGCTGTCTCCAATCTCTTTCAGAGAAGTCTGTATGATGTAAATGGGCCTCAATGGTCACAGTGACCTAAACAGTGTTATACATTGAACATTAGGGCTGCACGATTAATCGCAATTAACATGAAGTCACACTTAAACCGATTTGGATTATTGCGATTATGAAATCGCAAAGGCTGCGATTATTTTTAAAGCGCAGCTTGTCAGTGATGTACGGCTCTGTGATCCGTAGTAAATGCTGCTCCATCTGAAAGCACTGCAAGTTTGAGTCGCTTATAACGTGCATTTGAAAAAGCAACACGCGTCAAACATCTTTCCAAACATGAGAAGCATTTATGAACCTCTTGTCCAACAAAAGAAAACATTTAATAAATCAATCAAAGCATTTTAATATTCTGTTTATACAGGTACAGTGATACTATGATGCCCGTAGGGATTTTCTGGAATGACATGTGTTGTCTTACTTCTGTGGAGGGGCATATTTGGCGTGTCTGCGTGAGAGCACCCTCTGGCTTTCAGTAGGGGTGTGAACCTACACTGGTCTCACGGTTCGGTTCGATTATGATTATCATGTCATCGATTCAGTTCAATTCGATATCACAATGCATCGCGATGCACCGCATCCTCAATTTTAAATTTTACTTCAAAAGTGATGTGTGCGCTTATGTGTGTGCGTGTGCTCGCCTGTTCGGGAAGTCACAGTGACAGAAACAGTGACATTCCAGTTTAAGTTTCAAGGGAGTATATCTATTTATGCCATTCAGAAAAGGAAAATCTGTCAAATAAATTTTGTTTTAAAGAAATGTTCATTTAAAAGCAGCGCTCATTAATCAATGTATTATGTTACCATTAAAGATGCGTGCATCAACCGTCGCCGAATCCGCTGTTGAAGGTGACGATCATCCATTTATAATCACGCGTAACAACACAGAATAATTGTAATTTGAGCATCGGGTGCGGATACTTAAATCAGAGAAAATTATTGGGGCGGGTGGATGATTTATTTTTGGCTGCGGATTCGGCGTTGGAGCTCATCCGCGCATCTCTAAAGCAGTCAGACTCTGCCAGGCGTTAACAGCTCGGGGTGAAAACGGCTAACATGGTTTATTAAGTTAGTGGTATTACCTCCTGCATATATTTGTGCGTGACATGAGCGCACACAGCGCGTGTCTTCTGCAGGTCGTGCTTACCAGGTTGTTCATAAAAGCCGGAATGTGCACGTACGCGACAAATGACGTAAGAAAAGCGTCAAATTTATAATCGGTTATGGTCTATTACTGAACCGATACCGAATCGTCCTCGTCTGCATCGCGATGCATCGTAGAAACGATAAATTTTGACACCCCTAGCTTTCAGATGGAGCAGCATTTACTACCGATCAGCCGCGCTGCACTGACAAGCTGCGCAGAAAATAATCGCAGCCTTTGCCAAATCGCGTGCGGTTTCATTCCGATTAATCGTGCAGCCCTATTGAACATGTGCACAATCCACAGTCAAGGGCTTAAGAGTCATTTTGGGGTGCTTTTTGCTATATTATTGACAGTGACAGCCTGAGAGATGGCAGGAAATGAAATTGAGAAGAGAGCTTGAACTTGGGTCGCACGCACATAAACATCACACATCAAGCCACGTCTCTGACTAAACATTTAAAATGTGTATAGAGCTGTACTACTTAGACAAGTACTATTCTTGTATCTTAATAAGTTCTCAAATATTTCCTTAAGAACATATTTTTTCTTCTTAAAAAAAAAAAACAGTCTTAGGTGTTGTTTGATTGTATGGCAGTTCTAATTCTTAAAAAAATAAGAATTTTTTGAAGAAATGTTTTTAGGAATAACTTTATTCTTAAGTAGAAAATAAGAAGAGAATTGCAACATTTTGTCATAAACACGTCAATTAGGCCTACATACTTGGGGGAAAAAAGGTCCACAATGAGTGGATGGTCTTTTTACTGCTGCTTACATTATTGTAAGTTTTACATACTCTATTGTTCCTAAAAATTTCATTGATAGTCTAAATGGTTGTTTTCTTCCTCTCCTACTTTCTGTAGATGAGTAAGGCTATTGTGTACATCGAAGAGATGAATAGTGTGGCTGATGTCACCTTCCCAGCAGTGCCTCAGGTGGTGTCGTTGCTGCTGTATGATGATACGATTCGGGCTAAAGACAATCCCCACCCTCCAACTGGCTATCCTGTTGTGTGTGTCACGGTGAGTGATGCCAATGATATTCTCAGTTAATCACTTTTTGAGATTTGTTTCATTTTATTCTTACCGTTTCCCTTTCATTTACCATATAAAGAGTATGACAAATAAAGAAACAGTAAAAATACACCTTGCAAAAAGGGAGATGGTCTTAATGAAGTAATTGAAACTTTTATAATTCTGATTGTTTTCTTGTGTCTGTGTTCCATCAGGCCTGCAACCCCAAATACTTTGACTTTGACAAGACTGGCTCCATTTGTTCAGTGGAGAACATCAATGACACACTAACTCAGTACCGCTGGATGGTTAGTGCCCCCAGTGGGCCGGATGGAGTCACCAGCCCCATGCGCGAAGTGGATACCAACACCTTCTTCACTAACACCAAGTCCATCACTTTGGACTCCATCTACTTCCAGGCTGGTTCCCGTGTGCAGTGTGCCGCCCGAGCCTTCAACGCCAATGGAGATGCTGGGCTGGAGCTCAGCTCGCCCATTGTGGTCATCAGCCGAGAGGAGGGTGAGGCTATTGTAACTACCACAATTTGGACTGCTGAATTACTAATACCAAATTCAACAAAGCACAAGGTTTTGTTTGTATGTTGGTTTGTTTTACTGTTTTCTGGGGTGTCTAGGAAAATGAATTGTTTTGAAAGTTAAATCAAGGTGTCTGCTATCCTTAGGCCTGTGTCAGCCTCGTATACCTGGAACAGTGGGTGCTGAACCGTTCTCAGCTAAAATCCGTTACACTGGCCCAGATGACCCTGACTACCCCAATCTGATCAAACTCACTGTTACAATGCCACACATGGATGGTGAGTGACCACCTCCATCACAAACAATGCAATGTTGAGTAAGCAAATATCAATCAAAATGTCTACAAAATCCAGGATATTAAACTGCATTGTTTTTCCTCAGGCATGCTGCCTGTTATCTCCACACGTCCCCTTTCAAACTTTGAGCTAACCCTTAGTCCAGATGGCACACGAGTAGGAAACCACCGCTGCTCTAACCTCTTGGATTTCAACGAGATCCAAACAGCACATGGTTTTATCACCGACGCCACAAAGAACCCAGAAATTATTGGCGAGACTTCACCGTACCAGTACAGCGTGGCCATGCGTAGCACCAATTCCCTTCGATTCTACCGCAACCTTAACCTCGAGGCATGTCTGTGGGAGTTCAGTAGCTACTACGACATGTCAGAGCTGCTGAATGACTGTGGGGGATCGATTGGCACAGATGGACAGGTATTTCAGGAATCAGATTTCAGGAGAAATCATTCAAATATGCTCATTTAAAGTTCATTCAAAAAGTTTGGGGTCGATAAGATTGTTTGAATGTCTTGGAAAGAAGACTCTTATGCCACATTTAAAAATACAGTAGTATTGTGAAATCACTGAAAATATATAAGAATAAAAAAACAATTTTAAAATTGTTTTCCATTCATATTTATTTTAAAATGTAAATGGCAGAGTTGATTTTTCCGCAGTCATTTCTCCAGTCTTCAGTGTCACGTGATCCGTCAGAAATCATTCTAATATGCTGATTTGGCGCTTAAGAAACATTTCTTAAAACAGTTTAAAACAGTTGTGCTGTTTAATATTTCTGTAGAAGCAGAATTTTTCCCAGGATTCTTTAATGACTAGAAAGAACAGGATTTATTTGAAATAGAAATCTTTTGAAACATTATACTTGATTAGGCTACTTGTCTAAATGTTTGGCTACATTTGGTGTTTTTTCTGTTCATGTGTCCGTAGGTGCTGAATCTGGTTCAGTCCTATGTAACCCTGCGGGTGCCTCTGTTTGTGTCTTATGTCTTTCACTCTCCCGTCGCGGTTGGCGGCTGGCAACATTTTGACCTACGTTCTGAGCTGCGGCTCACCTTTGTGTATGACACTGCCATCTTATGGCAAGATGGTATTGGAAGCCCACCAGAGGCTGAGCTACAAGGTAGTATAGATATGCCATAATGCCATATTGGACGCCATGCATCAGACATTTTTATACATGGTGAATTCAAATAGACATGAATACAAATTTATTTAATTAATGATAATGACAGTTACCTGTCTGATGTTTTTATTTGTGTGATTATTTTTATAGGTGCCATGTATCCCACCAGCATGAGAATAAATGATGAAGGACGTCTTGTTGTCAACTTCAAGACTGAGGCTCGATTTAGGGGACAGTTTGTCATGTCTCACCCAGGTAATGTGCAGATGGATACAGACCCACACATAGCCCGCAAGCAATCCTTTAACTCTCTTCCACTGGGTTGTCAAACTCTGCCCCAAAGAGATAAATCTACAAGCTACAGTCGGCCTAGATTGCAACAGTAAACAAACAGTAAAACGACAGTAAACTCCCTCTGTCAATACCCTCCTGAGTCCTGACAAACCTTTACTGCCCTCTACTGGTGACATTAATCCCTCAAAACTTTTTTCTCCATTTCTAGTTCCCACTAAGGGTAATACAAAATAAATTGGTGTTGAATTGTTTACCAAAATTCAGTTAGATATGTTTGTACATTTTATAGCCTGTCTGTAGCATATTTTGGCATTCCCTTTTACTAACTCAGTATATGGACTCCATGATATGAACACACACCATAGGTTGTTATAAATCATCTTAAGCCCTATTCGCACGGGATAAGTATTACCTGGTGACCTCTAGTAATTTGTAATAATTGCAGAGGTTGTCTGTGATCTTAATCCCGTCCGAATCAACCATGTCTGTAATTTGTAAAGTAAAAAAAAATTCCCCCGCATATGACCGTAACGTTAGTAGCTACATATTTCGCAGAACACAGAGGTCCTGTGATAATATTAGTCCCGTGCAAATCGGCATCTCTGTGATTTGGCGGGGTCGTTTATAATTTTTAAAAAAAGGTTTTTGTTTCCTGTGCGCTTTTTTATCCATCTTTCGCGAAGAATGGAGGCTGCGTTTAAGTGTTTTGATAGTATTTTGGGTGCTGGGTCATATCGCTATACACCATGATACGATACAACTATAACTTACAATTTGCAGAAGTGTAAAAGTGCATGTAAAATATACAATAAAGTTTAGATGAAATTATACAAGGTTACTTGACTTTTTACGTCTATTCAGTTTTTGTAACATGTCCATGACAACCGATAGCCTGCTAAGTTTTTGTATGCTTTTAATGATCTGGTGTAGCGTGATGGGAAGTGAATAACTTAAGGTAGCTGTAAATGTCACCGAACTCAATGTCAGGAAGTTTTTCTACACATTTAATGCCTGTAAAAATAACTTGTGGTGCTTCATATGGATCTAATTCCTTTATTTTCCTCTATGTATATATATATTTTTGTGATGCTAATAAGTGCGATGACATGACGTAAAGAGTTAGCTGACGGCTGCTGCGCTAATAATAGATACAGATATATTCTGTTCAGTATCGAGATATTTTGCGCACGCAATTATATCAATACTGTAGCGCAAAGTATTGCAATATTTAGGCTAATTATAAAATAACTATACTAATAATTATATTATTAGTAGTATAATAATATACTCACTAATATATTACCCACCCACCCTAATAATAGAGCCACTGAGTAGCTGACGGATGTATTCCGTCAAAATGGCTGACAGGCGGCTAAGGGTCATGTGACTGGGAGATCCCTATAGAGCTGGTAAGTCCCGCCCCTTCCGCTAACCCCGCTGGACCTCTAGGTTGAAAAATCGTCAATGCAAGTGAATGGGAGAAAATAATTATTTTCTGGTCCCGTTTGAATTGTGCCATGAATGTGAACATATGTTGTCTGTGAATTTTTTATATAATTTTTCATGTAAAGAATGCTACAATTTAGCGGGTAGAAGTTTGATACGGGTAGACTTTGTGTGAGAGCACTTTGTGGACTACAACTCTTCGCTGCTTTCGACGCGTTTGAAACGTCACCACCACTCGCACACGGACACTAGCTCACGGATCCCGCTAAACATGGCTGTGTCTTTGGTGCACTTCACCGCCTTCTTTCAGGGAGAGGACAAAATCATTGAGGTTGGCGAAAACCACAGGTAAGTCAACTTTATGGGGTGACGTCACATAGGCGACATGTAGTCTTTCTCGTTATGTCTTTTCCACAACTGCTAGCCAAAGAATCATACCATATACTGTCAAACTCGTAACATGAAAAGTTATATAAAAAATTCACAGACAACATATGTTCACATTCATGGCACAATTCAAACGGGACCAGAAAATAATTATTTTCTCCCATTCACTTGCATTGACGATTTTTCAACCTAGAGGTCCACTTGGGGTTTTACGGATGGGCGGGACTTACCAGCTCTATTGGCCAGAAGGTGGGCGGGGTTAGGATTTCCCAAGATGGCGCCGCCCATACCCCCCATAAACGGCTTCAAAACCGTTCTTGATAAAGTCTATGGGTGACGTCACAGACGCTTTGTCCATATTTTTTACAGTCTATGGTCAATCTATGGTCAATTCATATACTGTCTATGGTCAATTCGAGTAAAATCACAGGCTTCGCTTATCCCGTGCGAATGCGCCACACGAAATTCAGATGTGGCTGGGTATTTTCTAAATCACACGAGGTCCCCAGATAATACTAGCTAATCCAGTGCACATAGGGCTTTAGTCTCAGTTATTTATCTGAGCTCTTGGCACTCCGCTTGTAAATGCAACTGTTACTGTAAAGTTTAAATGCAATCATTAACGTTAGGTTAGGATCGGGTTTGTTTTGGAGCGCTAGTCAAATGGACTTACGACATTAATTTATCGTGTGTCGCATTGAAACTACTTAAAATTACCTCATTGCGATGCATTTCTCACGGATGTCCTAGTGTCCTCTATTCTTCCAAACTAAAGATGGTTAATTCTTCGTCAGTCAGCACAAATTCATATCTGTTTACATTTATCTTATCTTCTCAGCTTCAGTCAGGCCAGGCGGTAGTAGCTTTATTCGGGCGTGGCCTGTGATTGGTCGATGAGTTGCACACTGGCAAGATATGATTTCTGTAGATAAAAAAAAAAAAACATTTGTGTAGATAGAAAATTACGAAATAATAGAAAAAATAATAATAGATTTAACATTTTTATAGAGTAAATTATTAAAGCTACAGTCCTTAACTTTTGGCGCTTTAGCGGTTAATAAGCAGAACCGCATGCGTCTTGCGGAAGAACATTGTAGCCGGAGCTACTTCTCTATGTTTATGTCAATGACTAGTCACGCAGGTATTGGGCTACTCCGCAGCAGTACGACCCGAACGAGTCTAAAATAGTCCGTATATTAACACTTATCACAGGTGGACCGTACGATTCAGGATAAGACAAAAGCACGGTTTGGGAAATGGATTCATGATGTACTTTTCATGAATTTTGTCCCTGAGTTCAATATGCGCAACCCCCTTTTTCCTGAGCATGCTATTGGCCAAGGCTTTCCATCCCTGGGACGAGCTTCTCATCTATTACAATCCTCCTCTATAATAAACAGTAGATGGCATCATACAGCCTGTTTTTTTTCACAGATGATTGCTTTTAAAGTATATTATTTGGGTTTAAACCATTTTGCCCAAAATTTTGAAAAAACATATCAGGTACAGTATCTTTAAATGTGTGATTGAATGCAAGTGACTGTGAATATTATTTTTATTCAAAACTGGTTTTGATTTGATGTTTTTCTGAAGTTAGGTTTATATGGAATTTGACATGTCTGGGATGTGTATTGGCTTTCAGGAACCACTCTGTCCTCTATGGTAATGTCAGCGGACCACCCTGGACTCACATTCACTCTCTCCCTGGTCAGAACTGAGCCCACTTACAACCAGCCCATGCAACAATGGAGCTTTGTTTCTGACTTTGCTGTAAGTTTAGTCCCATTTTTATTTCTTTTATTTTTTACCTTTTATTTCATTTACATATTGTCAGTCATACAATTCATGGATGTTGGTTATACATTTGATGAATATTAAAGAGGTAAACTGACTCTATGTGCATATAGGTGAGAGACTATTCCGGCACCTATACTGTGAAGATGATTCCATGTAGCGCTTCACCTAATGGAGAGTTCAGCATACCCCCTGTGTGCCACCCGAGGGAGCCCCTCACCTTCGACATGGACATCCGCTTCCAGCAGGTTGGTTTCAGCTTCTTCATTTACCTTTAAATTATGAGAGTAATGTAGTTGACATGTTTCTTATTAATTCAACTACAGACCTACTATAAGGTAACAGCATGTTCGTCTAATCCTGTCAATCACAACGAATATACATACATGATGCATAAACACCTGCTGGTTTTGTGCTGTTTCTCAGGTGAGTGACCCTGTAGCAGCAGAGTTTAGTCTGAACACACAGATGTTCCTGCTGTCGAAGAAGGAGCTGTGGCTGTCTGATGGCTCCATGGGCTTTGGAGAGGACACAGACACTGCCTTCATGGAAGGTAATAGACATCCAAGAACATTAATAATATAATTATTTCAATTTAGTTTCAATTCATTATTCATTCAGTCCCTGTATTGAGTGTAAAACTATTTGAATCAAATTGGTTCTCCTCTAGGTTCTAAGATCTTTGGGCGTGTGATGGTGGACCCAGTGCAGAACCTGGGTGATTCTTTCTCCTGCAGCATAGAGAAAGTGTTCCTTTGTACTGGTACGGATGGCTATGTGCCAAAGTACAACCCTACAAATAAAGAGTATGGATGCCTGGCTGATGCTCCATCCCTGCTTTACAGACTCAAGATCCTGGTATCTGATTTTTTTTACCTTTCACACAAACATTCATTGTGAATGTGAATCCTTCCTCTATGTGTATCTTCCTCTTTTAATAGCCAATGAAAATGCTTATACCATTTTATAAATTTAATGTCTTCAAAAATTGTATGTGGTTTCAAAAAAGTTTTCTTCTTAAAATCCTCCTGGTTTTACCCTTTTTTAACATAATACTTTGGGTCGTTGGACATTTACAATCTGAACTAAACTTGCCTTGTCAAGGCCATATTAATTATATTATATTATATTATATTATTTTATATTATATTATATTATATTATATTATATTATATTATAAACTTATTGAGCTTGGCATGGTCGTGAAGGACTGCAGTTTCTCTATGATATAATTTCCTCTTTTGGGGGGTGTTTTACTGCACATTTTTGTATGTAGGTTGCACCATAGGATTTTGATATGTCAGACAAAAGTTTTTCAAATATTAATAAGCCTTGAAGCAGTTTTTTTTTTTTTTTTTTTTTTTCAAAGGAATAATAATAAAAGATAATTTAATAATAAAATGATTTTTTTATATTATTATTATATGATCGATGTATCACCTTGAAAATTTGACATTATTATTTAAAAAAAAATGTTTTGTTTTCAGAAATTAAAAACATGCTCGTCATAGATTGGGTGTTTTCAAGTAATTGTATGTAACTGCATGTTAAATACATTTTGTTTATCACCAATTAACATGTTGGTCTTTGAACTTAAGGACAAAGCTCAGCCAGAAACTCAGGCCACCACTTTTGGAAATGTCCAGTTTGATGCCAGCTTGGCTTTGGATAACCCTGAAGCCCTGCCTTTGGTCAGACAAACTGGATCAGATGGTTTCACCCTGTCATCATCTCCCCTCTTCCAGGTCAGAGACTCACTTTGTTTTATAACAATAGTGAGAAACCCAAAGGTGTCCAATTTTCATCTAGAATATTAAGAAAGAATGTTTAATTTCTCAGGTCGCTGCTGGCCGGGAATGGTTCATCCACACCATCTACACCCTCCGTTCTAGAGAGAACGCCAACCGAGGCATTGGTAAAAGAAGCCTTGAGTACCACCACGCTATATCCTCCGCCGTAGCTGACCCTGGCACCCAATCCCGTACTCGTCGTGCAGTTCCCGACCCAGAAGCTTTTGACATTGGTGCTGAGAATAACCGAGGCACCAACATTCAGCATATCACCATCGACCGCTCAAACCGCCTCCGGGTGAGCCAGCCATGGGGTCGTGAGACTGACCTAGAGCACCCCCTGGTGGAGGGGAGCCTGGGTAAAGGGCCTGGTTCAGATTTTTCTCTTCCCGCTGGCATGTCCACATTGCTCGGGGTGGCTGGGCTCATCCTGCTGGTATGCCTGGTTGTAGTTCTGGTGGTTCTCTTGATGCGACGCAAGCGGAAAGAGAAAAAGTACCCATCTTATTCCACTTCGTCCTGCACAGCATACAACAAGCAGCCCACAAGACACAATGTGGACAGCTCTGAGGTTTAAACCATCCCTGTTCCTGGCATGTCATTTAAGACATGCCAAAACTTACTCTCACCATGGTGCTTTCTTGTCAAGAAGCAGCTGAAGTTATGGAGACGGAAATATTTTGAGATCTAAAGCCAAATGACACCATCCAATATATGGCTTTTTTTTTGTGGAAGGTTTCACAGTTTCATTGAAGACATCTTAACTCCAAGACGACTCATACAACCTGGTCAAACAAAAGGAGGTTGCTTGTTGCCTTTCTCTTAAGATTAAGTTTGAGCTTCGTAGTACTTATTTTATTTTAGCGTGCTCCAATCAGTAGATCTGTGAACCAGAATTGGCCACAGAAAACCTGTCAGACAAACAGAGTGAATCTGTGCTTCAGCTTTTGTCAAGCTCAAATTATCTGCAAATTTAACAAGTACTGCTCCATTATATTAAATCAACCCATTTGATTTTTTTTCCAAATTAAAAAAAAAAAAAAAAACTCCTCAACTAAATACTCCTTGTATAAATAAATAGAAAAATATAGAAAAATGTAATGGTAAATTTACCCCCAGCATGAATGGCATATGTTGAGGATCAATAGCCAAAAACTGCAATCTCAGCAGTTACCCAGGCAATTTAAATGTTCAGGATCATAGTGTCTTTTATTTTCATTTTTTTTAATCAGTCCATTTTAATTTCATTCGATATGTAACAGTTCTTCTTCTGAATGTGTGTGTGAGAGATTTAAGCAAATTGAAAGATGCAAGAACTGGCGTCTTTGAACATTTATGTAATAAATGTATCTATTTTTATATGTTCCATGACATGAACTGCTGTGTACAAGAGCACAGGCCAGCGTTCCCACATGATCGATGTGTTGCTATGCAAAGGGAGCGTGAAGTTCAAGTTCATAACTATTCAGAATGTACTTATTTTTATACATTTTCAGGATATTAAAATGTGGTTCAGAATCACACATTACTTCAATGTGTACATAGTTGCCTATTCTTTATCTGAAAAAGAAGAGACTGGTGTTACATGTTACAAAAGGCAGAACATGATAAAATACACCCTGATAAAACTTGAAAACTTGTGAACCACACGTACATAATGGGTTTTTTTTCCATGTTAAAAAAATCATTACAGATTTACAAAATAGAAGCAAAGAATTCTGAATATTCAAATTATAATTTTAAACTGATACTAGCATTTTAGTTTTTCCATTTTATTTTGTGGCTTCCCAGTTGGTGATAATTCTTTCAATTGATTGTTTAATGTTAGTTATTTTTCAATGTATTAAAATTTAATTGTCAGACACAAAGCAGCCAACATTTTGTCATTTAAATCTCACCTTATAATGGAAATCACTAACACCAAATAACACCAGGAAACCCAACAGATTTAAATGATGTCAGCTAATACACAATTAGCATTGTGTTTTTAAAAACCAGAATATGTTTTTGAGAATTGTTTAATTTCTTTTTGTTTCTTTATTGCTGATGAAAGGAATTCTGTTAAGATACTTGTTTCATTATAAAGTGCCTGTTAAGTGTTTAAAATATAAATGCCTACTTCTATAACCTGTGACGAGTTGAATTTCTGTCATTTAACATGTAACATGTTCCTGTGTCTAATTCCAAGTGAAAACCAAGTGCATCGTGGTTGCAGTTGAGGCTCACTTACAGGGACCGATATCCATCAGGACACCATTCATTTAGGGTGTAATATTAACCCATAATGTTCAATGCCATTGAAATTACAGTTCTGAAAACAGATCATCACAGATTCCATTAGTTGCAATGTCAGCAGTAATCTCCTGAAGTATCATTTTTATTGAGTTTATTTTAAAATGTACATTTCTTTCAGATTCATTAAAAAAAAAGATATAAAGCATCAGGGTCTGGGGGCTCAAAGAAAGAAAAAGAAAAAGATTTGAGTAGAAGGGAAACAATATAGGCACAGCTTTGAATCAAAAGACATGCTTGGAAAGCCTGTTGATATATACAGCAGAAGCCACCAACGGTGTTGCAACACTTCAAGTGTCTTCTTGGCTTAAGAATGGTAGTTAGTAAAGCTATTTTATTTTACACACACAGTAAAGTTCTATGCTGATGTATTCTGTATAGATGTATTCTGACTTGAGCTAAAAATCACTGAACTGATCATATTTACAACATTCAAAAAAAGTTGCAATGGTAAGGCAGTTAGTTTCCAAGAGTTGTGGAACTCCATCTGAAATAAATTATCGAAGTGGCAATAAAATGCATTGATAGAGCAGTCACACAGAGAATGCAGAAACAAAATAAAATTCCTGAAACTACTTGACCGGCTTTTCCTCCCCTCTATGAAGGCATCTCATACAGCACAAAGCCTTTGTAATAATATCTTGCGTCGTAAGCAATTTCAAAAAGGTTTCTATGAGAACATACGAACTGCAACACTAAAGACGTCATCTATGGCTGCAAAATAAAATAAAATAAATGAACTCTGTTAAACCTTTCAGTGAGTACCTGACCTCGGCGCTTTCTGTAAATTGATACCTTGCTTGAAAACAAAGGAGAGAAGATAAAACCAAAAACATTAAACACACAACAACTTAGAGAATTCTCTTCTCTGTTAAAAACTATCACAGTTCCTGATTCCACCAATAACATTTCATAGTTTCTGATACCATCTCAGACCGTGTAGACTTCTATCCTGCAGAATCCACACCTTAGCCTTAACATACTAGATATTAGATACAAATAAAGGACACTTTTATTCATGTACATAACACTATACAGTCTGCCTGCTGTCTTACATGCAAACGAAAATAATTTTCAAACAAACTAACTCTTTCACCTAAGTAGATTCACGGTTCAAGCAACTCAAAACCTTTTGATTGCACTACCGAATTACACTTGAGGCCCAAAAGAATAAAACAATTGGAAAACAAGTGAAACCTCGATGTCTAAAGGTTTCAGATTATCATGGAACTATATACACCCCCAAAAAAAAAAAAAAAAAAAAAACCTTTTGGCCTCCTAAAACACATCCTAAAAACCCACCTTGGCAGATTTGTGAACATGGAACATTGTGAAAACAGAACATAAACAACTGACAAATTCAACAGACCTGATGCACCCCGAGCCCGTGGAATAATGTGCTTTAACACCTCGATGGGGGAAAACCGATATCCATGAATCAGAAACTGTCTGAGTGGATGGGTGAGGGAGGGGCAGTGTGTATCTTTATAGTACGAATAATGCTGCTCTGTTAGCGCAATATTTACTGGGCTTTCAGCCAATAAGGCATTGTGAGTCCTTCAGCCCCTGTTCTGTCCATCTTACTTCGAGTCTGTCAGCTTATACATGAGGATCCCTCGGATCAGCTCTCCCCTGCGTGGGTGCTGTCGTCTAGCAGGAAGCAGTGTAAACTAGCTGATCTGGGAGCTGTGACCTAGTCGCTGTCACACACCTGTTTCTAAAATCAAACATCCTCCATTCCTCGGCCTCCCACGAGTCCTGACCAAGCAGAAAAGAGGAAAGAGGTGGGTGTCATTTGGGCCCTTTGCTGGGGGTGTCTGTCTCCGTCGACTGCCGTCCGTCACTCCAGGCCTCTCGTGTGCTCTTCAGTGCTTGCGTTCTCTGCTGATCCACCACCACATAGTCCACCCGCTCATCTGATGCTGAAATACCAGTCCCGTTACTCTTCTTCTGGAAGGTGAAGATATGACAGACAGTCAAAACCGGTCTTGCCAAAAATACCAGTGCTTAGATTACTGATACTAAAATAAAAAAAATATACTACGATTCTTTTCTCCAATATCAGTAATGTATAAAACTGACTTTTTCATTAAAAATAAAATAATATATACCTTATTAATGAATAATTCATTGGAAATGTAAAGAATTTTGCACAATATATCGATACAATATCAGTAATCGGATGATATTGGATATTTAACTTAGCCTCTCCAAGTCAAAATTTTCTAGTGACTGATCACATCTAAATTTTTTAATTGGCCCAAGTGCAATTCTTGTTGCAATAGTCTGTTAACATTGGCTCAATGAGAAATAATACGTCAGACTAATTGAAAAATTTAGATGTGACCAGTCACTAGAAAATTTTGACTTGGGGATGTAATTTTTTTTTTTACAGTGTAAATAATACTTGACATTGCATGACATTGTTGTAGTTTAATTAGTAAATATTAATATTTAACTTTTTAAATAAAGGAGTAGGGATAATTACATTATTTAAAAAGCTAGAAATTAGGGGAAATTATGTAACAGCTGCCACTCATTACAGTCTCTTGTCTGCAGAGAACAATGGGAAAAACAATAATCCTCAACTGGTGTATAATAGACTTTGTTAATAAAAAAGGCCAGAGAATGACCATATTCCATCAAGCTGACAAAAGAGCAGATTTTATTCCTGCTATATAATGATAAAAAAAAAAAAAGCTATAGTAGGTGTATAATCATAGAGCCTGGGGATAATAACACTGGTGTCAACATATATTATTGTTAAGCTTGTCAGCTATAGACAGTAAAAGCATGAGGTAGTCTGACTCCTGGTGATTAAAACCTCACACAAACACATCCATCCATAATAACTTATTTTAAAGTTTGTCTAGTTGTGAGAAATGATTTGTCATGTCTTACCTTCCGAGGAGGAGTTGATTTCCCAGGGTCCAAGTCGAGGTCCAGGTACTCCACCTGCTTGTCTCCTTTGGGCTTCACCATGGGACTCCCACCTCCATCAGCATTCATTGGTGCTCCTAACTTCATGTTCTGAGATATCAAAAATAAATATAGAATTATTACAAAAAAGGTTGAATATGAAACGTTTACCCGAGTCAATGGTCAAAAAGGTCATCAGAATTAGTTATTAAAAGATTTATACTATTGGTAAATTAATCTACGACAATGCTACTAGGTGATGTAAGTAAACAGTCAGATTTTTTTATATTTCTAATCTACCTATCTACATGTGGTCATTCACCCAACACTCATTCTGATGATTAAATCGGTACTGAGTTGCTTACCTTCATATCAAAATATGCAGAGAAAAATAGGTCTTTCTAAACTGTTTCAAATTGATCTGAGAGCTTCATAATTCATTAATGATCCATCTAAATAATGCCCCATTAGTTCTACAGGATTCTGCTGAAAAAACACCACTGCAGATGACAATCCGACCTCTAAAAGTGTCGTTTCCAAAATGATTTCATTACATTTCCATGGTATGAGTCATAAATGTAATAGGTGTGTATTGCATGATGTGGTTTTTCCATGCATGTTCTTCAAAATATATGAAACATTATTTCACTCTGCATTATTTACTAACTCAGTACAAATCAAATCATCAAGTGACTGTCAGGGGAACAACACTGCATTGCTAATATAATGCATACTGTATATAATTGATAAAAAACAATAACAAAATATTGATTAGAAAGATTATCATCTTTGAGCTAAAAAAAAAAAAAAAATGGACTGGACATGACTGTATTTAAAATTCATCTACTCTCAAATTAGGTTTCACTCATGTTGAAATGAACGATTGTAAACCCAATATAAAAAAAAAAAAAAGAAAACTTGTCAGGTCATACACTAAGTTCAGTCTTCTTTTGCAACCCTGCTCACCTCATCCAGCTTGTCTAGACCTGACACTTCTCTCTTTATAGGAGTGATGGGAACTGTACAGTAGAAGGACTCCTCTCTACGGAACGGAGGAACAAGGAGGAGAGGAGGAGAGGAGGAGCAGAAAAAAAAAATCAAAGAGTAAACAGGAAACAAACAGCAAAGGCAAGCAGAGGAACTAGAAATGAAAAATGCAAAACACAGATGAGCCAGACAAAAGGATGCACAAAAGAATGCAAGGAACAGAATGTAGAAAATGAGAGACAGAAAAAGAGGCAGAGAAAATATTTTCCCAAGTATTTGGCAGCTGAATCCAGTGCATCAAAAGCCACACTGTGCAGTGTTATCAACATCACAGCTGTAAGCCGTTTGCTTGTTATTTTACAGCTAACATGTTAGCATGTTAGCAAACAAAACAAGCCATGCACAAAAAGCTCCATATCAAGAAAATGGTCCATTAATAGAAATAAGAATCACATTAATAAACACGAAAGTGGAACAGCAAAGATGCCCCTTCAGGTGAAACCAAGGAAACAAAAAAGAAATGGAAGAAAGACAACAAAAATAGCAGAAAACCTGGAGGGAAAAGAAAAGAAAAGTAAAGGTAGAAAAAGCAGCGAGGGGTCCTTCTATCCAGTTCACAGATCACAAAATATCACCCACCAATTAAAGGGGTCATGAACTTGTTTATTTTTATGTTATGCTCTTTGAGGTCCACTTATGTTAGCAAGACTTTTTACATAAACAACATAATTTAGAATTAATAGGCTATTTTCTATCCCGTTTTTTGACCCTCTCTTTTAAACACTCTGTTTTGATAGGCGTGCCACATTCAAGACACAAATGCCAACTGCTATGATTGGGTAACAATTTTGCATATTCAAATAATTTTCAACTTCCCCACCATTACACGTGGAATTGTTTTGAAAACCTCTGATGTTGAAAAATGGCAACCGATGAAATTTAGCCAAACAAATTTGAGCCTGAATCAGAAGACAACGAGCCTACACCTCAAATATCAAGGATACTCCAGTCTGCAACAGCATGGAAATGAATCATCTTTATTTATATTTATTCCATAGCGTTTAAACAAAGATGCTCCAGAAATATATTTGCCAACTGTGAAACATTTATGTGTATTACATATAGTCTTGGTTTTGACAAAGTTGAAATACTTGAAGTTATCACAGCTATAATTGACAGGATATCTTATGGTGTTTTGTGTAAACGAATTATGAATACACAAAATCGTTCATATAGTCATTGTTCATCATTTTCAGTGGCGTGAAAGTAAAGTGAGTACATATCAAACGATCTGTAATAGGCAAGCAATAGTGACACACGGTAAAAACCAGTGTTGGGTAAGTTATTTGAAAAAAATTATTAAATAGCTACTAATTACATCTTCAACAGGTTAACAAATTACTGTATTAATTACTCTCTAAAAAGTATTGCATTACTTATTACTAATTACTTTCTAAATCCCATAACAATCTTGACCAGTTGAGCAATACAATGATTGAAACGAAACTGCTCATTTAATTATTTCAAATAAATAATATAATATTTTAATAAATTATTCTTGAACTGACCAAAGTATTTAATTAAAAACATACATTTTATCATTAGATGTTTCATTTTAATGTTAAATCCAATAATGTTTAATATAGATGTGTTAAATAGTCTATATAGTATTTAGAAGTAACTATATAGTACATCAGAAGTAACTAATTAAATTACAGAAAAATTAAGAGTAATCCCGTACTTTACTTTTTCAAGGGAAAAGTAATTACAGTAATTAATTACAATGTGATGAGATACACACAACACTGGTTAAATCATTGTTACTTGTGTGTTCACCATTAGTACTGCCATATCTAATACAGTTGGCACTGCATCATCTTTCTGAAAAGCTTAAGTTGAACTGTCTAAAAACGAAGTGAACAAATAAACAAGTCTCTTACTGACGCGGTCTGGAAGTTCATCAATGCTTTCCTAATGTTTGGATCACAAGGAAGGCAATGGAAAGACTGTGTTTTCCCACAACATCTTGTAGTTCTAGGAATCTAGGAGGCATCTCTATTGTTTTGTTGCTCGAGTAATCCTGTGTTTGCATCGCTGTCTTATTTAAGGCCCTTGCACACTGAGTCCGAAATTCGCATTCGAAATTTTCGCACGTTAAAAAATAAATATGACCTCACGTTACGTCAATCACGCTTGCACACTGCCTCTTTCGCATAATTCATAGCCACCGAATCACGAATATGAAAAAACGCATGCGAAAATTTCGGACTCAGTGTGCAAGGACCTTTACTCACCCTCTACTAAATGCACAAATCGGTGGGCGGGGCTAAAGAGGCAATGATGTAGAAGTAGGCGTTGATCGCACTATGATGTCATACTGAGAAAAAATCTGAAGCGGGTCGGTTTGGCAGGCTTTTTTTTTTTTTTTTCTCTTCCTTCAATAAAAGCTGTTTTTGGACTAACAAAGTCATGAGTTCTGAAACTTACACGATATTTTTATAGTACAATGACCTCTTATTTGTCAAAAGATCAGGGAACATTTGATTCTTCAATTCATGACCCCTTTAAGATTTCTGGGAACTTTAATTCTCAATCTAGCCTTTGTCCCTAATAATGAAAAGCAACAACACTGAATAGATTGTATATATATATATATATATATATATATATTATATATATATATATATATATATATATATATATATATATATATATATATATTTATATAGATTGTAAAAATGTAATGTAAAAAAAAATAGAATCAATGACAATGTTTATTTCAAAATCAAATCTGATGAAAATTTTTTTGAAGAAAACTAAGAATTCTAAGAATCATTTAATGTTGCTATCATATTTTCAAATCAATTTTACTTACCCGTTTAAAAGTTTGGGGTCAGTAAAACTTAAAAAAAATATATATATATTTTACATTAAAAGATCAAAAGAGACAGTCAAGCTCTTTACATTTTTACCCAAAAATCTACTGAACTTTTGACCAGTTGAAAAATACGGGATGCACCGATACCACTTTTTCCAGAACGAGTCCGATACGATACTTTTATTTTTAGTACTTGCTGATACCGATACCTGTGTTTTCATTGCATTTGGCTTAGCCAATAGACATTTCTTTCAGTTATTTTCATAGTTATGCCTGTTAAAATGTATTGTAGGAACCACTGTTACTTTCACTGTTCATATTGTTGCTCTATCATATTTTATCTTTAAATGTATGGCACAATATTTTGAGCTGCTCCAATTTCATTTTCTCTGTCTTTTGTTAGATTAACATTGAGGACAAAGACAGCAGTAGATTTATTAGGCTGCTGTCACTTTAAGAGCTGCTCATATCCAAAATACTGTTACACACGCGTTTTCTTTTTAACTGTTTAAGTTTACTTTAGACACGACCGACTATATTTTACATGCCTATACGGGCATTTTGACAATTTTGTGTGAATTTGTCCGTTAAAGCACAAGACGACATGAAAGAGAACTCTATTTAATAGGATATTCGCTTGCTGTCTGAGAGGCAGCATTCTGGGTCCGTGCTTCGGATGTTTTGCGCACAGAAAACCTCTTGAAAACGTCATGTGATTACTATACCGCCTTAATGTAAATGTAGGGAGCCACTCATTATACACAAATCACGTAACAGTTCATGTCTTTACTTACATACGATTTAGTTTTAATAAAATAATGCATGTGTGCTGAGTGAATGATCAACACTCAAGAGCATTCAGCAAAAGTGCTAGCCCTCTCCCTGTCTTTACCGTTAGATAACGTTAGTAATATGCTCCTCATTTTACTTTGCTATTGCCATATCTGACCGAACCACAAACTTTCCAGCAATGTCAGTGAAAAAGGGATGTGCGCTCGACAAGCTTGCGCGTCTATGTCGCTGAGCACTCAATCAACTCCACCTTTCGTTTATCAGCTCGCGGACAGCAGCTATATAGGGTTGAAATATTGAATTTGTTTATCATTTTATTAATTTGATACATTTACTTCATAGACGTCATCCTTTGATATATCCATTCTGCTCTCTGTTTGCTCTGTTGTAAGTGTTTCTTTGTCGCAAGCACTGTACTGTACACACTGTGTGGTATTGATTGTTGGTATCGGAGCATTTTAATGAGTACAAGTTAGGGCTGCACGATTAATCACAATTAACATGGAAATCGCGCTTAACTGATGCGATTATGAAATCGCAAAGGCTGCGATTATTTTTAAAGCATTGCTTGTCAGTGACGTACGGCTCTGTGATCCGTAGTAAATGCTGCTCCATCTGAAAGCACTGCAAGTTTGAGTCGCTTATAACGTGCATTTGAAAAAGCAACACGCGTCAAACATCTTTCCAAACATGAGAAGCATTTATGAACCTCTTGTCCAACAAAAGAAAACATTTAATAAATCAATCAAAGCATTTTAATAGTCTGTTTATACAGGTACAGTGATACTATGATGCCCGTAGGGATTTTCTGGAATGACACGTGTTGTCTTACTTCTGTGGAGGGACATATTTGGCGTGTCTGCGTGAGAGCGCCCTCTGGCTTTCAGATGGAGCAGCATTTACTACAGATCAGCCGCGCTGCACTGACAAGCTGCGCAGAAAATAATCGCAGCCTTTGCCAAATCGCGTGCGGTTTCATTCCGATTAATCGTGCAGCCCTAGAACAAGTACGAGTACACGAGCGCAGTATCGGGCACGATACCGATACTAGTATCATGCATCATGAAACGGCTCTTTTAATTCTTTCCAATTTTGCTGTTTTTACTGTATCTTTGATCAAATAAATGCAGCCTTGGTGAGCATCTTTGTGAAAAGAGACTTCTTTCAAAAACATACCGACCCCAAACTTTACTTCTAAAGTTTTCGTTTATATATACATATATACACACTGAATATATTCCAATTCTGACAGCAATAAATGTATATTTTTGTGGAAAAGTTGCTGTGGTGTTTTTTTTTTTTTTTTTACATACTGGTTCATCTGAAGACATATTAGCGTGTTGCATGGTAACATAATTCTCATCACAGTCGTCGGAGTCGCTGCTGGAGGCAGTGCTATGCCCCGAGGACGGTCTGGGGGCCGTGGTACACCTAGAGGGGCTGAGCAGCAAGACAACATTTACACTGCCGCTCGCTCACTCTCTCTCACACACACACACACACACACAGACAAAGAACAGCAACACAAACTCTGGCTGTCTGGATTAATGCATGTTCTGAGCTGGACCTCTTTGGCTGATATTGTGGAACCCAAAACACACTGGCAATCACAAAAATCCACACACGCACTTTCAACAGCCTTCCAGATACATGAGCCACGTGGCACTTACATCAATGTATTAACTCAATAAATAATTCAAGAACACAATTCATGGCATCATTGGACTGTCATCATTACCACTTTAACTATTATGTGGTGCTAGGTAGCGATGACAGTCAAATAACTTACAATGGTGGCGTTTTACTATCATCACTACTATTTTACTATAATGGCATGTTAGGACAAGACTACAGGAATGCATGAATGATTAGTTATTTAGCCTGTGGTGTCTGTTGCGTGGAGGCCATGCAGAACCATGCTTAATTGCTGATCTGTTTCAGAGGAAACATGCCCAACACTTACTCCCTCGTGAAGGATCTGGTCACGGGGGAACGGACCGGTGCCGTATACTCTTCCCACTCAGGTAAAGGCTTGATCTCCAAAGGGGCCGGCTTAACTGCAAGAAAAACACCAGTTTAATTCTGAAAAATGTTCAGATGACATAATACCAACCAAAGGTTCAGCCCAATATTGTAAACATAATAATAGTAACTAAATATAATCTAAAAAAAATAATGAATAAATGACAAAAACTCTTTCCCCGTCATTGATGGAATTTTCCGTTATTTATGAGACAGTGCTTCCCCGCCATTGATGGAATTTTACGGCAATCCATGTTTTCACTGTTATCCGTTAGGGGGCACTATATTGCATCTTCTAAAAGTACAGAATCTCCAGATCAAAACACAGACGAAAAAGAAGCAGAAACAGGCGGTAGAAGCATTGCTTAAACACATTGTATTTGACAGATGTGATTTTCTCAACTTTTTGTTCAAAATGTTGCTTTTTTTAATTAAACGTACCCAGATTCAAGTGTTGCTAAAAAAAAAAAAAATTAAATAATTTTATTTCTTTGTATCTTTTGATAGATTGCATGTTCAAATATTCATACAAAAAAATATTCTGGGGCCCATGAAAGTTTTGTAAAAATGATCAAATTCTGGTGGCGGCAGGCAACTTTAAAAAAAATTAAAAATAAAACGCTGGCGGGGAAAGAGTTAAACAAGCAGAACAAATCTGTGTGTACATTCTTCAAAGAAACAATCAAACATAAATTGTTGCAATGAATTCAATGGGACAAGTTACTTTAACATAAATATTTACAAACAAATTTGCGTGTAATTTATGAGGGTTCAGGTTGTTTGAAAGAATAAAAAAAAATAAAAAAACCCTGAATAATAAATATAAATGTACAAAATAAATAATGCTTAATTGTAATGTATACAAATTATATTAAAATTAAAATTAATGTGAGGAATTCCACATGCAGCTAATGGTCGGTGTTTAGCCAGTAGGAGGTGATATCTGTTATGTAGTACATCATGGGAGTGAGAAGTAAATAAGTACCCTTTCCTCAGTGGGATAAGTTTGTTTCACTCCATTTTTTCCTTAAGAACACAATTAAATAAAATACGGATCATTAGTCATTAGAACTGAAATCACACCTGAGGGAAAAGCAAGGCCACAGCTAAATAAAGGGTAAAACGAGTGATAATCATACACATCCTCTTTTCTGCATTTTCTCTCATATAAGAAGCATCTGATTCAGTTATCATCACAGCTGGCCCGACACTTTGCTGAGCTGAGAAGCGCCCAATCTGGCAACTGAGGAGTAGCTGTAGTTGGCTGAAACGCACACCAGCTGGTGCCAGTGTGTGAGGGAAGAGAGCACAGACTGGTATGCATCTCAAGGCCCTAAGTGAACTTTTTGGGCACATAAAGTGGCTTGAGGAATTTTGTTAAAAAAAAAAATAAAAAAAAAGTGCTTACTCTAAAACACTAGATGGGGATTCATCTATATGTGACAACTGTTGTATTATTGTACCACAGTACAATATTCTACTAATATATGGAATTGTGATGACAAGAAATGCATCACAAAATGTATTATTATATATATTTTATGTTTCAATCTAAAGGTGCACAGAGTATTTTTTCTTTGCACTGTTCTGATGGCATTTTATTTAACATGTGGCACTGCATATTTACTTCAGAGCCTCCTTAACTTGGGGGTTCAAAACTGTCCAAATAGATAACATCACCAGTGTTTCCTTCAATGCATTTGAGACTTTCACCTCCAATGCTTATCGCTGCTATTTAAACTTTTTTAACACATATTAATAACACATAATTAATAATAATAATAAAAAAAAGTATCTTTGGACACCCTGATGGCAGATACACGACCATTCAAAAGTTTGGGGTGGGCAATTTTGTCAAGATGTTATTGATTTTATTCAGCAATCACAAGTGAAAGAAAAGATTTCTAAATGCTGTTCTTTTGAACTTTATATTCATTACATAATCCTCAGTACAAATATTCAGCAGTACAACTGTTTTCAACATTAATAATAATAAGAAATGTTACAGCAGCACCAAATCATCATATTAGAATCATGTGATCATGTGACACTGAAGACTGGAGCAATGATGCTGAAAATCCAACTTTACCATCACAGGAATAAATTACATTTTAAAATATATTTAAATAGAAAACTGTTATTATGAATTATAATAATATTTCATAATGTTACTGTCTTTATTGTATCTTGAACATAACAGACTTATAAAAAAAAAAACGTACAAACCCCAAACTTTTTGAACAGTAGTGTATCTTTGGAAACCCTGATGGCAGATATATCCTGATGCCATTAAATAAAGCAGCATCAGGAAGCTCCCAAGATTCTAACCAGACACCTGAATCGCACTTCAGACTATTAGTCATGATAGGATTCATCCGCCCACTGCCAGCTCTTGTCAAAATGACTCAAAAATGCTTCTGCAAATGTGTTGGATAAGTGTTTATGATGTTTATGAGTCGTGGGGTCAGTGAGCGGTTTGAAAGTGAAAGGTGTTTGTAGAGACTCTGATGATTGAGTGTCAAACATTAATCAGTTAGTTTTACCTGCGATAGCTTCCCTCCCAGACACAACAAGCATCACTCAACCAGAACCTAGAAACCTCAACTCACACATCACAAATTAATTTGGTGAATAACCAGCTGACCAACCATTTAAGAAACAAATCCAAAAGCCTTCAGATGGACCGGAATCTGTGCACACAACAGACCAATGCAACGGATAGACATCCGTAGTAAACATGAAACTGAAGTTCCTTCACACACTGCAGGTAATGAAGCTATGCGTGTTTGTATGATAGACTATGTTCACACAGTTAGTCTTTGGGATTGGAAGCCATTTTTACAATGAATTGTGTTAAATTGTTCTGATCATACAACAACTTACAATAGCACAAGAAGCTTGAATATGGTCTCTCTCTGTATGAAAGTATAACCTGTCAAGTGCTTTTTATTCTATAAAGGTGTGAATAACAGTGGCTAAAGTAAATATTTGGTAAAATATGTGATTATAAGTCCTTAAAATGTGTCACTTTGGGTATAAAATGCATTTCTCACTCTCATAACCAAATTGTGTGTAAACAGAACTGTATTTAGTACTAAAGGAGTCGCCAATATAATAATTTTCATGTTATGGCCAAAAAACAATAAATGGCTGAAATTAAAATTCTAAATTTTGACTGTATGTATGTATGTATGCATGTATATATATATATATATATATATATATATATATATATATATATATATATATATATATTTTTTTTTTTTTTTATATATATATATTTATATTTATTTATATAAATATAATATATTTATTATATTTCATAACTTAAAATACAAAATAACTAAAACAAATCATTTTATTACGTTTAGATATGATTTAGATTCAATAGCAGGTGTCATGTGTACACACACACATATATATATAATATTAACAGCTACCTACAAGAGAGATAATCATATTCTTTTGCTGCGTGACGGTAGCCATATGCTCAGTTTATAAGTAGATTTATTAGATTTCTTCTATTATACATTGTGTTGTTCACAATTAGAGCTTGCTGGAACCTTCAAAAAAAAATACACCGCAGACAATAAAAGTAGCATTCTGTCGAGGTACGTACCCTTACGCCGTCTTGAGAATTCACCTATGGTTTGGGAGTCGGTTCGCTCAAGACCGACTGCTCTGTTTATTTTAGGGCTCTGACCTGAATTGGTGAGAGAAAACTTCTTTGTTACATGTCTTCTTTAGAGAAATCGGTCTTGTGTTGTCTTCTAAACTTCACACCCATGCAATTTAGCACAATCACACGGCCACCTGCATCACCTGGCCTCATCTCTTTTTCCGCACAAATATGAGTTGGGCTGCTGCCATGGCAACAACTCTTCATGCATTTAAGACATGCGATGAACAAGGCTTTCCCACAAAGACGGACTTGGGCGAGACATGCACAGGGTTAAACAGACACACGTGGGTGAGTAAAGCATTCACACCAACCGGCGACACGCCAGCATGTGGCTCAGCCAAACAGAAGGGTTCAGTAATGTCTTAGCAATATTACAAAAATTAAACCAACATTTTTTTTCTGCTGTACGCATGTAGATGCCACAAGAAAACACCACAAGTCAACAGTGATGATGGCCACAATTAAACAGACCAAAAACAAAAGAAGAAGAATTTATTTCCAAGATGTGAATGTTCAGGTAAAAAGTTAGATAAAGGGAGAGATAGAAACCAGACAGAACAGACACTAAAATTTGAATTTAGCCAGAAAGCTAATATAGAGTAGCCACTAAAAAGGATAATGAGCAAAGACAAACACGCTAAGACACAAAGTAGCCAACAACTGCCTATGAAATGCCACCAAAGCCATTTGAATCACACAATGTTCAGCAAAAGCTTGCATATACACAACAAACATAAGCTGTGGCCTGAAGAGCAGCAGAAAGGACTCCTTTTACAACACACTGGACGTTTGAGAAGGATGAGAGAACAGTGAAAATTGTGCTTGGCCCATGTTTAAAGAAAATTTGAAAACTGATTTTAAAGACGACCTATTTATTACCCTACAGTACATACACTACTTGGCCAAATGTGTGTGGACAACCTAACATCATACCAGTATGTGCTTGTTGAGCATTTCAATTTAAAACCATTGGCATTATGTTGTAGTAGCGATGTTTCCATGCATAGTTGGAATTTAATTTACGCACAATTTTGTTAATTAAAATGTATATAATGGAAAGAAATTGGAAATTATGCAACTTTCCATCCATTCAAAAGAATAAAATGGTCATGAGTAAAGAAATGGCATTTGGGGTCTTTTATTAAAGGTGCAGTAAGCAATTTTAGAACAGCGCCGTTGAAAGTGCATTGGACCGAGCACCACAACAAGCTTGTAGCCAATCAGCAGTAGGGGGCGTGTCCACTCATGATGGGGGAGGAGAGAGAGTGAGCAAGAGGGAGATTTGAAGAAAAGAGAGATGGCTGAGAGAGAAAGACATTACAAAAGAGAAAGACTCAAAGGAATATTACTGGAAAATTAAGGGTTATGATCAGGCAAGAGCTTTAGAACCTGCGTTAGACAAGCTTTCCAGCGCTGGAGAGACTTAAGCGGGAAGGCCTGAAAACGGACGGAATTTTGAAAAATCACTCTGCAACTTTAAATGTTTTAAATGTCTTGAAGGTTTAGAGCACGCTTCAGGTTTGCTACTGATCGATGGCAGATGCCTTATGTCTGAGTGACAGATCGTCAGGTAATATTAGCTAATCATCTGTGCTAATTATTTAGTCACATGACTTGAGGCAACGTCACCAGACCTTTTTTATACGCATCAAGCTATTTATTTGGTAAATGTATTTTCATGGTAGTTTATGTCCATATCTAATGTATTCGGGCAAATCCGCCGTTATAATAGGAATCCGCTTTAGAACAAGCGCGCCTGCTCTTAAAGGGAATGTGAGATGACGCTCTGATTGGTTTATTTCACGTTACGCCCAAACCACACCTATGAATAATGAAGCTACTTCAGACCAACCCATTTTAGATTTGCGCCGGGCGCAAGAGTAATTTATCCCGCCGGGAAAATAGCAACAGCGCCAAGACCCGCCCACAAAGTAACTTGCGCTTTGCGCTTTGACACTTGCGTTTCAGATCGTTAAAATAGGGCCCTAAATGTTTTAAATGTATTAAATGTCTTGAAGGTTTAGAGCACGCTTCAGGTTTGCTACTGATCGATGGCAGATGCCTTATGTCTGAGTGACAGATCGTCAGGTAATATTAGCTAATCATCTGCGCTAATTATTTAGTCACATGACTTGAGGCAACGTCACCAGACCTTTTTTATACGCATCAAGCTATTTATTTGGTAAATATATTTTCATGGTAGTTTATGAGCATATCTAATTACATTTCTCGGGTTTTGAGATTTGATATTATGCACCTGCTAGTCAAAGGTGTCTCTGAAATAACCAAACCTGTTAACTATACTTGGTTTAAGCATAGTTATGGCCGTGCGGTGCATCTCTGCATGCAAGTTGCTGCCTCTTGCATTAGTCAGCGCTCAGAAACAGTAACACGAATGAGCGCAGAGAGCTGCTGCCATTAATGTTAGGATCAATAGTGCTGTCCCAGCTGTCTGCTGATGTTTCGGGCCTGCTTGTGCAACTTTCAAGCACGTCCCCTTTTTCTCTCAGACCAGATTGAAATTCCCCTTGCAGGTCTGGCCATCAAAGAGGTCTTTCACTAAGGCACAATGGGGACAGAGGTGACCGCTCCAGGCTAACAGCGCAGACAGGCTCCCTCATACCCAAGGCTCAGAGTCTGTGGACAATAGCTTCTTTCATTTGTGAGGTCACATGCTAACGATTAAAAGGCAAAGGCCACTGAAACAGCAGTGCAGACTAGTTCGCAAAGCAAGTTGAAAGATCTGCAATGTGAGTTATGACCGTATGACGACGAGCAGTAAAAGAGAACTCGATCAACGTTAGTTTCAGAAGCGTTTCATGCGGACGAGATGTTGCATAAGCATGGGCCGGCACCTGTTAGTGAGAAATGTGTTAATGAGAGTTGCTGTGCTGAAGAGATGCGAGCACCATACAAATTCACACACTTATATCACCCACCACAAAAGAAACAAACCTCAGGGCTCACCTTTACGGTCAGGTTTGAGGTTGCGGTCTACAGGTGGCGGTTGGCATTCAGTTATGTGCATTGGTCTGCGTGGCGGGGTCTTGGGGCTGGAGCGGAAGCCCATGTGGGCTGGAGGGGGCACCTGTTTTCCGAGAGAGGAAAACTCCACTGTGCCTGGTGTCATGGGCACGTAGTTGGGCTCCTGAATGGGTTCTGATAGGCTGCCGGAGCGGTGATGTGACGAAGAGTGGACGCTCATGGGCACATAGTTCTCATCCATCTCCTCAGTGGAAACACCTCCTACTGGCACCATGCCTTTATTCTTCTGCATGCATCAAAGAACAGGGAAGAAACTGTTAGGGATAATTGAGACTCTTGAAAGATGGGACATTTTAGAATAGATAAATATACAATTTAGTAAGTAAGAAAACTTACAAAATAGTTGTTGAAGCTTTCATTAAAATCAAACGAACAACTTTTGTCTGGGGGGAAGGGACGGGGTATATCATAGCAGTCTTGAGATCCGTAATCTGTGAAATAAATACAAAATAACTGAACGATGTCAAAAAAAAAAAGTCATAGGCCTCTGTTATGCTCACCAAGGCTGCATTTATTGATCAAAACTAAAGTAAAAACAGTATAGTAATAATGTGAATTATTACCATTTTAAAGAACTGATTTCGGTTTAATACAATTTAAAATGAAGTTTATTTCTCTAATGACAATGCTGAATTTTCAGCATCATTACTCCAGTCTTCAGGGTCACATGATCCTTCAGAATCATTTTAATAGGCTGATGTGGTGCACAAGAAACATTTCTTATTATTATCAATGTTGAAAACTGCTGCTAATTTTTTTGTAGAAACCCTTTTTTCGGGATTATCAAATAATAGTCTTAGTTAGTTCAGAATAGATAGTTCAAAAGAACAACATTTATTTTAAATACAATTTTTTATAACAATGTGAAAGTCTATACTGTCACTTTTGGTGAACTTATGCATCCTTGCTGTATAAAAATATTAATTTATTTAAAAAAATTCTTACTATCCCCCAAACATACATGCATACATACATAGTTATGGTATCTGGTTGTGCATTATTATGGAGGCATCTGTAAAGAAGGGAGTGTATGTAAACAAGATGTTGCAATACCACCAAACAACACTAGAGGTCCTCACTCATGACTACATGACTCCTTTGTTGCAGCACAAACAGCTTGATGGCCTTCTATTAAAACATCCTGAGAGAATGATTTGTGAGGCAATGAGACAATAAGCAATATTTAGGATCCCAAAATAAAGATATCCACAGTACATTCTGGCTAACTGCAAGAAACCAAATATATAAGAATTTTTATAAAAATAAATATTGTAAAGGTTTTGGCCCTAGGCCCTGTCTCTTTTCCAAATTCCAAGCGATCCCATCCCATTAATTACACCACTCGTACATTAATGCTTTATTATGCTTAACACATATCTGTCAAACAGACAGAACAAACCTGTAGTAAAATCAATTACTACAATGCAAAATGCCTTACAGCCCCAAATATTTACAATATAAATAATTATTATACACAAGCGTTCAGAGGTTTGGGGTCGCTATGCTCTTATCCTCACCAAGGTTGCATTTATTTGATCAAAATTCTAAATATTATTACAATTTAAAACAACCGTTTTCTATTTTAATACATTTTTTAAATATATTCCTGTGATGGTAAAGCTGAATTTTCTGCAGCCATTAATCCAGTCTTCAGTGTCACATGATCCTTCAGAAATCATTCTAAAATGCTGATTTTGGTGCTCAAGGAACATTTCTTATTATTATCAATTTTGAAAACAGTTGTGATACTTAATATTTTTGTGGAAACTGTGATTTTCTTTTTTGGATTCTTTAATGGAGAGTTCAAAAGAACAGCATTTATTTAAAACAGAAATGTATTGAAACAAGTATTTATTGTAATAAGTATTTATTTATTTTTAAAAAAAGTACTCCATTTACTCAACCATTATAAAGTTCTGCATGGAGTCAGTACATACTGCCGTTACATCTATGCACGTTATCTAGAAGCCAAAGTGACATTCCCTGCATTCATAATTAGACTTCTTTAGAATTGTAGCTTACGTATATTGTTACTGAACATTTGCTTTAACATTTTCACATCCTCTCACCTTTACGCAGGCGTGAAGAATCCATTGTACCAATAGTGTTGCTTCTTAGTGCTTTGTTCCCTCCTGCACTAGACGGCACACAGTAATTCCCATCCGTCTCAGACGCTGACCGTGGCACCACATACGTGTCCGTGGGCGACCGCTCAGGTGGGACTGATCCAGCGGTCAGTAAAGGCTTGGGCGGGCGAGGGGGCGGTACCACGTCTGAGGCCCCGGAAACAGCCTCCACCCCGGCTGTACGGGGAACCTGGTAGGTGCAGTTGCTTCCAGGTGTGGGTGGAATATCATAGCTGACCGACAAGTTCCGTAACTGGGCTTCTAAGGAGGGTTTACGACCAGGCGTGTTAAAGACATAGAGTTCACCAGGCTCACTGTCAGGAGCGGGAGGGGAGGATGCCGACTTCGGCAGCAGCACAGTGTCCTGAGAGTAACTTCGGGGCAGGTGGTACAGGGCCTGCGAGTCGGCCGACAACGACTGCCCGCGCGAAGGAGGAGAATCATAGAGCCCAGCGGCATGCTGGGTAGGAAAGAAACCATTGATCGAGGCGTGCTTAGAAAAGGAGGAGGTGGGCGTGTAGTGGGAAGGGAGGTTGTCATTACAGTCGGGTTCGGAAGAGGTAGACTTGGAGCAGTCGCCATGGGCCCTGCAAAGATACCAACTGTCAGTTAAATAACACAAACTGAATATATTACAACAAACTTGCTGTTCATCACTACAAAGATGAAAACACCTCCTCAAACACATACCACGCTATTCATGTCAACATGCTGCCTGAAAATAACTTTTTGTTCTCAGTTCGAATTAACTGGCATTTAAAATGTAATGTACAGTCAGACGGTAATTACTGCATAATAACTGAATCCTAAAGTGGTTTAATTTTGAAATAATGACAAGATGACTATATTATCCAACTTATTGCACAGCAACTTGGCATTTAAAGGTGCATCCAATAGGCTGGTGCTAATTTAAAAAGTTTTACACATTAAAAAATAAAAAGTGCTTTTGTGAGGAGTCACTTTAATGGTGTGTATTCAAATGAGATAAAGACTGTCACCTATAAGAACTTTCTAATGGAGCAGATCACCCCTCTCCTAATCCTAAGCAGTGATGCCCATGTTGATTCTTTTTTGTTGGACAGGTAAAGGGAATTAATTATAGAACAGAACACTCTCTAAAGCCCGGGACACACCAAACCGACGCCAAAGAACTAGCGCTGATAAAAGCCGACCGTGTTGTCGCCTCGCGTCAACTGCGTCGGGGAAAAAAGCTGCACATGAACACACCGAGAGAACTACAGCCGACTGTCAGCTAGCATGCGTGTTCTGCACCTGTGTGTAAATGAGACAACTGTCTATTTCTGAAGATATATTCATCTATATTCATCATTCAAAAAGGGAAACTGATGCTGTAGACTGCAGACACACAAACCATAAACAAAGCAGTGCGTGCTTACCGTTTTGAATATCAATCCTGCTAAACACTTTCTTTAGTCCACTCTGCTCATGTTAATATTGAAATATTTGCAAAGGAACACTCAGGTAAGATGACGTAACATTAGAACAGCCTTCTATATGGACCGTTTTTACTTCTTTGCTCTGTTTTGCAATTATTCTCGTGCACTGACTCGTTCACTAAGCTGAACAGCCAATCAGAGTTCTCTCTCACCGACGGCCCGACGCATGTTGAATCGGCTGAAAAAAAAGCCGACGAGGACCGATTTCAGCCGACTGTGCGGAACCGTGCGGAACACACTGAGAAAACTAAGTCGGCAGACGCACAAAAACTGCCCGACGGCCGACCGTCGGCTTGGTGTGTCCCGGGCTTTAAACTCACTACTATCAGTGTAATTAACATAAAACTCAGAGACAATCATGCTGATCCACAGTGATAGATGGCAGTGCAGCGTCTAACAGCACTGTGGCATCTGTACAGTCCATGAAGAACAGCAATACCAACGCAAGCTAAACAACTACTTAAATGCACCTTTACAAAAAACACCTAAAATTTTGATTTGTCATGTTAGAAGTATTATGATAGTATAGTCAACAGTGTCATTGAAGACCAAACTAGTCGAGTGCCACAGACTGGTTGCCAGTGACAATGGTCAAATATCCAGTTTAATGATCATTACACAATATTTGACCACAGATGGCAACGTTTAACCAATCGATATCAAGTATTTCGAAGTGTGTGTAATAATAAGCTTCTAGATATACAGCTAGAACTGGCAAGGTTAGTGCCAAACACAACCATGCACATCACATTTCACACAAGTCCCAGTTAAAACTACACATACACAAATACCAACCCATTTTGCTCAGTAAAATATTTGTTTTAGTAAGTTATTGTAATAAGTGTGCAGGCTGCTGGCCAAATGTGTGTGGTTTAGTACTGTATTCTTCACACTGATGCTCTTCACTCACTGACTGTCAGGAGCAGCGCTCCGGCTCTCACACTCCTCCAAAAGCAGGTATTCCTGCTCCTCCTCCCCTAGAGAAAGAGGAGCGACTGGACTACACCACACACAAATACACACAATGAGCCCCTTATATCCAGATTTTCACCCATAGCACCTGAATGGACCTAGGAGCCTCTTAATAGAGGTGGGTGGCATTCACATTACATAACCCTTGGTTTAAAAACAAACTCAAAACAGTAACAGACCTATATTACAAAATTATGGGATGAGCCACGTTCTAATCTGTGATGCAGTGTGATGTGTTTCAAGTCTTACCTATTAGGCTCAGGTTTCTTGCTCTCACAGTTGAGTAGCCAAAGATAGTCCTGAGGCTCATCCAGACTGGAGGAGGACCCCAGGGGTCTAATGCTGACGGGCTGGTAAGGAGGAGGCAGGTTGGCCAGTGCAGAAGCCCCTAAGGCTCCTCCCGGCCCTCCACTAGGGGCCATATCCACCACCAGACCCCCTGGAACATTTACTTGGTGAGAGACCTTTGTGGAGTCTTTAGAAAGAACAGAGAGGAGAGATTAGCATTAGGCTTTACACTTTAGGAGATCACAAGCTTTTAGATACACTTCAGATTAGATCAAACTAAGGATAACACTGCTTTAATCAAAAGCTTTTACTGAAAACATCCCTGTATCAAAACAAAAAATAGTATTGTGATTAGTATAAGTGTCTCCACGGGCTGACATCTGGTGAGCTAAGTGCAAAAAGAAGTGTGAACTGATCAAATGAAACTCAGATGTATGGTTGAGAGGTATATTCGTAAAAAAACAAAACAAGAAAAATAGAGCAGTTTTATTGATTAATTATTTAATATATGCATGTATTTATTCATTATTTTATTAAAAAACAATTTGTTAATTAATGCCTTCTGTTTTCTGGAATATTTATAGAATATTTCATAATTACAAATTCAACTGAAAAATAAGCAGATACGTGTCAATAAAAACATTTGTTACCAAGTTTTATATGACATTAATTGATAGTTAGGTCTTAGTTCCATGACCCTGTTTGATTTAAAGGTTTGCCTTATCGTAGTGATTTCACAGACATTTTCCAAATGCACCTCCAAATGTACACATTTTTCCTTTATTTTAAAACTAAATGTTGCATTTATTTATGGAAATCAACAGCGAGCAACATACTGCATGCAAAAATGTATGCAAAAAGCTTAAATGCAAAGAAGCTTAAATACCCCATGAAATTGCTTGACAAGTGCAGTTTTACTTCCTGTGTACTTTACGCAGGGCTCGACATTAACGCTTGTCTGGGACAAGTGGATTTTTTTGAAGGGACAAGTAAAAGAGAATTTTATTTGCCCGGCCGGACAAGTAGCCTGATAAAAATGTCAATAACAAAAATAATAATAACTAGGGAATCAATAAAACAAGAGAATGATTTTATTACAATTATTGTAAGTTGCAATCGATAGTAAATGTATGATACAGTTAAGCAACCTCACACGACGAGTGCTAATTTCCTGAATACCATCACGATAGAAAATGTGACATTGATTTCATATAACAGTTCAATAAACAGTTCAAATTAAGTCACTTACATTTTAGACACAATATTGACTGTTTTTGATCTGTTTCAGCAGCGAAAATAGTTTCAAACAAAGATCAAAGTAGAATGATGGTGCATCTCACAGCACTTCTCAACTGTGTTTTCATTACTGAATGATTCAGCATTTTGAACAAATTGGTTGAGTCATAGATTCAACGACCCATTTATAAACAACTGCCTCATTCTTGCATGAATTAGTCGTTTGAACGAATCGTTTGAATTAATGACTCGCTCATTTAGACGGTCGCCTGCCGCCACCTTCTGGTGGTTTAGTTTCAGGTTTAAAAGTATCATTTTTTCCAACGTTTCTTACTTGTATATTCAAAAATATTAAAACAATTTCATTAGTAATTTTTAGTAATTTAAAGTAAATGATTTAATATGATCAGCCCTACCTAAGGTAACAGACCTATAGTGTCATCTTATTCTAATTGAATTTATTGATCAAATTTAGGAATTTAAAATGAAAGATGAAACATACATTGCCCACCTTTAAAGATGCAGGTTTAATATATCAAAGCTTATTTGACACTGATGAGAATATTGGTTCAGAATAAATCATATTTACAACGCAAAACAATAAAAAATTAAAAAATTTGGACAAGTAACTTTTTTGTGAATGATAGATTCAATGAAGGACAAGCACATGAAAAGGCTTAAAGTCGAGCCCTTCTTTAAAAGTGACGGATAAAAGGTCCAAATTACCAAAATTATGAGATTCCGACTTGTAAAAAGAGTTCCCGTCCTTGTAGAACTTGTAATTACAACTTGTAAACTCAACATTTTCAGAGAGCTCAGAAAAACGTCATTGTGTTGTTATCTTGTAATTGTCAATGACGACATGGTGTGAATGAAGCAATATTGAAGGCTGCAATAATAATAAAAAATAAAACGCCAATAGGCTTAAGTTATATCATAGTCCAAGTGATGATTTGCTTCTTGGGGCTTCTTATCGGCTACGGGTTTAATTGGGAGAAGGAAAATTTGATTGGACAAAATGGTTTTAAAATTAAAATGTGTGTATCCTCAAAGTTCATTTTACCATTTTTATGAGTACACTAGCATTAACATTAACTTAAAAGCTAATAGATATAGACTAAAAACAACAAAGCTCCTCATCTGATTTCATGGTGTCTTTAACCCCCTGGGGTCGGCAGTCACGTTGTGTACACTCGCAACAAAAACAAAATGTTGTGCTTTTCGCAAAATAAAGAAAACAAACGAGTCTCGCTCTCAGTGAAGTCCATTCTGAAACACATCCAAAAACGAACTGTAACTCAGTGAATACTTGCCACACTGACATGAGAGATATGTCTTTGGAAAGCTTGAAGCTTCTTTTAAATGAAGTAATTCATATCAAAAACAAAAATTCTCTGTTTATACAATTCGTATGAAACCAACGAGGGGTTCAGTTTCTCAAGACTTGCTCATTTTTAATGTGACCACGCTCACAGGCTGCGCAGCCTTTGACACGCTAATCGTCCACGTGTGAGGCACGCAAACCTGTAAACGCCCCCATCATCTCAGTAAACAAAGCATCAAACTTCTTCATTCCTTTCACCAAGTTTGGAAGACGCGCTGTAAGGAATAAGCTTAGGATTTACCTCAGAAGACGACGAACGTGATCCAGTGGAGGTAAGCAATTTGCTTACATTAGATAATGTGTTACATAAAATTGTACTAGTTGAACTATTGCCAGACATATTTTTACTCCAAATGTTTTCATACGTTATAAAGTGAGTTTGAAGTAACATGATAATTCATTTATTTTTCTCTAGTGTACTGAAGAGTTCCTTTCTAATGATTTATAGTTATAGACCGCCTGCATTTTCCTAAAAAATAAATGTTTTCTGTAAAGTAAAATTATTATTATTGTTGTTGTTATTTTATGCAGCCCTACATGTAGATACAACAAATCTGGTGTTCTTTATATTTTTGTTGTTTGTGAATTTTAAATCAATTTTACCAGAAAAATCACAATTAGATTCCCGACCCCCCCCCCCACCACCACCACCACCACCACCACCCCACCCCACAAATCGTGCAGCTATTTGCTCCTGATATCAGCATGTTCACAGTTGTTTTGTTGTTTTTTACAGGGACCAGATGCCACTGATGAGTCCTGCTGACTCAAACTTTCAAAAAAGTCTCTTCAAACTGTTATTCTCTAAGAGAGTTGTTCCAACATCAGCAAGCTTCTACATGAACATGGAAAAGAAAAAGCAAACACTTTGGAAATGACAGGTATGTTGAACAGGAAAGTGTTCTAGGAATGGCACAAAGGAGTGTGACTGTTCAAGTCTCATCAGTGTGCTCAATAATGTGCCTTTTGTCCTTCGTTATGTTTTTGGATTGTGTTGTGTTGTAAATAAAATACAATCAATCAAAAAGACATTTTTTATTCTCCTTGCATTCTTACTTCTAGTCCCATTCAGCTGACAGGGTCATTAGGGGAGGGGTCTTTGTATTCCCAGGTGTGAAACATCAATATGCATGATCATTCACGCCATTTTCTCAAAACTACAAACTTTTACATTCTTGCTGCTCGCAGAGTTTATGCTGAATACAGTGTAATCAGACTTTTGCTATGAAATTGTATCGTAAATAAGCACAAATGTCACGACATGTCAAAAAACCTCCAGAAAACACCTCAGACCCCAGAGGGTTGAGTTTGTATTGTATGGCCAGATTATGCCCAAATATTTAGATATGTTGAAGAAAAGATTCAAATCGAGAGCAAAGAAGAATTACATGTTTTTGTAAAGGAACTGATAAAGGTTAAGGCTGGCATCCTACACAGGCCGTGTGAACGTGCAGAACTGCGTAGAGAGGAACCCTGAATACAAGACGCTAATAAGAAAGCGCCACTAATCCATGACGGAGTCTCGGTTTTTATGTGCCATCTACGATAACTTGTAAAGCTTTTTTGTCCATGTTCTTTTAAAAGAGTTTTCTTTATCTCTGACTTTTTATTTTTATTTCCAACTCTCTTTGAACAGCCTACTCTCAAGGTCAGTGGAGTGCAGCTGACGGGGTGGTTGTGCGTGTTTTTGTACAAGTCTCTCTTCAAACTCTGCTTTCAGTTATTCAGTAAAACGCACACAAACACACCACTTGTGCGCACACACATTGACACCCACACACACCCACTCACTCACTGGGTTGCATTTGACTCTCTCTAAGTGCAGGCAGCTCAAGGCTGTCAGGGCCACTTTGTCTCTTTCTGTCTCTTCAGTTTTTTCCCATTTTCCTCCATCCCTCATTCTTCTCCCCCTCCCGCTCTTGTTTGTCAGGCTAGCTGCTGAATCATCCAAGCCATGGAAAACCCCCCTACATATTTGCAATCACTGTACCCTGTTTAGTGTTGGTGGCTAATAATGGCAAAACCCTGTGTGTCTCAAAACAGACCAAATTAAATGTCCGAAACTGCTTGGGCATTTCTTTATATGATATATTATCAATGTAGCAAAAAGGAGCATGAGAATGTGTCTCACATTTTCAACAATAGGACTCATACCAGACTTCATTCTCAAAACCTTTTTTTTTTACTTAAGAACTTAACGAACTTAGTAAACTTAATGCACTTATTACATATTAAAAATGTTTCGTATTGAGCATATACTAATAAAACGACTATAGCCAATGTTACTTAAGTAACTACACACATTTTAAAGTTGTATTCATAATAGAATTGGGATACACTTAATTTTAAGGTGTCATTTTTAGAGTGTAATTAGACATTTAAGTACTGAGCAATATTAACTACGTGTACTTACTACAGGGTTACGGTCAGGATTAGGTTTGTTGTAAGGTTAGTTGCACATAATTATGCATAATTTATAGTTATTGCTATAGTATACGTGTAACAAGCACACTGTAAAATAAAGTGTTACCTATAATTGTTTTTCAATTTTATTTATTTTTATTTAAGTTTATTTGAATAGGGACAAGTATGTTACATAAACTCATGTTACATACTACAACATTTTAGCCAAAGCTAATTCTCAATGTTCGTCCCTAATGGGCCTTTACATAAAATCAAACAATACATTGGTAAAATAAACATAATAATAATACAGTGTAACACACTAATGCAATGAACGGTCAGTGGTCGCAATTCTGACCACTAATTAAAGAGTCTTTAAGTTTATATTTGAAGAGAACCCAGTTTGACACTCCTTTCAGTTCAGTGGTTAAACAATTCCAGGCTTTAGTGCCTTGTACAGAGAAAGCTGATTGTCCAAATGAAGTTTTACATTTCGGGATCTGACAGTTCCGGTTCTGAGCTCCTCTAGTCCTTGAACCCACAGCGCTAAGAGAAACTATGCATTCACTCAAGACCTGTGGGGCTTGCTGATTTAAACATTTATGCATCAGCTTCAACAGAGAAAATTTTATAAAATTTGCAAAAGATAAAATATTTAAATTCTTCAGACTAACACAATGATGTGCCCTAATGGGTTTCCTATCTAAGACTTTAACCGCTCTGTTATAAATCATTTGAAGTGGCTTAACTGTAGATACAGTAGCTTGTGACCATGAGCAGATGCAGTAACTCATATGCGAGAAGATCATGGCGTGCATGAAAGTGTGAGCAGCATGGAACGGCAGGTAATCCCTGATCAATCTGAATGTATAAAGATTTGCTTTGACTACTCGACAGATTTTTTTTATATGACTGTCAAATTGAAGATGAGAGTCTAGTACAAGGCCCAGGTATTTGACCTCTGATACCTGTTGGATCTTATGCCCCATTATTCGTAAATTTAGTTCTTCTGATATGGACTTGAATCTTGAGGCAAAGCAAACAGACAAAGTCTTTTTAAAATTCAATGTTAGACCTGCATTTTGAAACCACACCGCCACAGTTTGCAGGTGTTTTGCCATTTCATCAGAAACTGCATTCACATTTTTCCCACGCACATAAACCACTGCATCGTCTGCGTACATCTGAAATCCAGCTGTAGGACATGAGTCTGGCAGATCATTAATATACAGTGTAAAGAGCAAGGGCCCAAGAATGGACCCTTGCGGTACTCCTGTATTAATTTTTAAGAATGTAGACATTTCATTATTGACCACCACACACTGATCTCTCTGTTCAAGATATGATTTAAACCACTGTAAAGTTGATGATGTAAAGTTAAAGTTGGACAGTTTATTAATAAGGATGTCGTGATTTAGTGTATCAAACGCCTTTTTGAGATCCAAAAAGACGGCACCAACAATTTCTCCTCTATCTATTGCAAATTTAAGTTGTTCCATAAAAAAGCAGTTTGCGGTTTCGGTGGAGTATTGAGGACGGAAGCCAAATTGTAATGGGTGTAAAATGTTATTTGATTGTATAAACGCCATAAGCTGACCATACACAATTTTTTCTAACACCTTTGAAAATACAGGTAAGATGCTTACAGGCCGATAATTGCATGCCTGGTCAGGTGTTCCTGACTTAAATAATGGCATAACTTTTGCCTGTTTCCAAGGTGTAGGAAATTGTCCGCTCTGTATAGACAAATTGATCAGGTGTGTCAGCGGCTTTACAAAAGTGTTTTTATTTCGTTTCAAAAAGACAGAATTTAAGTGAAAAAGATCCTTACTATAGCTATTGTTAATTAAATGTATTGCTTCAAGCACTTTTGCTTCATTGGTCTGCTGAAGTGAGAATGAAGAATATTGTTTTATTAATTGATGATTAGTGAATTTTAGTTGCTGTTCTACATTAACTTGTTGCACCAGTTCTTCCACTGATGAAACAAAAAACGTATTAAATTCCAGTGCTATTTGTTTACTGTCCCTAATCTGCCTACCTCCAATTCTAAGCTCATGGATGTTCTTTGATTTGCCTGACGGTTTCACAATACCATTTATTTGCTTCCACATTATAAGAGGGCTTCCCTTGGCTTCTGTTATTGTTGTAATGTAATACTCCGCTTTTGCTTTTCTTATATTTTTAGTGACTCGATTTCTAAGACTTTTAAAAATATTTATATCACTACTTAATTTGGTCTTAACAGATTTTTTCAAAGCCAAATCTCTTTCCTTCATTAGTTTTTTCAACTCCTCATTAATCCAAGGTAGTGTTCTCTTTTTCAAATGCTTTTGCTTTTTAAGAAATTTAGAAATGATCCGTTCAACCTTGTTCATCACCTCTTTACAGCAGCTATGCACATCATCATTGTCTAAAGTTGAGCTCCAGTCAAGAGCATCTAACTCACTATCGATAGCAGGAAAATCACGCTTTAAAATGGTCAGTATATTTGATTGTGTTTTATTTATATTTAACAGACGTTTTTTTGATAATTTTCGGGCAACGAGAATCATGTTATGGTCTGACAAACCAGTTAGAAAATTATATGATTTCAAAATCCGATCCTCCTTATTCGAAAAAATTAGGTCTATTTGTGTCCTAGAAGATTTTGAGATCCTTGTGGCACCCTTGGTTATTTGGGTGAAATCAAATTTAGTCATTAAGGTTTTGAGTTTTTTCCTTTTACCAGCATTAGACCAGTCTATATTAAAATCACCTAGTACAATTACTTCGGACTTATGGGCCACCAATTTCATCAATTTACTCAACTCATCATAAAATACATCTTTAAAAGAGGGAGGATTATATAAAACCACAATTTTAAAATGCATACTTAATGATAATGTGATTTCAACACAGATGTATTCAATATTTAATTCATGATCAAAAGTGACTTCTGTGCCTGTCATGTAATCTCTTAAATAAAGTGCCACTCCTCCTCCTCTTCCAGTTTTCCTGTCATTTCTATAACATTTATAACCTGGAATATCAATTAAACCAGTTTGAATCCCACTATGAAGCCATGTTTCACTCAGACCTAAAAAGTGTAAATTCGAGTCCATTAACAGTGATTTAACCTCATCATGCTTTGGCAACAGGCTCCTAATGTTCAAATGCGCTCCAAAAATGCCCTTTGGTTTACTTTTGCTGTCCCATAAAATTTTCGAATGGTTCACAGTGGAAAAAAACTGGTACGATTCATGTTTACTCACTACTTTTAAAAATGTTTCGGGCCTCTGTCCTTCATTCCGATATGGATAACTATGATTTCCCAAGTCCTTCTGCGCTTGTATCTCCATGGTGTTGGACAATGTTCCACTGTCGAGGCTGAACAACCTCCCCACTGGATCAGGGCACACGCGCAGTAGTAAGTTCTCCTGTGATGAAATTCTCCTCACCTCTTGCGCTGGAAAGCGCACCGCCGGTTCAGCCCCGCTCACCGGCGCCAGTCCCCCTGCACGCTGCTCTCTGGGCCCCGGGGCACAACCTCCCTCTGGCAACAACGCACCCATCCCGGAAAGGAGAACATCCGAAGCGGTGTTTGAGATGCAAAAAGATGGCCTACCCAATTGTATAATTACAACTAATTACAGGTGAGTGTAAATGTTCATGAATATTAATTATGCTATGTGATGTTTTTTCCAGAAGGCTTAACTTATTGATTAGTCAGCTGTCAAATTTAGTAGCTCATGAATATTCAGTTACTCAATTTGAAATGACTGTACTTCTCCTGGTTGTAGAAATGATTTTTACAGCGTTAAAAGCAAAGGGCAAAAGAGTTAATTTCCATAAACTGCCACTAAAACTGAGAATGTACAGCTTCATTGGCTAGCAGCACTGAAAAGGAAAACCCCTTCAATGGGTGCTGATGTCAGAGAATGCAGTGAACATTTTTGGGGGGAATATTACATTGAGGGAAATACCTTTGATTCAGGCAATTTAGTAATTCGCCGCACCAACAACCTTAAGCCTGAAGTTGCTCTATCTGTTTTAAATTTATCTGGCTATAATGTGCGCTTTAGCGACCGTCCAGCACTTGCCGGTACCAATCAGGTTCTCGCTGTGTTCACGAATCACCCTTCATCACACAATTGTTTTCCTCCAGCGAAAACAGAACATGAAGACACTCTGTCTGTAGTTATTGATATATGTGATTTGGCAAACGATGAAAAGTTGTTTTAAATCATTAAAAACATTTTTTTTTTTTTACAGTGCTCCGTCAATACACTGATTTAAACTGTTTATCAGAGTGAATGAAAGACATCATATTATTACATTTATAGCCTTACAGTAAAGGGATTTGTGGTTTTTGATGTCACTTTGAATTACAGAAGTGGCAAATTGACGGCACATTGCAGTATCGGCTCAAATGCGCAAGCAATGAGCTCAACAGCTCTTTCAAGTTTGTCTTCATCCATTTGAGAATGATAGTGTGTTCAAAAAGTAAAGAAATGCTTATTAAAGGTATAGCGGAGGATTTTCTTTTTCCGAGTGGATCATCAAGACTATAGGTCCTCCTAAGTGTCAATCATTCTGGTGATATGTTTACGTAAGGCAGTCGTACGTGCTCGTGCACACGATTCACACGATGGCGTGCGCTCAAAACACAGGTTGGGCTTCCCACTGATGTCTCAGTCGCAAAGATTCTTGACAGGTAAAGTTTGGCATGCTATTTGGAGAAATCCATTTAAAATCACTGCTAGTAAAAGTTAATGTAAGCTATGATTAGCTCGTGCATGCTCTCTCGTGCACACGTTTAATAGGCGTTCCCTCTCGGGAGCAGGTAGTGTTGCGCATGTGCATTTTTTCAAAAAGTGGAGAGGGCGGTTCTTTTCTAAAATTCAGGAAAAGCCTCCGCTATACCTTTAAGCTGAGTGTGCATGGGATTTTTTTTTTTTAACTCTGAGAATATCTATTTACCTCAGCTAAGACAACCAACCCTGTGACGTCACGCGCACAAAACATCCCTTTTTCTTTAAAATGGTTACATTAATCATGTTTGTTATACATTTTTTTTTTTTTTTTTTATTAAAGTGGAAATCAGTTTACTAAATATTGCAAACTTGACTGACTGCTTCATTTCCACTTTAATTTATCTGTAATTTACACATATTTTGTGGACTTGCATGAAAAAGAATGAATAGCAGGCCATAAAAGTGTACACTAACGCTGCAACAAAACTAGATATTATCTTACAATAATCAACAAGGCTGTCTCAACAACAACCACAACACAATTTTATCCTGATGCTGTTAAAGAGTTCATGTCAATGAACAAGTAAAGAGTCATGTGCACTGTATTGCAGTAATTTGCACCTTACGGTTGTGCTCTTATCTATAAATGTTAGAAATTTGTGCAAGTATTTCCAATTTGCATTTAAGACTCATCCTGACAGAAAGCTTAAAAAATTCAGACTTCAATGAAGGAGCACTGGCACAAATAATGCTCACCAAACAGACAAAGTTTAATAGCATGGGAGGGCAATAATTATATTGTAAAATAAGTAATTTTATGTTTAGATTTTCCGCCACCGGAATGAAAACATTCCCAAACCGTACGTATTAAACAATTTTTTTATGTATCGTTACACCCCTGTCTCCTCCTTTCCAAAATGTCCTGTCTTCTCTCGACTATCTATCCTTTAAACAAGTAGAAGTTCACAAAACGGTGAAGGCCAGATGTACAACCACAAATGTTTTCTGAACCAGTAGCTCAAGTATTAGCACTTCCTAAGTAGAAACCAACATGAGCATAATTTACCACAACAGCATTCACAAACTTCAGGACTTCACATCACTTCTAAAGAAGGCCACAGTGAGCTGACAGCATCTGAGATCAATACAGCTGAGCTGATGGAGACCTGAGGTGCTACAATGAATCAATTTTAGGGGGACACTTTAGTCGTTGGCACTTCGATCTTGTATCTGCATTACAGTGAATGACCATTATGCCAGCAGGGCCAAGGAGTGCATGAATCAATCAATACGATTTTTCTTTTTAAAAATCTTTTTAACTATTTTAGTACAACCCCAATTCCAGAAAAGTTGGGACATTTTGTAAAACACAATAAAAATCAATAATCTGGGATGTGTCAATTCCCTTGAACCTTTATTTAACTGACATAAGTACAAAACTTCACTGGCCAACTTAATTGTATTTTGTCAATATAAACAAATTTAGATTTTGATTGCTGCAACACACTCCAAAAAAAGTTGACAGAGGCTAAATAAAAGTTAGATGAACCCATAATGCTACTGTTAAAGCAGCACTACGTAACTTTGTGTTAAAAATTTATAAGAGTACATCATGAATCCATTTTCCAAACCGTGTTTTTGTCTTATCCTGAGTCACTACGGTACAGCTATAATAAGTGTTTATATTCGGACTATTTTAGACCGGTCGGGTGGCCACCGCGGCAGAGTAGCCCAGTACCTGCGTGACTCGTCATAGACATAAACAGAGAGAAGTTACGCCGGCTACAATGTTCTTCCTCAAGACGCGTGCAGTTTTGTTTAATAACCACTAGAGCGCCAAAAGTTACATACTGCAGCTTTAAAATATAGCCACATGAGCTCAGGAGTACTTTGTAAAACCATTGTCACTTAACAGTCAGCCACTGCATCAAGAAATACAACTTGAATCTATATTATGCAAAGAGAAAACTATACATCAATTATATGGAGAGATGCCGCCAAGTTCTCTGGGCCCGAGCTCATCTCAGATGGTCTTAAGGACAATGAAAATGTGTGCTGTGGTCAGATGAGTCCACGTTTCAGCTTCTTTTTAGGTACGGACACACCAAACCGATGCCAAAATCTAGCGCTGATGAAAGCCGACTGTGATGTCGCCTCGCGAAAAAAGCAGTGCTTGAACACATTGAAAGGACTACAGCCCACTGTCAGCCAGCATGCACGTTCTGCGCCTGCGTGTAAAGGAGATATCTTTTAGAGATGTCTATTTCTGCAGATATATTCGTCTATATTCGTCATTCAAAAAGGGAAACCGACACTGCAGGCTGCAGATACACAAACCGTAAATAAAGCAGCGCGTGCATACCGTTTTGAATATCAATCATGCTGACCACTTTCTATATTCCGCCCAGGAACACTCAGGTAAGATGACGTAAATTAGAACAGCCTTCTGTCTGTACTGTCTAGACAACTTTGTTCACTGTTTTGCTATTATTCTCATGTACTGACTCATTCACTGAACTGAACAGCCAATCAGAGTTCTCTCTGTCACTGACGAAAAACTGTCATTGAGTTCTCAGTCCCAAATACGAAAGGGACCATCCAGACTTTCATCAGCGACAGGTGCAAAAGCAAACATCTGTCATGGTATGGGGGTGCATCAGTACAAACAGCATGGGTGACTTATGTGCATATGTGTGAAGGCACCATTGACATGGAGGCGTATGTTGGGATTGTACAGAGACATGGAAAGCAAGACAATGCCAGGCCTCATTCTACACGTGCTACAACAGAGTGGTTTCTCAGACACTCTACACCGTAAAGTGAATGTGCTTGACTGCCTGTCTAGAGTCAAGATCTGTCTCTTATTGAAAATGTATGGCCCATCATGAAAGGGACAGCTTGGGCAAAAATTCCAATTGCAAAACTTGCAATATTTTAGCATTTTATATCTTTTTTATATATATACATTTCTACCTCATGAAACTGTTTGAAATCATTATTAAAATCCTTATAATTATAATCCCTAGATATCTCTGGTGTGTGTTTGCATTTGGCATGATTTACCTTCCGTATCAGTGGGGTTGAAGCCACAGATATCACAGATGCAGCGCACCCACTTGTTCATCTCCTCTTCAGTGTCTGCCACCAGGTAAAAGATCCGGTCGATAGTCTTGATGTCAAAGATGAAGCTGTGCTCCAGGTCCTTCTTGTTGAAGGTAAGACCGGCGTCCACCTGCTCGCACAGGTTCAGATCGATCACGCGGATGGGCTTCTTGGCATGGTCATTCTTGTAATATTCCAGCACGTCTGGGTCTCCTGTCAGCCTCCCACTGCGCAGAACAAACCATCGCTTCTTCCATGCCTGAAAGGAGAGAGGAGAACCATTTAAATGACACTGCATGTACTACCATGTCTGGATGGAGAAGCCATTGAATGATTATCCTGACCAATTTCACTAATATGTACCATTGAGGCAAGTCAGTTCAATCGACAGCCATCTTGGTAACGTTTTGGATAAAAAGAGTCTGATAAATCCACAACTATAAATCAAAAAGGCTATTTTAATTATTTTAAGTCATAACTTTTATTTTACAGCGGCCATATTGAACATTGTGATTTGTCCCACTCTTTTGTTTTGTTACCTCCTCATACTATCCATACATGTATCAAACAGATCAACAGAAAGGAGTTTATAGACTGTTTAACATATCCACCATCTACAAACAGTTCTTCAGACTGGTCTCTCAAGAATAAGCATGTTGTTATGCAAATTTATTATATGAGAACTGTACCAAATGAACACCAACTAACTGCAGGAAAAGCATTGTGAGATGTTTCAGTCCTAAAAGTCATTATAGGTCTTTTTGTGACACCTGATCCTGTTGATCTAGCCACATGCAGTGGCGACCGTGGGATCTGACCGACTCAGTCTGGCAAGAATCCACACAAAACTCTGCCTGGAGATACTGGCTAAACTCTCTGCAGACATATTTTTAATATAACACCACCCAAAAGCCTGCAAAGCACTTATGCTAAAAGAGGAAATTGACAATTACAGCTTAAATATGCATTTAAGCTGTGATAAAATATGTTTTCTTCCCCTCATTTTAAATGATGGGAAAATGCAAATGCATGTTTTGCATAAAAAACAGAGTTCAAAATGTCATGGATTGTGAAAAAGTGATGGGGTCTTTGAAAACTAGCAATGATGAGTCCATCTATCAGATGGGTGGATGTAAAACATGGTGGAAACAAAACAAAACGAATCACAAGAATGAGAGGTTAAATTCATCAGGTGGAGGGAATAAAGGAAGTGTGAAAAGACATCGATTCACATAAAGATGGATAGAATAAATAATTATGCTGTATGGTAATGATCAGCCAGGAGAGAAATTAATCAAAAATAATGGCATCTCATCACAACATGTCAGCTGTTTAGAGATTTAGAGGAGTACATTTAAAGTAAAGTACATTTAATTATTACAAATGACAGTCAAAGGAGCAAAAGAAAACCAGTTTGCAATATTTGAAGTGTTGTAACCAGTTAATCATTTAGTGGTGCAGAAAAAGTGCTCGATTAATTACTTGTGCACAATCCTAGTATATCTACTACAATATAAGAAAAAGTTTGAAATACATGAAAAAAGGTTTTCTTAGATATGCCCTTAAACGTCAACAGACCACACTGTCTTAAACAAGATTAAAAAATTAACCCGGAGAAAGAAAGAAAAATTCACTGGCTTCTGTAATTAAGCCGCCAGACTGCCAGGAATGCTCAATCTGTGTTGTTGTTTATTTTTTACCATCAGGTTTGGAGGGGATTAACAATGCTGTACTTTACCCCCTCTCTCACCCCCTCTCAGCTGTTTTTCCATCCACAGGGTTCTCTTTGTTAGAGAGCCAAGCTCTGGCCCTCTGGATATCACCCCACTGCACGGCAACAGCCCCGCCACGTCAAACCAAACACACACACACAACATGACACTCAACAACTGATCAGCATGATAGACCTAATTGTGTGACGTGACCTAAATTTTCCAGTGAAGTATCATCCGAGCATCATGTCACCCATATTAAGTTAAGTTTGGAAAGCTCAACAGTCTCAGGCTGAGACTGTTTCACTCTTCAGAACATTCTGATTGCAATACAGAATCAGGATTAAACAATAAAAGGTAAAAACGTGTCAGAAGGAGTGTGTCAGAACAAGTCATACAATTAACATCTTTAGCTTTGTTCCTGTACTAAAGTTAAACCAACACAAAGGCCTTTTAGATTCTACACGCCGCTTCAAAACAAAGCACTCGCAGCTCAAATTACACAGATAGTGTGTGCATGTGTATGTTTACTAGCAGAAGAGAGCCCCGGCTAACCTGTCACATGGATCATCTTACGTGGGTACAGCGACACAGGCGGAACACAAGATCTTCCAGAGAACTGTGTCAGTGAACCGTGAACATACAGCAGAACCAGAGTCAAACAAGAACACTGATAAGTGAAAAACCAACAAAATAAGACAGAACATTTAATAAATCAATAAAATACAATTTAAGTGTCAGTTAAATTATTTTTGGTCCAAATCATGTATTTATTTATTTTAAATCTACTTTAAATATTTATTAAAAAATCATAAATGCAATTCATCCATACAATGGCTTGAATACACCTTTTATGATGAACAACTTTTTTTTTTTTAAGTTAAATTCATTTCAATATTTCTGTGGCATAAAGTAAAAAGTAAAAAAATAAAACAATAAAAAAAATCAAGGTGGTGTCAAGAACTGTCATGATAGCATAACTCAAAGTGAGCATAATCTTCTTATTATTTCTTTGAAAAAAATACAAACAGTGAAACAGTTATGATAATATTATACTAATTTAAACATTTGAAAAACATTTGTCCTCCAAATCAAAGTCATGTGGTGCAACCAATGTACAGAAAAATGCAGGCAAAATAAAACAGGAAATGACATAGAGAGGACATAGAGCTCCCTGCAGAGTGCCAAGGTCAGTAAGTGTCTTAAAAAATCGAATATAATTCAACCTCCTCATGACATAGGAAGCTTGGTTGTGAAATGTCAAGTGGTACAATCCTTTAAAAAATTAATTAAAATCATTCTTACACTGAAAAGTTGAACAAATGGTTTTGAAAATGTAATTAACATTTAGGGAACATTTTTATAAGTTTACCTTTATAGTTACACCACATGACATTTATTGAGTCATTCAATTCAAATATTTAATCGAAAATGGTATAAAAGTTTTTCATTATTTTTCAATATTTGAAACCAACATGAATACAAGTATTACTTGGCACATTCATTTTAAACTAGATTTGTATATATTTAATTATCATTGTTGAATATTGGACAATCTTAAAACTGACCCCTAAAAAAGTCAACTTTACTCTCTCTGTCCAGGCCAGGGTAACAATTTAAAAAGTACAAGAATAGATTTAAACAGTTTCTTCTGGCAAGCTGCAGAGAAATCTGAAGGGGATAGAAATGTCAGCCTTGTTTCATTTCAGTGGAGAAATGTCTTCATTTTTGGAGGAAAGTGGCCAAGTTGAGTGAGCCATAAACACCACTCTTCCATTTGTGCAATAACTCCATCTCATTCTCTCTCTCACTTTTACGACGCTGGTATCTAGCCGACATACTCGCCTTTGTTAGTAAAGTAAAATGTCCTCATTTCAGACAATAACACTCCCACATGACACCAATCCAGCCATGCTACTTTGGTTTGGTGATACGTCAATCCTACCTTGAGTCCCGGCTCCTGAATGCAGCGCAGGGAGTGTAGTGTTTAGCCACCCGTTGTGAGTGCCTGTTCCATATTGTTTAATCTCAGAAAGCCAGCAGAAGCACATAAACCCAGACTCTCAGATGAAGACTGATCTAAGGAGGAGAACACGTGAGATGCTCTGTTTCCCAAGGAACAACAGGGCGGCCACAGCTAGTCACCTTTAAATCCTAAAGACATCCAAATGGACCCTTTTGTAATATTCCCTTACACTTCTATTGAGTTTCAAGCGCGGGTCATTTAGTCCTCTTCTCAAAAGTCCTTCAGCTCCAAGAGAAGTAAAATGAATGTGTTTGTGTATAAGGAGGGAGAGGGAGTGAGTACAGGGTGGGACGAAATTGAAGAGGCCCCTCCAAGTGTGGCAGCAGCTGTCTGCCTCAAACACACACACACACACACACACACACGCAAGTGTGATGCATACAGAGGCAAAGGGCCACAGTGTCACTGTCTTGACTTAACAGAGATGCCATTGAGGGCCAAACTATAGGGGAATGCCATCCGAACTGAATCACTCACTGGTCAGTCTCTCTGTGGATAATTGACGCAATCAGGCACAGAAACTGTACAGGAACAGAAAGAAATGATGTTTCGAAAAAATGCCAAGCAATGCGAGACCCACAAGCTTCTGCTGTCGTAGCAAAACGGCACAACTCGCGTAGACCGCGAATGCATCAGCAATCATTTATCACATGCCTGAAATTCCAAGTGCATTACCCTGCACTGCATTTTAGATGAGGTGTAAAATCAGATTGGGCTTTCTAAAGCATGTAGACATGCAAAGTGTTTGTGCTTCTTCACTCCACAACATCCTCTCCTACAGTTCTCATTAGTAAACATATATAATTGAATCACAACCCAGGTTCACTGGAAATATGTTCCATTGCATTATGATATTTATGCACCTTTTGCAACACTTTCAAAGCGAAATGGCCAGTGAGTGCATGGTGCTAATAGTGTGTTCAGTTTTATTACACAACAACAGATGAATTTGAATCTGGCAACATTTCATTATGTTGGTTAATGTACGTATCGTGGCAGTTCGTAAATGAAATGTCTTGTGAGTGGCACTAAAAAGTTAATGCTCTTTTGCGTTTGAAAATAACGCACCACTATACACTAAAGATATATAGTATTAACAAAAGCATATGTGAGATAAAAAACGCATTTGCTGAAGTAACCATGGAATTTTAGCTTGCGTCTACGAGTCTTTTAGCAGATCATGTAGTCATGATTTGTTTCATGGGACTTGTACCAAGTGCTTCTCGTTGCAAATGCAATGCTGTCCCAGGTAAACAAGCAAGCAAGTTTACTACGTCAGAAAAAGCCATACATATGGATTGATGAAAGTATTAGTTTACAAATCATGCATTCAAATACAAAAGCATTTTGAGGTTGTAGCAAACTATTATGCAAAGAACCAAGCAAAAATAAACCTTTATCAAGATATAATCTGCCCCTATATTCATAATTTGTATGGAAAGTAATAAAAGCTATTGTTTTACTGCTTCTAGTGTTTCTTTCAGATGGAAACTGCAGTCAAATGTAAAGGTACGCTTTTGATACGAGTTTTGCAAAAATGTAGCTAGAGATACATATTTATAATGAGCCTAGATTGTTTAATCAGGTTTAGGCAAAATTCAGAATGTGACAGTCAGCTTCTTTGCATTTTTAAGTTTTTGAACTCATTTAAAACTCAATCCAGAGAACATCACCCACCAGTATGTTGAGATGGTTCAGTATTCTAGCTAACAAATTAGTTCAGTGGTCTCTAAGGAGACCAGAGCTGGAGAGTGTGTGAGAACTGACAGTTGGATCATTTGCAAGTGTGAGATCGTTCCGAGACGGAATAACCGTGACATGCTCGCATCTGCCTGCCAAAGCCACTCCATCCTGACTGTACAGTGATGAGCGCCGCACGCCGTGTGTGTGTGCTCAAAACACTCATAGACCCATGGTGTGCACTTTACAGGGGAGCTATGAGAAATGCAAAAGTTACATGCTGAGAAATATAAATTCTGCTAAAGCAGACTTCAAATCGTCTTTGATTAATAATACTAAAAAAAAATATTTTGAAAATAAATATAATTATAATATTGTTGTTTGATTTGTGGAAAAATGTTAAACAACTATTCAAACACTTGACTTACTTGACATACTTATGCACCTACTATTTAGTAACTTGAGTAATCAATGATAAATCACCCTGCAGTAGGGCTGCACAATTAATCCAATAAATGAGGTTACAGCTATAAATACGTAAAATTATAATATAATTATATAATGCGTAAATTATCTGTAGTGAGCCACCCATCCAATAATCGCAAAGAGCATTGTGCTTTTTTCTTCTGATAAGAAACAAAGTCTCCACTTTCAGATTCAGTGTATTTTACCACAAAACTCAAACAAAAAATGGCATTTTTATTCTCTTAAATGTGACATGACAGATCAATGTAGCACCTCAGTTCAAGCATGAGCTTTTTCACTTTAATACAAGTTAAGTTATAGCATGAAAAAACATGCATGAACATCAAAAGGTATGTTGAAAGATAAAGTACAACTTAAAGAAATCTATCATGTCTCATGCAATCGCTCAATCTCGTCAATAAAACAACCCGAGGAAAGTTATCCAGTGTTCACAGTTCGTTAGCTAGCTATAAAAAACACTTCATGGCCTGTTTGAATAAACTTGTTTATAAAAACTACCTTATGTGCAGTACAACTGAGTATTGTATACAAACATTTCAGTTTTTCAGTGTAAATATATCTGAAAATTAATATAATATGTTGGGCTCTGGTCTTAATTTTAACCTCTAATGTTATAGTAATGCACCAAATGAGATGGAACAGTTTTTTTTTTCGTTAAGAGGCAGAAATCATTCGGAATAATCGGCTATCTGTATTGGTGGAGAAATTTAGCATTGGTGCATCTTTAATCAATATTTAACTTTTTTCCTTGATCATGCTTTTATGAGACTGAATCTAACCAGACCAGCTCTTTTTTTTTTTTCTTTTTCTTTTACCAGACATGAGGAAACAGCCCTGTGTGTTTGGGTTTAAAGGCTATTAACCGACGGGATGACGGCTAAGTGTATAATAATAGAACTGGCCTGTCCAGACCTGAACACATGAAGACACACATGTGGGCACCTCCCCCTCACCATCTAATAGCTCTTTGGATGACATCACCCTCTCAAGTCTCATTCCCATCCATCTCCTCATGCTACAGCCCTGTCTTTAGGTCATTCTGTACACAGTAACCAGGATCGTCAGTGCTAACCAAGCCACATGCAAACGGATTCATTTATTGGATTTTGACTGGCAGAACAAAGGTGATTTTGCACTCATTAAACACCAACGTAATCTAACAGGACAACATCACATGAGTGACCTCCAGCAGATACAATGACGCATATGTGCGGTTAATATTGGCAGTGGCGTGTGGTCAGGGTGTCAGCTTGTGGGATTTTGTTAACATGATGGTTACAACCTGTACTCAAACCTGGACCTCTTTACAGACAGATGTGGGAGATAAGAGGAAGTGTATGGTATCAGGTTGGTCACAGAAATAACATAAGGTATGAGAGCATGTGCAAGTATGCATATGTCGCAGTTGAAATGCTCCAGCGTAAAGAGGGGTGTGTCGGGATGCCTTTCTGCAGAGAACACGCTGTCAGCTACATGTCAGGGCAAAGCCCAGGTTGGGTCACACCTGCCACTTGTTTGTTCACCATCCAACTCACTCTCTCTCTTTCTCTCTCTCTCGCTCTCTCTCTTTCTCTCTCTCGCTCTCTCTCTATCACTTTCTTTTTTACTAGTGACAGCATGAAACTAGAAAACAGCCTGGACTCCTAATTCTATAATGATGCTGCATTCTACAGAGGGAATGCATTGACGTCACTTTCCCGCCGGAACACGCCCCCCTCAGCCGGACTGAGTGGCAAAAGAGCTGCTGGGTGACTGGATTTAATTGGTGAATCTGCGAAAACGCGAGTAAAACAAACTATTATCAGTTTAAACTAAAGGTTGGACTTGATATAGTGTTCCTTACAGCTTACCAAAGATCCAATGATCCATGGATATTGAAATGCAGCCAGAAATCGTGTTTCCTGACATTGATATGTGCCTGATTTTGACGCCAGGGAAATACATAAAGCAAATTTGCCTGTGATCGCTTTACATGAATACAATATAGTTAGTTCTAAATCCGGGTGATCACTCGTATCAATGTTATATCATCATATCGTCCAGCCCTAAAACTTGTATAGTTTTTGTCAGTGTTTATTTAAAAACATCAGATTAAGCTTAATAAGCAGACAACGCACGTGGTCATGTAAACGTGGAAATCTGTTTTCTTTTATCAGAGTAATAAACAGCTTAAGCATTAACCGGTCGACACAGGTAGTTTTTTTGCCTCTTACGCCGATTTCGTGCGGCATGTAAACACATTAACCTGCTTTCTGTCGGCTTATTGAAGTGCGCATGTGTGAAATGTGACAGGAACGCATCCTTAAGTGCAGATTTAAGCACATCCAAACAAAGCGAACGTTTTGTAGGAAAGGAAGAAGGAAATATTACAAACGCAGACTATTTCATGACCCAGAAAAGGATAAAAATGTGCTCTCGTCTCGTGTAGAAGTAGAGGTGGTTCAGGTAACTGCATGAGAGGATAATATACGAGCTGTAAGTTTCCCGCTGACATGTTGCAAGTGAAATACTCGTTTGAGTATGAGTCAGATATGAAAATATACCTCAGATTTCTTGTCAAATGTAGTTGTACAGTCAATCGCAAAACTCTTTCCCATTTTAGATGTGTTTTTTGTGTGTTTCTTGCGGCATTCACACTGAAAACCAAATGCTGCCACTCAGTCTTTTTGCCACTCAGTGGGCATGACCGCAGTCCCTCTATATTGTAACTCTATGAGGATGCTTCAGATGTGTATTAGAAAGGAACCTTCAGTTAATGTTCCTTTCTTATTTCCCTATTAGTAAAAATAACATGACAGGCTTCACTAATACTAGTACTCAGCTCTCAAAGGGTCTGCAAGTATAAGGTTTTAATGTTGAGAGGTATGTTAACCCATCTAACTTTTAACATTTCCTTAAGCCCTGTTCACACCGCCAGGGACTTTGGCACTGTATGTTGCTAGTCTCTGTGAAGACGCTTGTGGCCGTTCCCAGTGCTATCGCTCTAATGCTATTGGTAGACTGCACATCTGCCCATTTCTTTAGAAAATGCAATGTAAAATGCAAAATGCATTAAATCGTTAACTAGATTAACAACTGATCAATCAACGAATTAAACTCACTCATACTGTCAAAAATTACTAAAACACTATTCGAATTTAATTGAAATCGATCAATTGAATAGGTAAAGCGTCAGATTTGCTTTGACTACAATGTTGTGATAAAAAACATATCCACACTGTTAGAAAATGTGGAAAACAACATCATTAACACCACAGGCTGGCATTAAACTGGTTTAAACAGAATCATGTCTTTGACTGTAACATTTGCCTTCCAGAACTAGTCTTTCTTGCTCTGTGATCTCAGATGCATCATAATGGAATAAGAACAGTGCAAACAAACTTTGTGCTTGAAAGCCCTTTGCTGACTTCAGCATTAATGGTTTTCCTAATGTCTTTCTAAAACTAACCACATGACTCCAACTTGCTAGCACTTAAAAACGTGACAGAAATAAACAACAACTTGTAAAGCAAAGTTTGTCAAGACAAACCTTCCAATGATGGCTTGACAGGGATGTTAGTCTGAAGAGATGTAAACCCAGATTTAACATAGATGGAAGCCTTCTTAGTCAGAAAAGCCTGCAGTCTGTAATGAGTTTGGTGAACACAACTTCCAATCTCTAGGAGGAAGTAACCAGACAGAAGCACAAAAATGTAATCTCGTTTTGGTTTCTTCGAATGCAGACTAAGTAACATTAACTAAGGTTAAATAAAAAAGTGTTATTCACTCTTAATTTAAACAATTAGGCTACTTGAATTTTACTTGAACTTTAAATTTTAAAGTTGTATCTCTTAACATTAGTCAATGCACTATGAATGAACATAAATAATCAAGGTATAATTAATATATTCATTTTTTTATATTTAAAAAGTACAGTTCATTTTCATGGTACAGTCCTGTTTAATTTATATATACATATATATATATATACTGTTGTACAACCAATTAGGGCTGGTCCGAATACCATTTTTTGAGCTTCGAAGCTTCGGTAGTAATCGACATTGAATATTAAAGGCAGGAATCTCTATGTGTCTGTCTGGCCATTTGCATTATTATTATTATTTCGAGAACCGTTCATCCAATCGACTTCACACGGGAGTGCAGTCACAGTGTTGCATTTGGTGCAATATAGATGGACACGCGAGACGCGACACATTCAGAATTTAAACTTTTAGTAAAACTACAGAACAGCGCGAGCGGGAAGCGGCGCACCTCACGCGGGCAGGGCTTATATTCTCTGAAAACGGACACTGCACTAGTGATATAAAACGCGCACACACAGGTCTGTTAAATTAAGCAATACTTTTAGGGTAAGGTTTTTCTGACTAGTCTAATATTTTTCTGACTTGTAATTACTGACACAGTAAAGGGTAGATTTAAATTAATAAAAAAACGAAATTTAAATAAAGAAAAACGAAATTTAAATTAAGAAAAAATGAAATTTAAATAAAGAAAAACAAAATTTAAATAAAGAAAAACGAAATTAAGTTAAATTAAAAACGAGATTAATTTAGATTGATAATAACGGTAAAAAGGCTAATACATTTTGTTTCTATTATTTTATTTTCCACAATGTCAAAGCAATGCAGCTTAACCCAAAACACAAGCTCATGCACTTCGGTCCGCTGTTCTGCGCAGAACACTCCCGTTGCTGGAACACTTAAGCGTCGGTTCTATTTCTAGCATGCACATTTTCCGCGCCGCGCCTGACGCGTCTCACGCAGGCAGTGTGCAAACTCCAACCTGTTAACATGGGAGCCGGTAAAAACGGACACGCCATGCAGCCAGTGAGTCGCCGGCCTTATTCAAGTGCGAATGAGAACCGTTTCGCGGGGGATCCCAGGTGTGCAAAAAAAAAAAAATTATTAAAAATAAACGAATATTCGAATGTCAAATTTTCAAATCGAATACCAACCCACCGAACGATTATTCGAATATTCGGGTCCAGCCCTAATTATAAGCATACAAACATCAAAGACTAAAACTCTGAAAGGGCCTTAGTAAAGCAAGTGGCCAGCACTTCTCTTAGACTTAATGACTGAAAGCAGCTCACACTTGCAAGTGGCACATTGCTTCTGCATTTCTCCATCCAAAACTAAAAACATAAGAAAAGAGAACTGAGAGGAGCAGATTCTACTTCTCATTTCTCCCATTTTCCACACATGGTTTCAAATCAGAACACACACAATTTGGGCCAACAACCTGAAACTTATCTAGTGTCCATTGCAGGAAACTATAATGTTGATTCTTATCCTGTATAACAAATCTAAAATTAAAAAGTAATAATAACTCTTATCAAAAGACACGATGATTTATGTAAATGTTTTTGTAACATTTGGAAAACCAAAATGCTAAAGAACCATAAGTTGTTTTTTTGTCACACTAGAGTCTCAATTCACAATGTTATGTTGTTTTGAACTGCACTACGTTTGCAAAATGCTTTTGTTATCAATGAGAAAACCCTAGAAGCTGTTTACCACCACCACATATACTCTCACTGGCCACTTTATTAGGTACACCTTGCTAATACTGGGTTGAACCTCCTTTTGCCTTTAGGACTGCCTTAATTCTTCATGCCATAGATTCAGCAAGATTCTGGAAACATTCTTCAGAGATTTTGGTCCATATTGACATAATAGCATCACTCAGTTGTTGCAGATTTGTCGGCTGCAGATCCATGACGCAAATCTCCCATTCCAGCACATCCCAAAGTTGCTCTATTGGATTGAGATCTGCTGACTGTGGAGGCCATTTGAGTATAGTGAACTCACTGTCCTGTGCAAGAAACAAGTTTGAGATGACTTGAGCATTGTGACATGGCGCGTTATCCTGCTGGAAGTAGCTATCAGAAGATGTGTACATTGTAGTCATTAAGGGATGGACATGGTCAGCAACACCACTCGTTTAAACGATGCTCAATTGGTACTTAGGAGTCCAAAAGTGCAGAGAAAACATCCCCCACACCATTACACCACCACCAGCAGCCTGAATCGTTGATACAAGGCAGGATGTATACAGCTAATTCTGACCCTACCATCTGAATGTTGCTGCAGAAATCGAGACTCATCAGACCAGGCAAAGTTTTTCCAATCTTTTATTGTCCTATTTTGGTAAGCCCATTCGAATTGTAGCCTCAGTCTCCTGTTCTTTCTTAACTGAGAGGAGTAGCACCCGGTGTGGTCTTTTGCTGCTGTAGCCCATCTGCTTCAGGTTCGATGTGCTGTGCATTCAGAGATGCTCTTCTACATACCTTGGTCGTTTGTAACGAGTGGTTATTGGAGTTACTGTTGCCTTTCCATCAGCTCGAACCAGTCTGGCCATTCTCCTCTTACCTCTAGCATCAACAAAGGATTTTCTGCCATGCACTGGATATTATCTCTTTTTCAGACCTTTCTCTAAAAACCCTAGAGATGGTTGTGCGTAAAAATCTCAGTAGCTCAGCAGTTTCTGAAATACTCAGACCAGCCCTTCTGGCACCAACAACTATGCCACATTCAAAGTCACTTAAATCACTTCAATTTCTTCCCCATTGTAATGCTCAGTTTGAACCTCAGCAGATCGTCTTGACCATGTCTACATGCCTAAATGCATTGAGTTGCTGTGATTGGCTGATTAGATATTTGCATTAACAAGTAGCTGAGCAGGTTTACCTAATAAAGTTGCCAGTGAGTGTAACTAATAGGCTAACAATTTATTTCCATATTGTGCTCACCTCAAACTCAACCATACTGTGGTTCATATGAACCAATCTTCAGATTCTTATATTTAAACAGTCTCAACTGTAGTTGATAGGTGTTCACCAAATATTGGACGACTATTCAACTAAACAAATGAACCCAAATAAATGGTCAAATATTTTGCTTTACCATAAAGACCTGGAGATTCTTGAAAGGACAGGGAAGACTAGGGATAGTTCAACCACAAAAGTAATATTATGCCCTCGCGCATTCCAAACTTTTATTCATATTAGATATTTTTAATGAAAACGAATGAATGTATTCTACCTTTTTGTAAAAGCATTAAGGAAATGTTGATTTCTAATGAGTTTAAGATTGTATAACAGTTCTGGGGTCTCTCCAAAGCATTCTGAACATCAGACCCAACCCCATTCCACATTACAACCATGCAAATCATTCTAAAGTCCCCTAGGGTGTAGAGGAACAATGCAGTTCTTGAAAGACTTTCGCACTGGAGCGTCAAGAGTTTTTGGCTACCCTGGCCTCGCTAACGTGCCACATGAAGAGAGGAAGACTAGAAGGAGGGGAAGCTACAAAGACCTTCTGTTTTGTTCCAATAGCTCTGTAAAATCTTTGTCCGTGAGAATTTTTTTTTTTATCTATGGGATACAGCTGTGGCTATTTTAACGTCCGCACTTGTGTGTCAAACAGATGCAGCATTAATGACAGGTACTGATGCATGCTTTGCCCTTATATTGTCACGTTAGTTCATCATCATCACTGTCATAGTCGTTTATGGCATGGAGGAGGACCACCCTTGTCTTGCACCCTTGAGATGGCTTCAAAAACCAATGTTCTGAAAAGCACCGCTGGCCTTGCAGAGTAAATAGCTAAGTAGACTCTTCTGATAAAGACCTACACAGTATCAATGGAGCAGAAAGAACAGTTCTCAAGGTTTCTTGCTGCATTCCAGCCGATTAAATCACCTGCCATTTCAATCTTCATTTCGCTCTGTATGTTTTTTGTTTTTTTTGACTCATTCCATTTCTTACCCAATGATCAAACAGCAGCCTGGTCAATCTTACCCTTGCTTATTTTGAATGCCAAAAGGTGGTTCCAGGCTGAAAATATGTGGCTGCACTGGCCCCTAAATCCTGCTGGTCTTAAAGGCCAGGAGGTAGGATAATGTCCAAACCATGCAAGGTTTTTAAAATAACGTCATGAATTGCAACTGAATTGCATGAAACTAATCTGCAACCATTATAGTAAATGAAACTGTTTACACTGAAAGCAGATGTGGTGATGCAACACACATTCAATTGTTGGATATCCCATTCCAATTTAAGTAACACTACCATTCAAAAGTCTGTAAGATTTATTTGTTTAAGAAGTCTCTTATCAAAACCGCATTTATTTGATCAAAAAGACAGTCAAAACAGAAATAAAACAGTGTGGAAAATAATAAAAATTTAAAATAAGTTTTCTATTATAATATATTTAAAAAAGTAATTTATTCCAGAATTTCCTGTGTTGGCAAAGTCCTTCAGAAATAATCATGATACATTTTTTTCAAGAATTCTTTCTATATAAAATTCAATATAAAAGCATTTATTTAAATAAGAATATCAGTAATATAATGTATGGAGTCTTCATTGACATTTTTGTTTAATTTAATGTATCCTTTAATGTATTTATGATGCTTATAAATATAATAATAGTGGCAGGAGCTAGTTTCAAATGTGACACTACCGTGTGGTACGTAAGATTTGAAAGAAATTAATACTTTTATCCAAAGTATTCATTTCTTTCAAATCATACGTACCACACGGTAGTGTCTCGTTTGAAACTAGCTCCTGCCACTATTATTATATTTATAAGTATCATAAATTTAAATATATTGCTAGGAAATATATGTTAACTTAATAAAATAATGTCTGACTGTTGCAGCTAAAGTTAGTGATGGCATGAAGACATCGAATTACTTTAAATGCTAAAAGGTGTAAACTTTATTTTCATTGTTTTTTTATTAACAAATATCATAAGTTAATTCACTGCTTGAATTGTATTAGTTTACAAGCCGACTTAAATTATTTGGAATGTTCAAATGTTTTCAAGACTCCGGAGCAAAGACTTGATGAAAACAATGATGCAGCAGTTTTTGTGTGTGTATGCAGGTTTTGCAGTAACATAGTCAGTTACATCATTGTTCAGCTCTCGAGCCAGTGGAACTGTGGGATGATTTTGTTACTGTGTTTTTTTCTTTTTCACAGCAGGACTCCTTAACTTTATGTAAACTAAAGAATTTTTCAGAGGTGACATCTATTCCAATTCCTTCTGTCCAAGTATTTTGCGAGATATTTTGTTCTGTCTAATCCACCAGGCTTCCAATAAGCTGTTAAAAATTGTGGTGGCGTATTCATACACCAACCAGGTTGTCCTTAATGCAGCATGGCAACATTGCAGGGCTTTTACACAAGCAAGCCGCCAAAAGCAAGACTACATGGCGCTAAATGTGCGAAACCGTAGCCCTAAAAAAAACGTCCAACTCAAGTCAACTCAGACCTTAAGACAATTAACAGGCAGAGAGCTTACCTTTCAAACACAGTTTGCAACGGCAGTCAGGGCAGAGCCGAGAGGGATGTGTCTGTTATGTGTAGCACGAGTGAGTCTTTATCAAAAATACCAGTCTTTTACATGGAGCTCAGAAGGGACCTCTCCCACCTCTAACTTCCTGTGTATGGGTAATCAGGCCCTCCCAGAATGCCTTAAAACCACGACCACTAAATCAGAGAGGCTAGGGTGGACTGAAGGCAGACGTGGAGAACAAACAAACATACTCATGCTTGCTGACAGAACACTTCAGAAAGAAAAAGCATGCAAAACATATTCTTGAACTATTTGGAAGTGTCCTAGAGTCAGAAAACTCAAAATAAAAATTTCTTAAAGATTAGTTCAGCCTAAAATAAAAATTGTGTCATCATGTACTCATGACCCTTATGTGGATCTAAAACTGACTTTTTTTTCTTTGGAACTCCAAAATAAATTTTTAAAGAATACAATGGCTACTACTAGAGGTCGACAGATTGATCGCTTTGACGATTAATCGGCACTGAAAACTGATTGCTGAAACTAGATTTTGCATTAGTGGAAAACAGCAGTATGTTTGCCATTGAGGCTGAGAGGGCGCTAACATTTGACAAAAATACACTCAATACCGACCCAAATATTTAATGTCACGATTGTTACAATCTATTTGCATTAGTTTATATCCATTTGTTTGCATTCGATATGCAGCGAAGTTGCATATTTAAAGCTAGTAAAACATAAATCAGAAATGCATTTAATTTCAGTTCCTTTTTTCATCATTACTGTAATGCATATTTTGATTAGATAATAATCAAGTGTTCTAAAATAGAAGCAAATAAAGTGAGAGAGTATACATACAATATACATTTGTGTCTAATTACAATGCTATGGCTTTTGTGTAGATATTTTAAGATGGCCATCTTTAAGCATGACTGTTTGGATTTACATGAAATGGTGACACTACAATAATAATGAATTTGTAACATTAACTAAGGTTAAATAAAAGTGTTGTTCACTGTTAATTTCAACAATTACTTGAATTTTACTTGGACGTCAAATTTTAAAGTTGTACCTCTTAACATTAGTCAATGCACTATGAATGAACATAAATAATCAAGGTATAATTAATATATTCATTTTTTTATATTTAAAAAGTACAGTTCATTTTCATGGTACAGTCCTGTTTATTTATATATATATATGGACTAGTAATCGATCAAATTCACTATTGGGTCAACCTCAACCCACTACAATACAATGAAAATGAATGGGGACTGGGACTGTAAAGCTCTAAAATGATAAAGCACTATAAAAGTATCAACAGTCAACAATAACAGTCTTTATGGCATCTTTATTAATTATACCACATCTTCTGAAGCTGTATAGTTGCTTTGTGTGAGGAAAACACCAAAATGTGATACTCAAAGTTGTTATTCACTGAAAACCTTACAGAAAATTAGAAATTATGTGGTTATGACTATGACATTTGGTTGCAAGACATGCAAAAACCAGTGAAGTTTGGCAACAAATACTGTCAACATGACATTTTTATAATCAATAAGATTTATGTAGTCAATTTCAGAGTTGTGGTGGAGGTTATTAGTATTACCGAAATACATTACCAAAATACATTGCATGGTTTAAAAGACTTGGAATATAGTGCATTAGTCATATGGAAAAACTTTTCACTTTCATAATATGGAAAAGTGCCAGTATTTTCTTCAAAAATGTATCTGTGTTCAATGGAAAAGTTATACAGGTTTAGAATGACATGAAGGTGAGTCAACGGACAGAATTTCATTTTGGGGTGAAGCATTCCCAAGTACAAAAAAAAAAAAAAAATGGCATGTGTTATCAAGAATGAAATGCCTATACTTGACAAACCACAACAATTTAAAATATTTGCATCCATTGAATTGAAGGAGGGTGCTTTATTCCTGTAATATATTTCAAAGCAGCGTTCTGAAGCACTCAAGCTCTGCCCCCTGAGCAGCTCACCAGCCCATTACAATCTAATGTTTTCCAGGCCTGTGTAATCTAATCGAATGCGAGAGTGACCCACCGAAATGAAGCTATATCACACAGTGATTCTCTTAGCCGCACAAAAAGAGCAGACCATTTAGAAGAACAGATTTAGAGAGATTTATAAAGCACCTGCCATATTATGAGGTCACCTGCTAAATAACTTTTCATGGGTGAAGCAATATGGGTGTCTCATGTCTCATCTTTTAGAAATCTCCACATTCATCCTAGAATTATTATACATACACTTTTTTTTTTAAATCAATGGTCAACTAAATGGAAAAAGAAAAGTGCATCTCCATTTTTATGCAAATTTCCATCATTATCTTAAATGTGCAGGAATATATTCATTGCCGCTGTCTTGAACCTTTTATTTTAAAAGCAATCACTAGGACGGAATGTTGGAGACCGTACAGGCTCAGCCAATATGGCTGCACTCACCTGTGACTAATAAGAAAGGTGCGCCTAGCCTACATATTGCTTCAGTCGTGTGCAAAATCCCAAACTCTTATTTTCCATGTGCGTCTCAATTGGCCTGGTGCCGTTTTACTTGAATATTATCACATTTGTCATTGTTTTCTCTACCTGCAACCTTAACATGAACTATACTGACACCACACACCAGTGCTGGAATGGCCAAAACAACAGTAAAAACAAGCAGGACAGAGTGAAGTTAGCTAATGACAAGCAAGATCCTCAGGTCAGGCCACACATGAGTTGCTAACAAAACATTTATGTGAATAACGAGATAGAATGTCCAACCTCAAACGTTAATGCCTTTTCTCACTTTTTTTTTTTTTTGGTGGAAATATTTTCACACAGTTGAGCAAAAGCAGGGTTTGTTTTCTATCAACACCTGACAAAGTTTGCCACCATGTGCTTAATTTTTTTTCTGCAGAAACAATATGCACAAAAAACAAAACAAAAAAGAAGTGAGCTATAACCAAACATGAAGTTTGGACTGCTTTGTTCTGGAATGCTTTATTCTGCAATCCACTTTCAGTATTTGTGGTCTGGAAGACATGAAAGTATAAGGTCCAGCAGAAGAAAGGTTGAAATAAAACACTGTGCTCTTGGATAAATTCCTCAGTCTCCCTTGTCTTCATGCTCTATGACCTGGACTCTAAAAGCAGCAAGTTCAAAGTATTGTGGGAGATCTGGGAGGAAATCTGAAATCCCCCTCTGTGTCAGGACATTATGTGAGAGAAAGAGAAACAGAGAAAGTTAAAAAAGATAGTCAGTATGTAAGAAGGGATGGGCCTGTTGTCCCAACCTTGATTCAAATAACCTTGGGAATGATTCAGGCAGCTGTGCAGTCCTGCCCTCACAGAACACCCATTCTCAATCATGGTATTTTTTTTTATATGAAGCCAAGCCCTTAGTAAGGTCATCCAGAGAGCTAACATGCTAGTCCTTAACCCACAAACACTTTTGAATCAATCCTATCATAACAACCATAAAACTATAAGTTCAATCCAGTCCAGAAGGTACAAAAGGTAAAACTTCATTTGAAATTGTACAAAAACTGCATCTAATGAATACACACTTGAACATAACATCAGGTACAGCTATCAATACAGATTTCCTGGTTCAATTCCGATTCAATCAAGGATGGGAATTGATTTTGGATCAATGTGAGTCACTCATGTGAGTGACAGGTTGTTGCGAGAGCAGCGGTGCACCAGTGTTCTACAATGGAAGAGAGTAAAAGTGTGTTGTCCATCTTTTTTACAGTCTATGCTTCCAATAATAAGACCATCTCTGGTGCAAAAGACGAGCATGTGCTAATGCTGTGAGAGAGGAATAAAAGAGGTTGAGTGACAGCAGTGTCTGCCTCCACCAGGCTACAGTAAAATAACACGGTTACAAGGTGTGCATAATTTTAAATTACTTTATTAAATAACTCCTGACCAATTGGCAATAACAGTACCTGCTAAGTTTGTATACTGCTGCTCTCCTTCTACTCTCTTATGAACTCTTCCCTCTCTTTATTAAAGCTCCAGGTGAAGGGTTGCCAGATATCACAAAAAAGCAAAACAAGCTCCTTAAAATGCAAAACAATAAGCAGAGCAGACATGGCAAAACCATACCGGGGAACAATTACAATATAACTAGAATCCTAATATCCTTCAAAATATGAATAAAAAAAGTTCAATGGACGATATTATAAATTGATTGGTGAAGTAAAATGAGATTGAATAGGCTAATAATAATTTAACAAAACTTTAATAAAAGTTTAATCACACCTGAGCAGTAGGTATGTTTCAGATCACCCGTTTCTGGAGCAAATCGAAAATCGATTCAAAATTCGAGAATCATTTTATATTTGAATCATGAGCCCAAGAATCGTTTTGAATCAAACCGTGAGATTCCAAAAGATTCCCACCGCTAGTAAACATGTCATCAGAGAAGAGATGCCGCTGCAGGAGGGAGGATTATTTTGATTAAAGATCACGAGGGAACATATGTGCATGGATAAACCATTTAAAAAATAAATAGGCTACTGCATTATTCCTTCATTTTTAAGAATTGAATAAGAATTGTCAATTTTTATTTCATGGTGTTTTTAATATTAAGTGACTTACAATTGGACATTTTAGATTTTATTGTTTTTGCTCTATTTCACCAACGAAAATAGTACCAAACAAAGCCACGGCAGAACACACAGTGCAATGAATCATTTTCCTTTCTTTGTTTTTGGTTAGCATAATTATAACTGGTTAAGAAAAGCTCTTTTGATTAACTAGCAGAGACATGAAAAGTATGTCTATAAAATCTTTAAGTGTCTACTTTTTGCTTATTTGATGTTAAAATCATTATATAAGTCGCTTTGGAATGCAAGTCGCAGCACATTTTAGAAAATTAAAAAACGAAAATGCAGTGTGTTTGATTAGGTTTGGAGCAAAAATCTGCAGGACAGTGGTCCTCCAGGACCGAGTTTGCCCATCCCTGCTTTAGAGGGTATGCACACGATGTCACAGAAGGTGGAAGTTACTGCGGTTACACTCACTGAGTGGCAAAAGACTGGGTGGCAGAGTTAGTATCTGACTAAAAAGACTTTCAGTTTGAACAGGCCTTTATTGAAGTCGCCATCTTTGATATTTACTTCTTTCACTCACTGTCATTATGGTTACACACTTTATTGCAATAATTTAAAAGGGGATTCACTTTGGTTGCTTGTTCATTCAGGCAGTGTATTCAAGCTGCTACTGAAAGCTGTTCTATGAACGGGACGATTTAAGAGTCAATACCATTGACAATCACAAACACAGACTGTGAATGCAGCCTATGAGAAACAACAACAGCCCTTAGCAGTAGAAGATCATGTAATGCAGGGAACATCCTATGCAGCAGGACCAGCTGAATAAATAACATGTACAAGGCTAGAAAATAACACCAGTTGCAACAGTCAAAATAAAAAACCTGATGTACATAGGCTACCACAAACTACAGCTGACACAATCAGTTGTTGTTCTTGGAGAACGGAGGTTAGGGCTTTCTTAACCGGTGCATATGCTTGCTGAAAAAATGACACGCATCAAAAACTATGGCGAAACATGACTCCGTAATAAAGCTATGCAATAACATTTCTCTCACCTTAAGCCTTCAATTGTGGCGTGTTCTCTGGGAAAATCCGGTATTGTGAAACTTCACCTATTGATCCATTGAAAAGTATGCAAGATGAAACCATGGAGCTAGAGAGTCTAGTACACAAAAGTGCACATGGTCCTACTTCCAGCTGTTTCCATCAACAACATTACCTTCAAAGCAAACTAGTACAGTTTAACTAGGAGACCCACCATCCATAGTGTTTAAAAACCATCCCGGCTGTGGCAGTCCTTGGATATTGTTCTAAATAGCTTCTGTCTCTTATTCCACACGGCTCCCTTTCCAAATTACCGCCAATGTGGCAGATACGCAGGACAAGAACGGCAGCATGTTTTCAAGTCGAGGTCATTCCATATCAATCATTTGGGCAGAGAGAGAGAGAGAGAGAGAGAGAGAGAGAGAGAGAGAGAGAGAGAGAGAGAGAGAGAGAGAGAGAGAGAGAGAGAGAGAGAGAGAGAGAGAGAGAGAGAGAGAGAGAGAGAGAGAGAGAGAGAGAGAGAGAGAGAGAGAGAGAGAGAGAGAGAGAGAGAGAGAGAGAGAGAGTGATCGATAGCCTTTAACAGCAATCCCAGGGGAATGGCCTGGTTTCATTTCCTCTCTACAGTTGGTTTAGTTTCTTTATCTCTCCTTCAGCAGAAGAAATGTGAGATGAGAGCCAGTACAGATGCAATGTCTGGACTTCTAAAAGCTGCACTTAGATGGGATTCAAACATTAACTAAAGAGCTAAACAGAGTGCGGAACAGGGCAAAAACGTAAGCAGAAGCAGAGAGGGACTTAATCATTTACAGTTTACCATCACGCTTGGCTGTGGGACAACAGATGAGCAACCGGTCTCAACTGAGCAAAAACACACAGATACAAAAGTGGAAGTTTCCACTTCGCTGGCAATTTTCATCTTCCTGGTCATCTGTTCCCAACACACACTTTGAGAAAAAGACATCCTGTTTTTCCTCCATTGTCACTCGTTCGCTACATGGTTGGTCACGACTAAGTTTAGACTGGTTTATGTTGGTGGGGAAAGGGGGGGCTTTTTTAAAGTCTCCAAATGAAAAAGGGTATCCTTAGCTTGTTACACATAAGTTGCAAAAACAATAATGGTTAACATGCAGTTGCAAATGGAACACGCTGCTGTTTAAATCACAATCTATCTCTAGATATTGTGCAATAACAGGTTTTAAGCCAGGAGGACTAGCAACAAGACATTTCTCTGTGACCTGACTTATGATATTATATTGCATGTTATTATATACAATATTAATACAGAGCTCAACAGGATTTTTTGAAGGGGCGGGTAAGTGAAAGAGAATTTTACTTGCCCGACCGGACAAGTAGCCTGATTTAAAAAAAAGAAAAAGAAAAGAAAAGAAAAATTACCAGGAAAGCCCAGAAACTTCAGTCACCAAAAATTGTTGATAATATTGATTGATAGTGGATATGTTGACATCTACAAGTTCGCAACAGTTGATGTTCAGGCAGCTTGTCTGTGTTTGAGAGAGACTCTCGTGGAGAAATCATAACAAATGAGTGCAACAGCACACACAACAAAACTCACAGAAACATACTGCGGTAAAAATTATATTTATAACATATTATAGATTTAAACAACATCACACAAACACATGTTCCCAAATATCAACACAATTGCAAATGTGATATTGACTTTATACAACAGTTCAACAAACAAGTAATATTATGTGACTTACATTTTAGACACAATATTGGCTGTTTTTGCTCTATTTCGTCAATGAAAATAGTTTGAAACAAAGCTATAGCAGAACATATTTTGTTTTTTTTATGAACACATGAACATATTTCTTAATGAACACTTGCCTTGAATAATTACTCTTAATCAATGTTTGATTAACTGAGAAATACTTAAAGGCTACATGCCATTGTTTTAATTTGGAATATATACATATACCACTTGTATTTAACAGATGATGAAACAAAGTCATCCAAGGCACTCACATGGTTAAACTAATGCTTTAATGATTTAGCCCAGTGTATTAGGCCTAAAGGATTTTTAGTTCAACCACGTGAGTGCTTTTTCGTGCAAGATGTTTTATCATATGTTTCTAATAATAAATCATATAATAATATTTTCAAATATTAGTATTTAATATTTTTATATATTTTGTAAAAACTGTGTTTACATTTTTCTTATGTTTGAACAATTTTGAATATTAATTATAATTATATAATTATTATTTATGCTACTACAACTACTACTACTAATGAATATAAATTAAAAAAAAAAAAAAACTTTGCACAACATTCAAAGTTGAGTTGCTTACATTCAGTAGCCCTAGAAATTAAGTAGAAAATACAATCACACCATTAAATATTTAGCTGGACATTTTGCAACACATCTTAACTCGGCTAATCAAAACAACATAGTCCCCAACCTGATTTTCCTACCTCTGTCATCAAAATGATCAAGACTTAAAGCTACAGTTAATAGCAAAACACAAGACATGATGCAGGACTAGAAGGAGCGACACTGTTTTTGATTTGCATCTTTCCCTGCAGAGCTGCAGTCCAGCATTAATGTGATTTGGCCATGGCCATATTGGCTAATGGTATAGAGGTTCCCTCTCTCCATTAACCGGGCTTTAATATGGCTGCTCTCAGGAAGCCCACGAGTTACATAAGAGACATTTCAAAAACAATTCCAACCTCTTCCGATCTCTTCCACTTCTGGTCACGAGACTGTAAAGCCAGTAAACACATCGATGAGCGCTCTAATGCACACACAAAACCACAAACGCTCATAAATGGACTGTAGAACAAGTGAGAGTCCTCTTCGAGCAACGCTGGAGGAAAAGTTCAATAGAAATACTATGGCTATAGTATTTCTATTGAAAAGGTTCAATAGAAATACTATGGCTCTTCCAAAACAGGATACCAGACTGGCAGCCCGGGAACACATGGCACACAGAACTGGAAAGAATCTGAAGCATAAAGGAGCATCATTCAAACAGCTAGTCTTGTATTTACCTGTTGAGGTTGATTGTTGGTAATCCCAAGTGTTTGGCAAACTGATCTTGCCTTTGCGCTGTTGATGTTCTGAAAATATGGAAGTTCTGTCTCACTTTTGCTCCATTGCTAGTCTGCAACTCCCTACTCCAATAACCCATGACCAACAGGAAGTAGACACAATAGACTGAAAATAACGAGAGGCCTCCTTCTCCCCCCTTTCTCCCTCTCTTCTTTTTCCTACACTCCACCTTCCCTTAGAGGACAACAACACCCTTTTCAACACAGTGAAGAAGAAAGGTCGCAGTCACCCAAGTGATGCCTGTTGAGACTCTTTGCTCTGTAGCTCCGCCAGGATTGCAAAATAAGCTCATTGGGTCTTTTCCCATACACATCAAAACACAACATACCAATTAGAAAGAACTTGCTGATGCAAAGCCTCTGCATATAAAGTTCCAGATATCTCTTTTAAAGTCGTAATTGAATGTAAGTACTATGCTATGGGTAATGGGTAAAAAAAAAAAAAAAAAAAAGTATGCTAAATATAATAAATTAATAATAAGTATTATACTACGTTCACAAGTTTGGCCTCAGTAAGATTTGTTTTAAGACATTACCACTTTTATTCAGCAGTGATGCATTCAATGAATCGAACATGAAAGTAAAGACTACAACAGTTACAAAAAATTCTATTTCAAATAAAGGATGTTAATTTGAACAAAGTTATGAAAGAAAAAAATTAAGCAGCACAACTGTTTTCATCATTGATCATAATAAGAAATATTTCTTAAGCACCAAATCAAACCATATTAGAGTGATTTCTGAAGGACCATGTGGCACTGAAGACTGGAGTAATGGCTGCTGAAAATTTGTACAAAAATAAAATAATATAAATATAAATAAGCCCCACTAGGAAATACCGAATGGTTAATTATGCTTTTTGCAAATGAAATACTAACAGAATCCAGATATAAGATCTATGAGATAACTATAGTTACTGTATGTAAGATCAGAATGCAAGCAGAATTCATAGAAGTTGAGTGTGCGTGTGTGCGTGCATGTGTGTGTGTGTGTGTGTGTGTGTGTGTTACACACTTGCAGTCTTTCTCACTTCTCTCCAGTAGCCTCTTGTGATAACATATAATGTCATCCCAGTCACCCAACATAATCCAATCTCAGCCCGATGCTAACCACAGGAAAATCACATTTAGTGCACAGGCTAGAATTTATTTGGGCCAAATCTAATTGTCCCAATATACCTAAAGAAGACAGTGGTACAGGAAATGGACCCATGGCATAGTGGAGATAAGGAAAAAGAGGCAGCATCCCAGAGCATCCTTCACACATTTCTCTGGCACTGATTAGATAAGTCCCAAAAAAACACCAGCTCTGGTGTTTTCCATTTAGTTATTTATGACTTCCATATAACTCTGGAGCAAAGGAAGACTTCTTAAGTGGTAAATACAATGCATGACATGTTGCAAGTCATTTTGACTTGTTTAACCTTGAGCATTAGTGTCCCAAAAGACTGTGAGAGACAGATGACTTGTGACCAGATTTTTCTACTGAAATCTCATCCACATCTGTACAGCAGAACTGGATCTGAATGACTTTTGAACATATTGAGACATCCTTTAATGAACGCTGCCATCAAGACATCCTACATCAAGAGAGCCTACAAAGGTCTGTGCAGTTTAGACAATATTATTTGCAGTATGATTTGTAAGTACACAGTATACATTAACTTTATAACGGTTGAGTTATCGTTATTTTCTGCACTCTCACACACATAGCCTACACATTTTTGTCCCTATACTTGTGCCCATTTCTGAGATATGTGTTAATTTTAACCTAGCAGTATTGTAATTTTTAAATAATAGTTGAGTTAAATAAAACAGCCGAGCGTGTTGGGCCAAACATTTAAACCAACCCGAAAACCCAGCACTGGGTCAAAATGGGACAAACCAAAAGCAAAAATGCTCCAAATTGGGTTGTTTTATAAACAGCCCAAATCATAATCATCAGACATAAAATAATTTAAACAAATGTAATCATTCCTAAATCATATAAATAGCTAGACATGAAAAAAAAAAAGAAACCTCTCCAAACCACTTCTTTTTTTTTTTTATGTGGCTGTGCACACACATAAATTACAGTCTTGTTAAAGTCCAAGCAGGTGGTGAGGGGTGAGAGGTGTGTGTACGAGACATGATTTCAGCCCATTAGAAGCAGTGACCCCCTACAGGAGAACATCGTGTTCAGGAGCAGACTGGGAGAAAACATGCCTGCAAATCACTAGTTACAGGTGCATAGCTGTGATCTCCTAATGAGCATATGGCAATGGAGGCGGAGGTGGGAATGGAGCTAATCTAATCAATTGATAGAAGAATAATGAGTTGTTTATGATTAGAGAATATTTGAGAAAGTCTGTCAGTGATGTCACATTAAAGTATAAAAAACATTTCTTAGAAATATACAGTATAAGAGGCAAAAGAGTCAATTGCAGTGAGGGAGCAAATATATTTAAACAATATATATAAAATAATTATGTAAACATAACTTGAAATATTATATGTGATACAATATATTTTATGTTTTTGAACACTATATTCAGGATTTTTCCTGAATTGAAAATAATTTAGCGGCTGACAAAATTAATCTTTGTCCCACCAAAGATTTATTTGACCATTTAATGTGACGATGCCTGCCGTTCTGCAGTTCCACTAATAGAGCTGGTAAGTCCCGCCCCTTCCGCTAACCCCACTGGACCTCTAGGTTGAAAAATCGTCAATGCAAATGAATGGGAGAAAATAATTATTTTCTGGTCCCGTTTGAATTGTGCCATGAATGTGAACATATGTTGTCTGTGAATTTTTTATATAACTTTTCGTGTAAAGAATGCTACAATTTAGCGGGTACAAGTTAGACTTTGTGTGAGAGCACTTTGTGGACTACAACTCTTCGCTGCTTTCGACGCGTTTGAAACGTCACCACCACTCGCACACAGACACTAGCTCACGGATCCCGCTAAACATGGCTGTGTCATGGCTTTGGCAGTGTTAAGCTTTGAACCAATCACAGACATCTGACAACATCTTTTGAGCGCATGAACACAATGGCCAATCAGATGTGATCAAGTTAGTCAGAGTGCAACTGGGATTATTAAGCTACACTAAAGTAGTTATGTTTTTTATTTATTCAGGCAGTTTAGAATATTTAATGCTTTTTTGGTTTGTTTTTCATCCTATATATTCGTTACCTGTTTTTTTTTAATTTTATATATATACCTGAAGATTTTATTAAAAAATATATACAATGACAGTGCACTATATATATATATATATATATATGCACTCTTTCAGACTATTGATTTAAAAGCGTGTTTTTTGTTTTGTATACAAGGATGGAGTGAAATTGCAGAAATTACAGTATTTTAAAAGTGTTAAACAGTTTGTCCAGTTCAGTGCTGTTATAATTGTCAAAAACAGAAATATGCTAATAAATAAATAAATATCGGTTATCGGCACATATTGTTAATAAAGAAATGTAAAAAAACAATATCGGTCGATCTCTACTTCTAAAGGACAACTAAACTGTGACGTTGCACTATATTGTGCTTGTCAAAGTAGAAACCAGGTTACTGATCAATAGCTATTAGCCCAATGTAAAGTTTCACTCAGGTTTCTGCTAGATACAAAGACATTTCAGTTCAGCTAGTGGATATAATTCTCTTACAAAGTGCTGTCATACTAACATTTTTGGGCATGTACCATAATTAAAAAAATATCATTTAAAGTATGTTGGAGTAGATTACAGAGCAGTTGTAGGGGTGAGTGACATATTTAAAAAGAAAAAAAAGATAAAAAGTGCATTATGCCTAAGTCGATTTGTCCAGTCGTGCTTCTGGTGACTCGAGATAAAATTCTGTTCCCTTTCTCCCTCCCATATCACTATCCTAACTGAATAAAAACAAAAATGCCCGATATAATGAAATTCTACAATATTCTACAATATTTTGGTAATTTACAATATCTCATAATATCAAAAAACACTTACAATTATTATTCTTGAGAGACCTACCTTTCTTTCAATTATCACCAATTTTATGAATTTTAACTTTTTTTTTTCCAAACAGTCATACACATGGTCATTGCAATGAAACAACTATAAACAAAATAAATAAAATAATATTAAATAAAATAAATAAATAAAATAAATAATTTCAATACAAGCAATGAGGCTCTCTGTTTTGCAGTGTTTTATTTGGTTCTGATGCCTCTATGAATGTAGAAATAAATAAATAAATAAATCAGTCTGAAATAAGCACTGTCATGCCTGACTACTTGCAACTAATACGTATAACAATGTTGGCATTTAAAAACAAAGGCACAAAAGTTTGCAAGTGTCTTTATGAGTGTGTGTACCCTTTACAAGGCCATCCAAAAGGCATTTCAAAGGTTATAGATTACGTCTAAGCACTAGCTGTGGAACACCAAGTGGTAAGGCATGGGCTAGTCATCTGACCAAGATGGAGAGAAACAAAGGGGCATGACATCAACAAATACGCAAACAGGGCAGGCTCACTCACTGCCCCTCTCTTCTTCAGTTCCCTCCATCCCTGCTCTTTGATCCAAGGGGGCGATGGTTACGCTAGCATAAAAAGGTCAGCGGGGTTGCACTTTGCCTGCATGAGTCAACTGCTCTCCTCCCCGCTCCTCTTTCCTTTCTATCTATCGCTCTCAAAGTCACATGTCTTCGTCAAAGCTGCGTCATTCACATTCAACACATTCTTCTGGCCTGGGCAGCCTCTGTTCACATGACTGGAGTACTGCTTAGGTCTGTCCGACAGCCTGCCCAAACAATTCCCTCTTCTTTAGTACCAAACACTCTGTCAAAGGGGCCCAAAATGCACAGTGACCTCCCCAACTCTAGTGTCAGGTATAAAATCCTCATGACTCTCATAGGACTTTCTGAATTTTTCAGTTTGTGTCGCTACATCTAGAACACCAAAGGCAACCATAACAGCTAGAAAGGGCTGTAAATATGCATACCACAAAATCCAGTTTTCACACCTTTAACGAATTTCCATGATATTTCCAAGACTTTACTTTCCTGTTTTGCATCAAAAATAGCAACAGCACTCACAAAGAGAAACTTTCCACAGACAAATGTTTTGTAGTGATAACTAAAATTATTTATATGAAACAAATTTTCATGACTTTCAAATATTATTAATTTCCTCAATTTTTCTAGCCCTGAAAACCACGATTTTAAAATGTTCAAGTTTTACATGACCGTGGGAACCCTGAAAATCAAACACAAAAGACTGCTGCAAGTTATTTTTTTATTTTTTTTCATGATGCAACATGATGGAAGTAACTAACAACATTGTGATGTACATCCGAGTAAAAATGATTAATAATTAAAAAAATGTAGGGCCGGGACTTATCCATCCATCGGTTGTTGATTGGATGAAGGCAAACCTGAATGTGAGCTTGCAGTAAATTCTAAGAACGGTCCGGGTACGGTTTTAAGCAGACTAAATGATTGGAGAAGTCCAGCATTCGCCACCAGAGAGAAGTCGTTTCACCAGAAGATCGATCGAGTTATGTTATTTTAATAAAAAATAACAGGATCAAAAAACAATTAAAAAACAAATCATGTATGCATGGATCAATCATTCACAACAAGGACATTGGAAAATGCTTTCATTTCATGTCAACTTAAAAAAAAAAAAAATATTCTAAAAGGAGACAAAACTCAGAATTAATAATTTACAGAACTGTAATTTCATCTAGCGTCATTGAACATTCCCTACAGGTTTCCATTGGCTGGTCAAACAGACAGTCCTGCCCCAAACTCATTGGTTGAGCCACTTGCAGTTTTAGTCTCGCAAGCAAATAACAATGGTTTGATAGTGTCTACATATTTTAGAGAAATCAACCTGCAAATCACTCACTTACAGTTGTCAAATAAAGCTGTAAAAATTTACCTGAAAAATGTTCAAGCTTTCAGACAAATCTGCAGAAGTGAATTTAAATTTGATGAAAAATAAGTAAATGCTCTTCATCAAGCAGATAATATGACCTTAGTGAAGGGTTCAGGTTCCAAAGTCAAGCATGCCCTCTCAGCATTTACAGTTACAAAACCTGCAGGCTACCAGCACCTACTCGTATAGAGACTTCAGAAGAAACTCTGGAGCCACTTATCTGCAGTGTAAGCCAGGTGTCTTTCTCCAAGAACCGTAAGATCAACAAAACGTGCAATGAGGAAATGAAAGGAACCCGTACTGACCTTGAGAGCAGAGCAGATTTAGCGGAATGAAACTTAATCCAAAGTTCTTGGGGAAAAGGACGATGAAGGTTGTGGAACAAACAAGTAAATCAGAAGTCAAATGAAGACTGGAAACAACACATCCCGAATCAGCACTGCGAGTGGAGAGCATTCACTTCAGAAACGAGCCTGAGCACTGCATGGTCTATACTGGAGGTCTTTTGGACTTACACTGTATACTGTATAGCTGTATCTCTGTTGGCATGATGGCAGGCTGAAGATATCAAGCCACATTGAGCAGCCCTTCTAATGCAATCAGGAGAAAAGAGCACTCTCACAGGACACTGGTCGCTGAGAGCTCTCTCCCTCCACACACATACACACACGCTCGCAGTGAGGGGGAAGGGCAGTCCAATGTGAGCCAGGCCACAGCAGACTCACGGTAACCTGAGAAATTACACGGGGCGGCGGCGGCATTTCACAGCTTGTCTCCAGCCTGACCCCTCCTACACACACTAGTAGCCCACTACGATCCTAAGTAGGGACAAGGAGAACCTGGGAAGCATTTAGGCCATTAGATCCACAGCCAAATCAAAAACCAGGAGCCCCTCATCCACCTCCTGATGGTTCAACCCCCCCATAACCGGTCCAAACCAGGAGCCCCTCATCCACCTCCTGATGGTTCAGCCCCCCCATAACCGGTCCAAACCAGGAGCCCCTCATCCACCTCCTGATGGTTCAGCCCCCCCATAACCGGTCCAAACCAGGAGCCCCTCATCCACCTCCTGATGGTTCAACCCCCCCATAACCGGTCCAAACCAGGAGCCCCTCATCCACCTCGATGGTTCAACCCCCCCATAACCGGTCCAAACCATATTTAAAAATAGGTAACGATTTACGAGGTTTACGAATAGGTTTACGATAAGTTTCAATTTGTTAAAGGGATAGTTCACTTTGAAATAAAATTTTGGTATGTTTTAGCTTACCTGAAGGGCATCCAAGATGTAGGTGTCTTTTTTTCAGCAGTAGTTTCAATTTTGATATTTTTAGGTCAAACTGTTCTTGTCTGACAGTCATATCATGCAGGTCTATGGTCACGGTCTCAAAGAGCATGCACAGAGTCCAAATTAAAACAATTCCCCATCGTCCAAATTAAACAGTTCCCCATCGTAAGTACACATTGATGGCCTAAGACACGAAACGAGCGGTTTGTGTGAGAAAACGAACAGTATTTATATTGTTTTTACCTCTTATAACACACCCACGTCCAAGTGATCTGAGGGCGCGGGCGCTTCCTGCTGTGTGACGTGTACGCAGACTGGTCCATAGATATATATACACTAGATTTCGCATTAAAGACATTCGTTCCAATGAACTGCCGTAGCCAAGGCGACATCTGCTTACATGGCAGACGCAAATGCACGTATCCGATTCATATCCGATTTATTACCACATATGAATGAGGCCTGAAACCCGATCGGAGAAAATCGCATACGTTTTTTTCCTGCTTACACGTTACACCGGTCATATCCGATCTGTGCCACATGAGAGGAAAAAAACGGAATTGGGTCACTTGAACCATGCAGTGTAAATGGGGCCTAATGAATGTTATTTCAGTTCTACTTTATGACTATGAATTATCATATGCATTGAAAGACAACAATATACAAGCACCGCAAATGTTTTTGCCACAAACTCAACTGACTGGCTTCTCTCCTGTATGATTTCATATGAGTCTCTTCAGACCTTACTTTACCTTACTTTACAGACCTTAATTTATGAGCTTCCAGAACTTCTGATTGAGGCTGTGTGTGACCTCCTGATTGAACTCCTTTCCACAAATTGAACATAGAAATAAAAACAATATAAATAACAAAAATAAATAACAGTTTTCTCAGTCTTATTAAGTGCAAACAATAAGTGCAAGTGCAACCATAATCAAAGTACTGCAGCGCACAGACTCTTTATAATTGTTGTTTTATTTTGCACTTAAGGCGGAGAGTTTCGGAAAAGGCCGGGTAGAGAAAAACGGGCGAGTGAGTTAGGCTGGTGCGTTTGCGTACAGTTGTTCTTGCGTTCCGATTAAAAGTTCAGAAACGGAGCCTCCCTTGCCTGTCGTTCTTCAGACGTTACAGTAGTCTACTATCTCAATATTCAAAGTGCAAACAGAGACCAAAACAGAAACCAGAGCCACAACTACACAGTCCAGAGATAGGTTTGATATTGGGAGACGGGCTATTGTATGCAGCCTAATTTGCGCGCACCAAGGAGCTCACGTTTTATTTTCACTTTTGGATTTGCGATTGCACGTACTCTGTGTAAAGGCAGCGGCGGTGCTGAGCGCGCATTCTACAAGATATGACATTTATCAGACGGTTTATTGTGCAACGAATCCTTCCCCATTTTCATGCGATCAGTGAAATGTGATTTGTTCGTTCTGCAATGTGTGTGACTGCAACTCATGCTGCATGAGCAGAGCAGACGTTTACGTTTAATTTTTTTTTGTAAGAACAGCAAAATGACAGTGGAGGCATGTAATGTGAATGTACCGGTGCCATATTCTATGCTAATTTCACCCTCACGCTCCATCATGGCGTTATCACGAGACAGCTTTTCACTCGACGAGAAATCTCATCACATTTCAGTCTCGCGAGATCTCGTGCCACTCCCAAGCCACGCCTGCCGGTTACAGAGGGCAGTATCGGAAGAAATGATACAACTAGGCTACTAGTTGACTCAAAACTGAAAAGACGCCATTTTATCGTGAGATACCACCCTCTATGGGCGGGTTGAAAACATGCAGAACTAGCTCCTACTACTGGCTGTGGTCTCTAGCCTCTGGCCAAAAAAGCCTCCGATGACACAAGATGACGATTTTTGTGTCATCTGAGTTTTTTTTCCAGACACACAATACAGAAATCTTTCGTCTCAGGGGGTCATGAGGGAGGGAAGCACGGTCATTCGAAAATACTTTCGGGTTTCTACTGATACAAAGCTTAATGCTAATCGGTGAAGTATCCCTTTAATTCAGTAACCACAGGTGATTCAAATCATTAACGTGTGAGTCCTTCCTTACAAGATCCTGACTCTACTTGATAGCAGTCGCAAACACATGCATTTGACACATGCACACTATAAAGTTTTGTCCTTGTCCAATGTCTGATGTATTTCACTACAGAAGTTTACACACTATAATCAGATTCAATTAAACGTACTCAAATTTAGTATAACTCCTTTTGCCGTGGCACTGTTGATGCAGCTGATGTAATGCTCAGAGTGCACGCGTTATAGCATGTCTATGAGAGTAAATTTGGATTATTATGTCAGTCATTCTGGAGTGTCACTACAATAGCCAAAACTGATTCTTCAATCCCACGCGGCTCTGTTTTCCAGCGCAGGTCCTGCAGCCTACTCATTCGCTCTCTCTCCAACACCTCCTCTCAATGTACTCAAGCCTATAACTAGGCTTCATTCCAAATAAAGAAAAGAGAAAGAGAGAGAAAGTGCTCTCTACAGCCATCTGGGAACCATCAGCAGTGGTAGCACAGGATATGGTCGCCATGCTGCTGTCAGGCACCCCAGAACACAACCGAACGACACGTTAGAGAGAGAGAGAGAGAGAGAGAGAGAGAGAGAGAGAGAGAGAGAGAGAGAGAGAGAGAGAGAGAGAGAGAGAGAGAGAGAGAGAGAGAGAGAGAGAGAGAGAGAGAGAGAGAGAGAGAGAGAGAGAGAGAGAGAGAGAGAGAGAGAGAGAGAGAGAGAGAGAGAGAGAGAGAGATTGACAAACTTGGATTCCTGTGCAGCATGGGACTGTATTTGTGTATTGGCAGTTTAATGCCCTTCAGCTCAACAATTCCCCCAATATGAGTTTTAATCTGCAACCTTTAAATAACAACAATAACTATTATAATTATTTATTTATTTTATTATTATTATTATTATTATTATTATTATTATTATTATTATTATTATAACTACTACATATCATTATTGTTTAATAAGTATTAAAAATTAATTAATATAATTAATATAATAATACATGTTATTATTTAATATTCATTATTATTTAATGTTATTAGGGCTGCAACTAACGGTTATTTTAATAATCGATTAATCTGTCGATTATTTTTTCGATTAATCGGATAAAAACATTAATTTCCAAACCTTTATTCAAAAACAGAACTGACAGTGCAAATTCACAGTGCAAAGTGCACAAACAGGTTGCTCCTTGAACATCCCTGAGCTGTTAAAGTAATAAAAAAACAAAAAACATACAGACGCTTTACATCTGCCAAATATATAGGCTTTTTTTAAATAGTGCACAAAAAGATGTATATTTTGTTTAAAGGGACCTGAGCTGTCTGAACAATAAATAATTTATAAATAAATAAGAAAAATACAAATCAGAATACTTAACAGAATTTGTTTGAATGTCAGAACTTGTTCTCTACACTACACTCACAGATGCACACACTCACAAACTCTCACTCACAGACGCACACACTCACAAACTCTCACTCACAGATGCACACACTCACAAACTCTCACTCACAGACGCACACACTCACAAACTCTCACTCACAGACGCACACACTCACAAACTCACACTCACAAACTCTCACTCACAGACGCACACACTCACAAACTCTCACTCACAGACGCACACACTCACAAACTCTCACTCACAGATGCACACACTCACAAACTCTCACTCACAGACGCACACACTCACAAACTCTCACTCACAGACGCACACACTCACAAACTCTCACTCACAGATGCACACACTCACAAACTCTCACTCACAGATGCACACACTCACAAACTCTCACTCACAGACGCACACACTCACAAACTCTCACTCACAGATGCACACACTCACAAATTCTCACTCACAGATGCACACACTCACAAACTCTCACTCACAGATGCACACACTCACAAACTCTCACTCACAGATGCACACACTCACAAACTACTCACAAACTCTCACTCACAGACGCACACACTCACAAACTCTCACTCACAGATGCACACACTCACAAACTCTCACTCACAGACACACACACTCACAAACTCTCACTCACAGATGCACACACTCACAAACTTGTTTTTTTGTTTTTTGTCAAAGATGTTATAATCTTTAACAAAATGTTTGACATTATTTGACAAGCACATGCACACAAAAGACAAGTCTCGCGCAGTCAAATAATAGGTAATAATAATAGCAATAATAATAAATATAACAGAAGATAATATCTATCCTAATGTTAATTATAAATACAATGTATATAAAATATAAAAACAATATAAAATAAAATAAAAACAAGCACAATGGATTGACCACCTCGTATGGTGTGTAAGGTATTTTGCAGCTCATCCTTTCCGAGCATATAGTGAAGTTTCTCTTCAGAGTCATTTAGAGACATTTAGAGTAAAGAATGAAAAATATTCCCCTTGTCGTGGTACTTGGGACAGACAAGAAAGTGTTTTCATCTTCTGTCTATCTGATTCAAATCACAGTCTGCTAATTCAGTGGTAAGAATTTAATTGTTGGTTTTATTTATATTGTTGTCCATTTATCGAACTTCCATGCCACTTATATAGTAATTACATATTACCATGTACCAATTTACTAATACTCAGACACACTCGGTCTCTCTCGCACACTGTCGATCGCGCTCTCGGACACACTCGGTCTCTCTCGCGCACTGTCGGAGATGGTCCTCACTGCAGATCACGAAATCCAGGGGGAGGGGTTGGATCCAGATCCAACTCCTCCCACCTTACATATACTTAAACCTATCCATCTCCACCCCCTGGTCCTAAACCCACCCCTAAACCTTCCCAACTCCACCCACTGATCCCATCTCCACCCTCTGATCCCTAAACTCACCCCTAAACCTACCAATCTCCACCCCTTAGATCTGGATCCAACTCCGCCCCCTGGATCTCATGTACTGCAGTGAGGTGCTACTGCACTGTCGAGCGTACTCTCGGACACACTCGGTCTCTCTCGCGCAATGTCGCTCGCGGAGTTCGCTTCGCTTCTGTCCAGTCTGGCGCCTCAAGCCTTGTTTATACTTTCGCCTGGCTCCTCAGCGCGAGTCTCCGCAGACTGCACGCACACCTCCCCAAACGGACGAGTCATATATACTTGACGCGCTTGCCGTTGTACTATTCTTTGAAACGATAGGGGGCGACTCGAGTAATTGTCCTCTAAACCATCAGGAATCAGCAGTGAGAAGAAGAAAGCTATACACACGTGACAATATTTATTTTAGTACACCACCACCAATACCACACTACAAAAAGAATTGTGTAAAACCCAGTAAACCCTGAGATTATTACTCGTGACAATAAAACAAAATACATGGATATGAGAATGTGTATACAACATAACTAAATTAACGATCTCTTACATACTTTCTAATTTCACTAAACATGTCATTAAGTTTCGTTAACATTTTTACTAAACATAGACCTTTATGTTCATTAAAAATACTTTTTTATGCTATTGTATGCTAATTTTTTTTAAATGTAAGCAACTAATTTAGACGTGCAAACTGGGTGCCGGTGTGGTGAAAAGTTCGAGCTCGGCCAGATTCGGCTCGAAGTCATTCATCTTCGGATGCGGCGCCGCGCGCTGTTACAAAAAAAGCCATGCACACCAACAAGCGAAATGGGGTCTTGCACACCCAACGCGCACGACCGCCCACACCGCAATGACGTAATTTTTGTATTATATTTATATTTTTGTATTAATTATATTTATTTTAATATTATTAACATGTAATAAATATTATTATTGCTGTTATTGTTTATTATAAATATTATGAAATATTACCATTCATAACTGATAAATAATCATTTAGCATAGCAGTACTATTTAGATGATCTTATCTGTATACAAATCCAAAAACTTTAGCACTCAGTTATTTATTTATTTAGGTCATTTCAGACAGTTCTGCCCTGAACATTCTTTGAACAAACCAAAGGCACCATCTCTGGTTGTCAGTGTATGGTTCTGGGGAAGAACTGCAGCCTTAAAATAGCACCTTCTAAAAACAAAAATGCTCAAATCTATTCTTAAACCGGGCTCACCCAAGAAGTCTGCATCACAAGATTTGGCAACTTCAAGAACAAAATGTCTGTTCCTGAAATCCCCCACTTCCCCTCTAAAGCTTTTTTCATTAGCTGCTAATTTCATTCCATGAATAGAGATGGGCAGAATGGTCGACTAATAAACTAGTCATTCAAAATTATTCAGGGCTCCAGACTGCTACCTTTTTCTTGCCGGTCAGAGTAAATTTTGTTAGAGGTCGCACTGGTGCGGCCACCACTTTGTCAAACTAAAAACAGCTGGCATTTATGTTGCATATGAAAAACATCAAAAAACAAACTAAATGAAATTGGAACGAAACTGCACTTCTCGTCTTAGCTGCGCAGCGCGGTCTGTTTTTCAGCTCGGACCAATATTAGACAGTGTGGCGTTAACTCGCGGCCCGATCTTGATCACGTGACAGCACTGGGAGATCCAGTGAGAAAGAATTTGAATTCTCTGCAGAATTAATAACATCCCTGCGAGGTCTAGCGTGAAGCATTCAAATTCAGCGCAGAATTCTCAGTTGTAAACCATGATAGATCTCAGATCAAACAGCGCTAACGTGAAAAACCATAAACGAAAGTTATAGAAGGCTTTTCAGTCCACAAATCACTAACATTCACCATGGATTTAAAGGGGGGGTACAATGGTGTTTCATGTATTCAGAGTTGTTTACAGTGTTAAAGAGATGGATTCTCATGCTTAACATGGCCAAAGTTTTTTAAAAATATTTTGGACGAATAACGGAGAATTTCTGTGCCGAAAATCTTACTTCCGGGTTGGTACAAGTTTCGGCTGTTTTTTTTTCGACCGTGGATCTAATGACGTAGACCAGAGTGGAACTCCTTATATGAGCATTTCTCCCGGAAAAGCGCGGCCGCGCACACGTCGACTAGAGGAGAGCGAGACCGCGCACCTCAACGCTCTTCAACAGGAAATCATCGGCAGCGCTGCATAGTGTCTCCAAAGTGTGTTTTTGGATGTGAGGGAAAGCTTACCAAAGAACCCAGCGTTAGGAACAGTGGATGCAGAAACGAGTTGTGTAGACTGTTTGTTCCCTGCATTTCGACGATGAATGTTTTATAAACAAAGCCCAGATCGACGGATTCTCTCTATGGCTCTGGCTTCGCCCACACGGCCCGCCTCCAGACGCTCGGTTTTTTCCGGAAAGACTCGGTACAGCCTATCTTTTCTTTTATAAACATAATAAAACTAAAGACTTTTTGGAGATATGAAGGATGCAATACTACTCTATAGGTACTCAAGATTAACAGGAGATTGAGTGAAAATGAGCATTTCACCCCCCCTTTAATGTAGAAAAGCTAACTGAAACTATTATATTGTGGCAAAATGTTTGAATGTTTTCTACATTATTCATTTCAGGGTTCGTACAATCTTTTGAGAGTGAAATTCAAGCACTTTTCAATGACGTTCAAGTGCTTCACACTTTTCCCAGCACTTCAAAGCTCTAAATATTATCCAATTTAAATGTATTTTGAGATGGCCGAAAAGATTGTTGTCGTTTTTTCTCTATGAAAATAAGGTGATTTTTTAAAAAGTTACTTTTATATCAATCTCAGCTCAAGCTCAGTGCTTTACTTTCATATGTGCATTTTCAAGAAATAAACATGTAATATCATTAGTTACTGCACTTATTAATGCAAAACAAACAATAGTAATTTTATGACTAAAATCCCCCCACCCCACAGAGCAACCAAATCAGGTGCTGGTGCCACCATCTGTAGCACTGATAGTGCTTTAGAGGGGTCATATAATAAATATATATATATATGTAAATATATATATGAGGTTCACTTATAATGTTAATTATTTTTGCACAAAAAACAAAACAAATATACAAAAAAATATATATATATTTTCAAAATTCATTCTGACCCTTTGTCTGAAATTAACTATTTTTAAGGGATGGCTCCTTTAAGGCTTGTTTGCTTCAGCTGTCAACAAAAGTTTCTTTGCAGGCACAGTGTAATGGAGAGTTCGCAGTCAAATTCTCTGAACAAACCTATAATCCTCAGAAGCGATCCATGACGCCATTACAAAGCCATCCACTTGTTCCTGACGCTGGTATCCTTCTGCAATCTGTACAGAGCCGTTTAAACTGCACCCATCAAAGCAAACGTTCCTTTACGCTTTACTCTTCTATTTGTCCTTTTGTCGGCAGACTCAAGCGTGTGGAGTAAAGTGAGCAGACATCTGAATTTGGTATCCAGTGTAGACACAGTCAGTGATTGCAATGGGTTCAATTTGCTTTTGACGTGACTCTCGCATCCGGTGTTAAGCGACTGAACGGCAGTAGGTGGGGCCTATGGTGCAATGATGTAAAAATATTCGTCAGTGTCTTGCTCTCTAGCGGCAGGCATATGCAAATGCATTTGACCATGTGACATCACAAGTACCCCAATATCCAAAGAGCTGTTTTTGGAGCTTGATTAAATACGTTGCTTATAATGAGGAGGATGTTATAAGCTCTGATACTTGCAGGATGTTTTAATGGTACAAAGACCTCTTCAGCCTGGAACACACCACCGGGCAGTTTTTGTGTGTCGGCCGACAAAGTTTTCTCAGTGTGTTCCGCACCACCGGCTGAAATTGGTCCTCGTCGGCTTTTTTTCGGCCGATTCGACATGTTGAATTTATACTTAAAACTTTATATGTTAAAAGATCAAGGCAACTTTGCAATAATGCTTTAAGAATCACTAAAACAAATTGATCAGCTTCAAAAATAGGTGTCAAAAAAAAAAAACCTGCTAGTTTTGTGCATTATGAAGTTATATTATATGTAGTCTGTTAATATCTGTTGGTAGAAATGGCTGCACATTGATCTTGCATTCCGTCTGGGCTATTTTCTGAATGTTATTCACGTCAGAAGGGCAGCTTTGCTATGTTGTAAAACATTGTGTCAGGTTAAACATCTTAAATCACGGCATTAGACCTAACGATCTCTGTCTGTTTTTGATTCTGAAAAAATATTAAATATCAAATAAAAAATGGTTTTGTGCATTATATTCATACATTAAATAATGCACTGAAGTAAAATATGCAAGTATACAGTCTAAATTGAATGGTGCTGACAAATTCATAGCACCTACTTCAGAGAGACCGAATCCAATCGATACGGCTTGTAATCAGGGCCAACTGCATTCAATTTAATCAAATAACTTCAAAGCCTCATGCAGGGCATTGTGAAAGTACAGGAGGAGTTTGGAAAACCTCAACACAAACTATGTTATATGGAAACCAGAGGACAAAAAAAATGGAGAAAATGAAAGTGTGAGACTTATCTAATCTCTGCATGTGAAAGAACAAGACTGAACAAATATCCCCAGTAAATAAAAGCTCACATCTGTTTACAAACTGCCTTTTCCTGTAAGCCTCTCATTGCTGTACATACTTCTGCAGTTCAGCGCTCAGGCTAAAGGCTAATTCGGGATCAGCTGACAAAGCAACGCTAGTCTAGATATGCAGACAATGACACATGCAAGTATAAAAGCTTATCAAACGTGTTGTGAATCAGATTTCGAAGGCATCGATAAGCAAAGGGCCACTGAGCACTTCAGTAGGTTATAATTAGCTAAGCTCGTCATGCTCAATGACTGAACACTACAAACAAGCACTATAGATAAGGAGCACATGACTGTAGCAGGCCTCTAGAAAACAGTGAAATAAAAGCCGTTCATTAAAAAAAGTGACCAAGACACATAGGTGCCAAGATGAAAAATTAAATAATTTATTTAAGATGTTAAGCAATCAGACTATATCTATTAAACACTGCACATGCACATCATTAGACAAAAAGGCAGGCCAGTAGTTTTACAAACTATAATTACAATTACAAAAAATTACAAACTATGATATAAATTTACAACTAAATTCTCACCTAGAAAAAACTCTTACAACTACATATTGTGACATAACAACAGTAGCATTTTAAAAATGATGTGGGTTTTCTTTATGTGTGCACTGTCCAGTCGAGAACATGGAGTTGCTGATACTGGTAGGATATCAGTAGTCTTTAGAGGACTGTCAGATTAGAGGACTGGAACTAACTGTTGCATATATATAGATATTTTAATGTATATGTATATTATATAAATATATTGTTTTGTTTTCTATACTGCTAAGTGCTGAGAGGTTGAATGTGGAGTTTGTCATTTAGGCAACATCTTAAAGGTCCCGTTATATGCCCCTTTTCACAAGATGTAAAATAAGTCTCTGATGTCCCCAGAGTGTGTATGTGAAGTTTCAGCTCAAAATACCCAACAGATCATTTTTTACAGCATGTTTAAATTGACATTTTTTGGGGCTCAGAAAAACGAGCTGTTTCAGTGTGTGCCCTTTAAATGCAAATGAGGTGCTGCTGGACGACCCAGGGGGCGGAGCTTCATGAGCTCGCGCTCAGTCTCTCAGGAAAAATTCATCTCACGGAATGATGATAATATCAGAAACTCTCAGTAACGGCGTTCATTTCGAGTCGGACAATAATGCCTACAGAGTCAGAGTGCTGTATAGAGATGAAACAGGTATGGTTTAGTAGTTTAATTACGGTTATTATAACGTATTTGTCATCTGCTTGTAGGCTATGTATCCATTATTTATTAATAGCCTACAAGTCTGCTGTCTGAATGATGATCAAACATGTACTGAACTTAACACAAAAGATGAAGCGTCAGTTTTACTTCAGAAAATCACCGTAAGAGCTGAGTAAACACAGTAGCCTAAGTTATAAGAAGTGCGCAAGTAGCCAGTAGAGTTGAGGGAGCATTTCTGTGGGCGGAGGTTAGTCAAGAAACGGTTCTAGTGACATCATTAAAGAAGGAAGTAGAGGGATGTAGTCCAATCGAGCCGTTTTTTGTAGTCGACTTCTGTTAAATAAAATATCTCGCTTGGCATTGAACTTTGAGCTTTATAATTTTACAGATATTATTTATGCTCTAACAGCAACATTACACACTAACTAAAGTTTGAAACATGGGATCACGCAGAACGGGACCTTGAATTTATTATTCATGAAATAGCAACAAACAGTAAAATTCCTCAGTTAAGGGGTGGTCACACTACACTTTGCCTGAATTAAAAGAATGCATATTTTTGCGGTGAAGCAGAGTAAATTGTATATTTTTACTTTTTGGATTCATTATTGTTTTTTATATGTTGAATTTACGTTTATAAACAAGATACTGCGGTGTGTGACGTCACTTTGATGTTGTGTGCTCAAAGTGTAGTGTGACTGGCTTTATCCTGGATGTGTAACCTAGATTGTAGACTGCAGTTGCCACACATAGCATTCTATTCACTGAAATTATTACCACTGATTACAATATTAAAGTCAATACAATATTAAAATCATGCAGCCTTACCATGAAAGTGGTTTAGTACAGTAACAACAACAGGAAAAGTCAAATGCAACTTTGTTTCCGAAATACTTTCCCACCAGGAAGGGATGTAAATAGTCTGTATATAAAGTTCTGTGCTCTGGATCAAACTGATGGAGCCCTGGTGAATAATAAACTCTTGAGCTTCCCAGCAAAAATAGAAAGGTCGTAGAGTAAAGGGAGAGACTATGTTTGTGTGTGTGTGTGTGTGTGTGTGTGTGTGTGTGTGTGTGTGTGTGTGTGTGTGTGTGTGTGTGTGTGTGTGTGTGTGTGTGTGTGTGTGTGTGTGTGTGTGTGTGTGTGTGTGTGTGTGTTAAAGAGGCACGTCCCCTTCCCTGCTCCCAGACAGAGGCTGCCTTTGGAGGCCCTCTAGAGAGCAGACTGTGTGAATGAGTTACGACAGCTGAGGCCTCTTCCCTCACCACTGGAATCCTAAAACACACACCACGCTGCCAATAAAATCAAATCAACCGAGCAACAAATGCTTACCCAATACTAATGTAATGTTTTCGTGAGAACCTGCATACACCTAAGGCACTAGAGATCGGCCTGCAAAAAACTGCACAGATCACGTTAAATGCGGGTACACAGTCGTACGTATTCCAAAATGTCAGCATCATATCAGCTGTTTCCCATGAGGTCTCTAAACATTATTTCTGTTATGTTCTTGAATAGGTTAAAACTAGAGTTGAGTCTTAGATATATGGCAGTAATAAACAGTTACGGTAACAGTTAAAGGGATAGTTCACCCAAAAATCATTTACTCACCCTCAAGTTGTTCCAATTACTTTCTTCTGCTGAACACAAAAGAAGATATTTTGAAGAAGCAACCAAACAGGACCAAGGCCCTACTGACTCCCATAGTATGGAGAGAGAGAAAAATAATACTATGGAAGTCAATGGGGCCCCATCAACTGTTTGGTTAATGACATTCTTCAAAATATCTTCTTTTGTATTCAACAGAAGAAAGAAACACATACATCATTTTCATTTTTGGGTGAAATATCCCTTTAATAATGCTATATAAAGCAATATTCCAAAATACAAATTTGCATTGTGTGTTTTCCACACAAATAGGACATTCGATAGTAACCAGACATGGAGGATTTTTGTGCGTTAGTTAGAGGTTGAGTGAGCGGAAACCATTTTAAATAATCATTTTAACATATTATTAGACACTCCACAGCTGTTTCAAAATATGCAGACAAACCTATTCGTTCTCTGGCCATTTGAAAAAAAAAAATCAATTATATCCTCCCTAAAAATATTCAGACAATAATCACAGCCATTATTACTAAAAGATGCGCTTGCTTGTCAAGACCTTGAAATAACTGAAATGCACTCCACTAAATCAATGTTTACCTAAGGTCTTATTCTCTTTTTTTTTTTTTTTTTTTTTTTTTTTTTTTTTAATTGCTTATCACCAGGAGTGTAGAAAAAGCACCTAAGTTAGCTTGGACCGAGATGGTCCAACTACGGATTTGGACACTAGGGATTTCAACCACAAAATGCCTCAGCCAAAAAGACTAAGCCACAGAAATGCCCTTTTCAGCCTAAAATGTCAACAGAAACTGTTACTTTAATTGCCAATAACAGAATCTTTGAGAGAGAAAAAGATTCAATTTAAATTGGATATGAAGTAGCTAAATGACGATGGCTGATTAACAAAAACATGCATAAAATAAAATAGTACCTGAATAAACAAATAGATATTGATGACAAAGACTTGTGGCATGTTTCTCCCCCCCCCCCCCCCCCTAGTGATATGGAATGGTAGGTCAAATCAAAGGTCATCACGGGCCTTTGGGCATTTCTTCTATAATTAAATAATTTCTTGAAAAACTTCTCAATAATTCTCTAAACTTAACATACACCCCATCACCCTCTAGGTTGTTAACAATAATAAATAATATTTGCTTGCTGTAAAGCGATATAGCGTAACATCTCATGCAATTCACCAGAAGAGGAATCATCTCTCATGTGACAAGGCAGAGAAGCTTCTGTTACTAAATACCATTCTTTTGGCAATAAAAAATAGTTTAATATTAATATAATTCTATCCTGCTTCTTCAGCACATCATAATAGTGTTCATAATCATAATCATCTCTGTACTGCAAGGCATTTAAAACAAAGGCTAATTCCAAAAAAGGATTTTCAGTTTTGGTTTTCAGCCCAGTGTGTCCAGAATTTTCAGTTTCAGCCAAGAATTTTCATTTCGGTCCATCACTATTGAAAAGCTATATTGGGTAGGAGTGGAGCACATTAATATTGCAAAAGGTTTTTTCTTATTTGTTACAGTTAATAATTGATAGCAGAGGCAATCCATTATCAGGGCCCCTCTCAGCCCTGACAGAACTACTCTGGACACAAATGACCAGTCGGGGTGGGAGGGAGACTGGCAAAAAGAGGGGGAGGGAGAAAGGGAGAAATAGAGAGAGAGAGAGCGAGAGAGAGAGAGAGAGAGAGAGAGAGAGAGAGAGAGAGAGAGAGAGAGAGAGAGAGAGAGAGAGAGAGAGAGAGAGAGAGAGAGAGAGAGAGAGAGAGAGAGAGAGGAGCGAGAGAGTGAGAGAGAGAGAGAGAGAGAGAACGACAAATGAACAAATGAGCAAAAAATGTCTGCACCAGCACCTAGCTAAGCCGATAACCCCAGCCACAAACACTGTTTGTTTCTGCAAAAAGTGGCACGATTACGTTTCCCCCAACTAAGCAGATTTAATGAATCATGACTAAAAGAAATAATTCTTTTGTTCCTCTGTGCACTCCACTGAATTCAGTGCAGCAAGCTTTTAAAATGCAACTGCATGCTTAAAAGCCGTGAGCGAGAACAGCCATTGCATGGCATGGGTAATGGCTTGCTTTGTAAATGCTTGGAGCACCTAGTGGCTTGCCGAGTTGCATTAAAGCAAAAGGGTGGAGTGTGTTCTTGATTAGATAGGTTGAGCTGCACAAATCACTAGATTTCTGCATTTTCCCCTCTGGCTCTCTTTCCCTGTTTTGCTCCAACCTCTCAATCTTCCTTGACGCTTATTGCACTGTGGAAAGCTGCTGTGTACTACCAACCATAAACAATAATTTCACAATCTCAGAAATAAGCTACCGCAAAGCAGGACTGAAAAAATCAACAGTAAACACAGTCGTGCACATTGTTGTCATTGGGACACATTTCAATCAATACCACGGTCATAGTAGTTTTCTGCGTAGTTGTCTGTCATTTGTGGACATTTCTTATTGAAACAGGACGTTTGGGCAGGATATATATCGACAAGCTACTTGCAAGTATTTTTTATTATTAATGTTATTTTTTTTATTTCATACATTTTTTTCAGTCAATACTGATCCAATCCAATTTTTAATTGGATATATCATGCTCATTCATTTCATTCATGCTCATTCATTTCATTCATGCTCATTCATTTCCTGTATTTTTACATAGATCATGTTACTTAAAAAAACTAATAATTTTAATAACACTGAAATCTTTAGCAAATCTCACAATGAATATTCGTTTTTTTTACTGTACATTATAATGTTGTGATGCCTAAATTCACTTTTAGTTTTTGTATTTATTTTTACTTTTAGACAAAATTGTATAGAATTTTAATATCTGACATTTATTGGTTATCAGTCATAACATGAAAATAATTATTGGCTTAGAATTTTTATATTAAATGCATCCCTACATTTTTAATTAGCCAATAGGTTTAAGTTACTTCACCACCATAAACAATGATTGGCTACAAAATGCAGGGGGAGGGACATTCTGATTTTGATAAACATTTGATTGGTTTCGATTTGATTAAATACACATTTAAAACTGAAAACATGCAAATAAATAAAACAGAATTTTGTAAATGTATGTTTACACAGACATACAAATATATAAGCAAATAAATAGGTCTAAGCAAGTGGGACTGCTCTATTATTGCAAAAATCAAAATCACAATTACAATTTGGGTTAATTTCGTAATCATGATTATTTAACATGACTATGATTGGGTCATATGGCCAAAACCTTAAACGAGCCATTTATTTATCGATAGCAATATATATCAAGTAGCCTATATATTTGCTGTAAATAAGTTTGCTTTGATATCTACATTTTCGATACCAATCACAATTCTCTATTCCAATTTCTATACCACAGCAGAATACTAGGCTAACTAATGTAAGAAATAAGTCCTATTTTTTTTTTTTTTATATAACAGTAAACAGTCAGTACTCAGAAATACAATACAAAAAATGCAAATTACAAACAATAAGTCACTTATACCTAATGCATGGATCCAGTATACTGATTCACATTCTGTTTACGTTCACATATTAAGACATAATCGACTGGGTTTGTGTGAACACTCGCCAAGCCCAGCATTTTGACATACTTTACCGTGCATTTGACCATTTAGGGCACGAGAGTTGTTCTATGTCGATTAATCGCATTTACATAATCGATGTAAGCCAAAATCGAAACTCAGTTTGGATTAATCGCACAGCCAAGCAAGTAGGCTACATTCAAGATGAGCTCTAAGTGATAAATCACATGAATGATGAGATGACTGACATGGTCTCAATAGCAGAAGTGAGTATTATTAATACTTCAGACTTCAATGTGAGTTCCCACATTACTCTACCATACCGTACATGTGTTCCCAACTTCATTTGGCGGTTTCACAATTAGTCTCTGCGAGCATTACGAGAAGGGTGCGAAAGAAGAAGTTTACAAAGAAGAGAGGATGAGGCCAAATGGAAAGTGCTAAGACTCTAAAAAATTAGCCCACATGGACAATTTCAACTGACGTCAGAGTCCAGTTTGAGCAATACTGTGTGGCTAATGTGGGGATTAATAGCTTATGAAATTCTGATGCCACCAGTCAGATGTCTCACATGGACAGGCCTTAAAGAAGAAGAAAAAAAATGTATACTTGTGTAGGCACTTTTAATATACTACTGTTATAGCTAGTAGTTACCGGTCTGAGAAGACCCTCAGTAAAGCACTGTGCACTTTGAGCCATCAAGAGCATTCCCTGCAAACAGTCGAGTCAAATGATCTGCTCTGCTCTTGAACTGCAGCCAAACCGTCAAAAACACATCAGACTTTTGACCCTATGCCACTAAAAGCTTTGCAGCGCTAGAGGATCCAGAGCACGTGCAGTGAACTTCTCAGATAAATCAGCTGATCTAGGCTATTGTTTTCTTTTAGTCCTAACAAAGATATGATTTAGAATAGAAAATGCAAAAACTTACTGTCAGAAGCTAGACACAACCTCGGGTCATTCAGACAATGAAACAAAGTGCTATTGTGCAACCTCTACTGTTATGATTCCATAACATGTTCAAAGCATTCAAATAATAGCCATCTTTTTATTTATGAAATAACTGAGTGTATTCTGTTTTGAGGCTGCAGGATGCATGATTTCTGCTGTTTCAAAAGTGTTTCAATCATGAGTAGGATATGAGCTACCTAAAAAGAATCTTCAAAGACTCAATTTAATTTAGACATAAGACCGCACAGAATGAGAGATAATAAACAATGGATTTTGAAAGGCGCTCACTACCGTTCAAAGTTTGAGTAGGCAAGGTTTTCAGGATTCTTTCATGAATAGAAAGTTCAAAAGAACAGCATTTATTTGAAATTGAAATCTTATGTCAATTTTGATCAATTTAATGCATGCTTGCTGAACAAAAGTATTAATAAAAAATAATAATAAAAAAAAAACTCTTTCAGACCCCAAACTTTTGAATGGTAGTGTACATTTTTGGAGGATGTCTACAAGTGACATGAAAAAAAACAATCGCAGGACTATCAAAATTACAGGGTCATCTGAAGATTCCCAGCGGCGTCCAACGCAATCGAAAGCACAAAACTTTTTCGATATGCATCTTAAATTAGAGCTAATGTTGATAAAAGTATAACTGGTCAAACACACATATACAGTCTCCAATAGGCCTACACCTGGCATGGGGCTCCTCCTCTTGAAGAGAAGCATTTTAGTTATTAGCCACTCGGCTCCAATAAAAACAGTCTGGTCCTAATCAGCCACTTTCAAAGCACCACATGTGATACACTGAGACCACTCCACCTTCATGCACCAGAAAACAGGATAAGAATGAAGACTAATATTGAGGACAGCACTTCAAAACTACTGCAACAGGAAAGAATGAAGTTTCTGTTATCTTACTCTTAAAAACCAGCCAAACAACTAAGTTGCATGATGCAAACTATGGCAAAGGCTTTTGTCCACCATCACTTTGCTTAAATGCCTCTCAAGCAAAAGGAAATCTAAAAATGACTTCTGAGAACATGCTGTGGTACAACAAAGCACTTGTTCTTGCTTGGATCTAATCTTATTATAGCATTGTGTGGATGAGCTCAGAAATCATTTTAATTAGATTTGGAGCCATGAAACATTGTTCATCACATTCAACAGACTACCGTTTACTCTGAAAGCTCAAAGCATGTGAAATCACACCCTGTCTCTCAAGCCTTCGTATTTTCATGCATTGGCAACAAGGATTAGCCTAGTTGTCATTGCTTATATGCAACAACAACAAGTTGTTAATATGCATTAGTTGTTATTCGATAGTTCCTTTTAAACAATGGCAAAATATGCCAAATATCCCACTTTTGCAAATGACTTGGCTGTTTGAGTCTAAACTGTTGCTGATTGTACAATGAGGTAAAACATGAATTCAAAAGCAATGTTCCTTGCAGAGCTCCACTAGATTAAAGGAATCCAATAAAAAAAAGCATCACATGAGCCTGGAGGTGATTTCTAACATGTTTGGTTGGAGCTCGATAGCAGGCAGAGCTGTAAGTGAGTGATTTCATTACAGATTATTGGTGTATATTACCACTAAGAGGAAGGGAAGACCCCATGGTACACATACAATGTGTGAATGACTAAATGCATTGACTCATCCAGAGCAGACAGAATGGAGAGTTAAGTTCTGTTGTCTTGGCAACTGAAGTAGCAGCAAACAAAGTCGTTTTTTCAAATGATTTAGTGAAAAATAAATATTCCAAAAACATCCTTGAAAATGAAATGTGACAATGTATTTAATATAAAACTAAAGAAAAACATTTGAAATAGCCTACACAAGATTAAGGAGACAGTATTCTGTGTGATGATCATTGGTGCAAGCAGTTAAATGAACAATTAAAATAAAAAATGAATCTTTATAATTAAAATGAATCTAAATTATGAACATTAGTGTAATCTATCTGAACCAGCACTGTTTTGTACAACCTTGATGCATGTCAACAATAGCTTTGGCTTAAACCGCACTAAATAGTTGTCATTTGATTTTAAAAGATCTGTGCCTACTGCAAACAATTTAGGCACAACACGCATTATTTACAGAGTCTGCTGCATAAAAGAATGTTGCAAACAACTTTTGCATGAGTACATACAACATAAACGTGTTTAGATGGACATATAATAGTGGTGTATGCAGGTCAAGCCACATTCCATTAAAACAATAAGCATCACTTAGGTTTACGCTCATCTGGTTCTCATTCATTCCCAACTAGCAGAGGCTTTGGACTTATGACTACTAACTACTGGCATGGATGCATTAAGTTTGTTTTGTATATATATATATATACATATACATATATATTCCCAGTCAGCAATGGCTGCCTTGGACAGAGGCATTTTGGGAAGTGCAACTGCTGTGACCATCATGGGTTCTGTTCGCACTAGGAATTACATGTACTTGTATGGTAAAACCACAAGAATTAGCTAAAAGAGATATATAAAATATACATATGATTTGTATTGTTGTTATTCTTACCTAGGTCAATTTTGTCACGTGATATTAACATGGCGCCACCCATGAGGGGGCGACCCTCTCTATGTATATAAAAAAAATCCTTTGCTGCAAAGCTAGTATGTGAGAGTATCATAGAGTACATCAATTAGAGATATTTCTCAAAAGTGCTCTTTATTTGTGTGCAAATCCTTTATTTAGAAAATAAGTAAACAAAACTAAAGTTCTCTCCTAACACACCGGTAGGTGTGTCCTACAGCACCGATCAAGACGCCATAAATAAGGATTTTGCACATGCGTTTAAGAAAACAAACAACTTTGAACACAAACAACGTTCACACACAAGTTACTTTTGAGAAACTAAACAAGTTTTAAACTTCTCGGATCCTCGGCATTTTAGAAAGAAAAGGCATTAACCGACAGACCGCGAGCACTGATTGACCTGCGGTTGTTGGAAAGCGTACTAAAAATTTGCATGAATCTTGCCTCAACAGTCCTGCGGTTACAACACTGTCAGTGCATTTGAATAAGATTAAAACATTACTTACATAACGCCGTAACTTTTTTTCAGGTGGAGACTTTCTGAGCCACCCCGAGCACACCACATCTCCTCCGCTCATTTTCTTATAATCTTCCAGGAAAATACGCGCTTTGAGTTTCGTGTTTCAACCTGCAACATATCAAAGCAAAGTCCCAAAATATGAAGTTGAAGATTCGCCGAAGTGTTTTTAGTACGTGTAATGTATTAAACCAACATGAATACCGTCACTCCTGGTTTCCAGCACGTCCACACAAGAAGAGCTTCCCGACAGCGACACGGTCGGCTCTTACAAACTCTTCTGGATGAAGTCCTCTCCTCTGGCGAGAGTAATAAACCAAGCACACTGTGTTTAAACAGCAATATCCGTCTGTAGCTGAGTTCCCTATTAGTTTACACACTTTCTCGGTATAAATAATCCGCTGTTTTCTTTTTTTTCCGAGCTGAAATGCAACGAGGCAGCGAGTGATACTCGCCAAGTTCGGCGTAGTGAAAGCTTTGCTTGATTATCTTATTTCCAAGTAAAACAAAACAGTTTCCTTGAAAATATATACAGTTTTTCCTTGTTTTTCCAAAACATTATGGTCGCATTCGCACTGAAGTGCTTTTTGAAGTAGAAATCTTCCCCGATCGTCGACCTTCCCTCCAGTTTCACTCCCCACAGCTCCTTGCTGATTGACAAGCATAAACGTCGATACTTTCCCTAAACTCAGCCTCCTCTGGCCTATGGAGGCAGGGAGAAGTCGGTCAAGACAGAGAATAAAGAACATTACATCATGGGAAATGTAGTCTTGAGTGTTATACCCGTCAGTGGGAAAACACTAAGACTGTGGCTCGTATTACAAGAATCGGTGTAAACAAATCTCTAACGCATGTCCCAAATAAAACGTGAGTTCCGATTAAAACTGTGATAATAAAGTTGTTCTTCTGATTCTAATCTTTATAACGATTCTATTGAACCGGTTCACAAACCCGCTCCGTAATTTTTAAAACCATATCGGATTGAATCGTTCCGAGCGTTTATTGAGTTAGCAACTCTGGCTACATTCAAACAAGTATCAACTATTTTCTTATAATTTCAGTATGGTAGAAAAAGAGTAGCTGGCTCATTGAGTCGAACCACATATACAGTGTGTGTACTTTTTTTGTTTTTTTATGTAAATGCTAAATTACGTTATATTTTACGAGTTCAGGCTGCAAAAAACTGACCAAGCACCGATATGAATAAAGCCCAATCGCGAAAAAAAAAAACCCAAAACCTAATAACCAGCAATGCCTGTCTACATCTGTATTAGACGTTACAGCATGTATATTCAACACGTGATGACGTAATTACGCCAGGACGTAAAAGAATCACTGAATTTGTTTTTCAAACCGACTCTATAATGAACTTGTTCGAAAGAACCGAATCGCGCTTCCAATAAAAGTGGTGCGCAATGCAAACGTCTTGAACGACACACGTAACGCTACTAGTATTAGGTTTATCCTGCGGTTATACCGCTTACTTTTATAGCCAATTGATATTTAAAAGCGTACAAGGGAGGCCTACTCAAGTTTTCACTGATCAATTACTTGGGATATTATGAGGAAAAGTGAACAGTTTCAGTAAAGAACATTCTTGTGGGATTGGTATCTTTGGAATGTTATTGAAACGCTAAACGCCTTACTCAGTTATCTCTGAAGCTTTGTGCCTACTCAGCTACAGCTCAGTAGTCAGTTTATCCTATAATCTTTCATCATATGATTTCAAGTTGTGGATTAAAGTGAAAAATTGCACTGACATTCCAGTACAGGCATTATAATTTATTTATAGTGCTTTATACAATTGTTTCAAGTCAGCTTTACAGTGATAAACACGATACACAAATACACAATTATTATAGGTATACAATTAATGAAGGATTTAGCTTATTCTTAAAAGTAGCCTAACAACTACTAATTTAAATGTAGCTATTTAAACATTACAAATAAATCCAAAAAAGAAATAGAGAGGAGACAGAAAGAGCACAGATAGCATTTGATTTATTCAATTCTGTTTACAGTGAAAGTTTTAGAGATTTGAGCTCTTACAAATGGATAGTTTATGAGACTCTAGTTGAGTTATAGTGCAGAAAAAAACTGCCTTAAATTGAAAAGCCATGCCCCGTTTTCATGCTTTTTCATCAGAAATTGTCTCACCAGATCCAATTACAACAACTTAAATAAAGTATGTCATTAAAATTACTCATCTAATAGCACAATTTTTTTTAAAGCAGACACAAGGATGAAGCCAAAAAACGAAGTGGTGAATCACTTTATATTGACAATATGCAACTCACAGTGATGTTTGACCATTAGGTTTCTGGGTATAATTTATAATCAACACCTTGGTTGTTTTCTTCCTTTTTTTATGTAAAAACACAAAGATGATGCAAGTGGGCATTCATATTGTTATTACAATATTATTACATTATAAGCTAATATTATTTTAACATATGTACCATTCCTACAAATTTCACATAACATGTGACATAATAAATTGTAAGTGGGAGTGGCCTAAACTGTAGCGATGAAATGTGTATGTCAGTTGTTGAATAATTGAGAGTCATTGATTTTACCAATGGTCTTAGAGACTGCGTGAGTGGAGCAACACTGCAGCGCACATGTTATAAAGCTATTATGGCTCTGGGGGAGATTGAAGAGCTAAAGGGGCCCTCATCTGAAAACCACAAGGCCGACTTTTCTACATGTATTAGTTCTCCATTTAAGAAATGTGCATCTACAGAAAGAGTGTTTCACCACAATGTTTTTCATAAACACTTTTTGTTATACTGGTTGAAACTCTCTTTCACATGCATCCTGATGATAGCAACCAATAATAGAAGTCATCTAAATATATAATAAAAAGTATATGCATCATCCGAGGAAGAATCAGGACCAAAAAATAGTTGCGTCCAATCATTGCATTCGGTCCGAATGAGGATGTCCTATACCTGCCTGTCAACGTATGTATTTCCATTCCTCCGCGCACTCACACGTCATCAGCACGTTCCATGAGGCTATGCAGAGTTGCAGACAAACAAACAGCAGCAACAGTTCCTCCTGAACCAAAAGAATGAGCTTATGCTGCGTTCACGCCATATCGTATTTACCGTTATTAAGAGAGCGCAACCTGTGATGTTCTCGGACGTTCACGTCCTCGGAATTGTGCGTTCGGCAATACTATCAAAATGAAATGAATCTGCAGCAATCAGGTGGTACAAGTCAGAGCTCTTTAAGTTGTTGACATTCATTATTATTGTTATGTGCTTTGAGACATGAGGTAATTTAACGCCGTCTCTCGTGACACTATGCAGACTCTGCTCTGGCTGTTCATGTGTTTTGGAGGAGGTGTGGCTTTAGAGAGCCCTCTGAAGGAAGGGATCTTATGCTTTTAAACCTTAAGTGTCTCAGTTACTAATGCTCCAAGACTATGGCATACTAATTTTAACTGCATTTTGTGGTTAAAAATAGAGCATTGTGGGTTTACCAAAGGACAGGAGTGCAGTGGTTCAAACTGAGGACACTGGGAGGTTGGGGGTGGACTAATGGATTGATAGCCACAAGGTGTCTAACAAATGTCTCATGTTTGATAGTGAAAACAGACCTTGATTACACAGTCTTAGAATACGTCTTCAGCAACTTCCCATATCATATTCACAAGGATAAATTGAATTGCTGCTTTGGTGCTCCGTGTAAACCAGTGTTATTTAAGTATCATTAACATACTGTTATGGTGTTTTAGTAATTTTTTTTTTTTTTTTGTATTTTTTTTTTTTATGTCTATAGTTTTTATTACGATTTATTAAGTGTTACTTAGTTAACATCTGAAATAAAATAGCTTTTTATATTTTTATTTTATTTTAGTAAATATTAATCTTCATTTTTAATGGTTTTAGTTAATGATTATGCTGGTGTCAGCTGGGTAAGAGTCCTTCTTAATGTATTTTCCAAAATTTCAGCTTTTTTTTTGTTATAATTTTTTGTTATAAACTCCGACGTACAATCTTCTTAAATGTTTTAACCAGTAAATGACAGAGAATGTGATACAGTGATACATTTTAACCATGTGTGTATTTTAGATAACAAAATTAAGACCATGTTCAATGATGAGTCTTTACTATAGAGCAAAAACATAATCATTACATAATAACACTGTACAGCAAGAGCAAGGTGTTTTTTGTATACTCAGTCCAAGAAATCTGTAAAATCTGAAGTATTGAAAGGCACATAAAATTCTCAAAAAAGCTTAAACATTTAAAAAGTAAAATCAAAAAAAGTATTCCCTGAATGAATAAAATAACTTAACTGTACTTAAATAATTGACATAACAGTAATCCTAAAACCAGAAGTTGAAAAACTTCCAGTTAAAAATATTCATGCAAGTAGTTCATTGTATATTATGGTCCAAAAATATTTGCTTTCATTTTTAAAACCATTCTCTGCCTAATGATTTATTTTTAGAAAATGAAACGATTAAGATTCCAGGAGGAGACCAAAATTATTACTGTATTGTACAAATTTATTGCATGCCCATTTCTGACCTATAGTACTGAAAAGTGCTTCATTTCACTTCAAATGAACAAGTCGATGTAAAGGGAAAAAGCATGCAAACCGGAAAAATTAAGACACATCTGTTCTGAGGTGGCACATTTATCCAGACTGTGGGCAATTAGGACAATTAGGACTGGTGTTGTCAGTGGGACTGTCCAGTGCTCTGAGGGTATGTCAGTGACTCTTAAAAGACGAGTCTGCTGATGGTATTGAAACCCCCTCCCCCACCCCCACCCGAGGGTCCACAGCTGCCAGGGGGCTCGTTGTCATCAGACCCATTGGGTCGGAACGAACAAGAAGCAGAGGTTGCTTGGAGAGCCCGAGCTCTGGCATTCAGCTCCTGTTCCTGGAGGGAAACGAACAAGGGGTTAAATCCATGCTCCAGGTTAAATTCTAATTACTGTCCAAGATTAAGGAAAATGTTTCATATGATTTTGAAAAACATTTTTTACAATTTAAAATGAATGACTCTAAAAATGTCGTTTGGAATTACCATCAAGTAATAAAATGTTCCTTTCACCAATACATTAGAGTCTATCTTAATCTCATCACATCCAAAAAAGCCTAAATATGCTTCAATATAAAAAGTATTTAATGACATTTATTATTCAAAATGAAATAATTGGAATTATCAGATTTTTTTCTTTTAAATAAATTGATAGAACCAGACAAAACAATTGAGCATTATGCCAGCATTATGAAACAAAAATGCACTACAGTTCAAAAGGTTGGTCAGTAAGAAGTTTTTTTGAAAGAAATGAATACTTTTATTCAGCAAGGATGCACTGGATTGATCAAAATGACAGTACAGACTTTTATTCTGTTACAAAAATTCTATTTCAAATAAATGCTGTTCTTTTAAACGTTCTATTCATCAAAGAAAATGATATATTAAGCAGAAAGATTACACAGCACAACCGTTTTCAACTGTGATAACATATTTCTTGAGCAGCTAATCAGCATATTAGAATGATTTCTGAAATACCATGTGACACTAAAGACTAGAGTAATGACTGCTGAATATTGTGTTTTGTTTTGCATTGCATTTGAAAATATATTAAAACAGAAAACAGCTTTTTTATTAATTGTAATATTTTTTTTCCAATGTTAGTATTTTACTGTATTTTTGTTCAGATAATTGCAGCCTTGGTGAACATAAGGGACTTTACATTACTGACCCCAAACTTATGAATGGTAGTGTATATATACGCAAATCAAATGAGGCTTTTTTTATTTTATGTAATTTATTGCTTTTGACCGGACTAATTTTATGCTTTAACCAAAAGCACCATTGATAATGTACAATATTCTCACCTGTAGGAAGAGTTTGTTGTCTTTGGTAATGGCATCCATCAGCTCTTTCTGCAGGGGTGGCTCTCCACTCAGTTTTGAGCCATTTACGACTGGCCCTGAATTGCATGGTTGTCCACTGACCTCTTGTTTCCTATAGATCAGGACGTAGGCTGTGTCCTTGGGGAAGCGACAGGTGACGTTCTGCAACGATTGAAAGTTTGTAAAAGTCACTCGGCTGTCATTAAACAAGAACCAGTCCGCTGACTTCTGGTCAGTGCACCCCATGTTCTCCTGTGTGACTGTCGAGGTCTCCGATAGGCTGGAGTTTTCCCCGTTCTTAGGACATGGGAGAGCAACATAACCATCAGTGCTACTCACATTCCTTCCATACGAGTAGTAGTGACCACTCTCAGAGGACATTCCAGAATGCATTACAACAGAACTCAAAACATATGGCACTGACAGCATTTCCACATCATTTGTCTTGCTTTTTGTTCTGCTTTCCGTCATCCCCTCCTCTTTCTGAGAAGGCTTGAGCTTTTTGGCTAGATTCTCGCCACTCTCAGGGGAGTCAGATGAGGAAGCAACTGCAGTTGAGGAAGGTGATGAAGCAGGGCTACCGTGCTGGTGTAGAGGCAGGCACATGTGCAGCGGAATGCCCATGTTGTCCAGGATCTTGCGACGCACGTGGCAGGTGGCATCGTACGAGAAGCGCAGCAGAGTCAGAATGAGGTACTCAGGTGCCGCCACCACCCGCATGACCTTCTCGGCCCTCTGTAGAGAGGCACAGCGTTCACAGAAGTAGCAGTTCTCGTTCTCCAGGATTTCCGGAGCCAGGAAATAGTCCACTAAATCGGTCACAGACAGCGTGGGCTCCACCACGGGCATCTCCATCTTGGTTCCTGAACCTTCTTTTACTGAGCCTTCTGAGGATTCACTGCCTCCATTTACCGACCCTTGGCAGGGTCCCACAGCAGAGGAGCTTTTGTGCTCATCAGTGGGACCATGTGCACGTGACATCGAGGGGCAGAAGGCAAGAGAGAGGTCTGTAAAAGGCTCCTCTTTTTCTGACAGGCTGTGGCACTGCATGCAACGGATGGCTGTAGAGAGTCTACCACCAAACATACGCTCCACTAGAGTGCGACCATCTCCCTCGGCTACAACGGGATCTGGGTGTGATGGCACATCAGCGACTGGCTGACTTACAGCACTGTGGAGAGTTTCAGCAGAAGTGGTTGCAGGTTCAGGTTTTGGGCTGGTCAGCTGAAGGGCTGAGAGAGTCTTCTCTTCCTCATGCAACCTTAATATCACACAGAAAGACGGAACAAAACTTTATGGAGACTATGAAATACATGAACTCCCCCTGCTGTTGTAAATAAGGAAAGACATTATTGTCATTATTAAATTGTTTTTTGGGTTACACGTTCATGATTAATCTCATATTTATGTGTAGTTAACAGATTAAATCCTATTTATATGATAACATACACAATATTACAAAACAATAGGCCTATGCATAAATGTTGTTTCAATGATATATAGTCCTATTCGGAGAGCAGTGTTTCTCATGGGGACGTCTGTAAAAAATAAATCAGCATGGCTTCTCAGAAATAAAACGTTCGAATGACGATTTGTGGTGGGAAAGCAAGTTCTGTGATCCTAACAACTGGAAATGTGCTTCTCACGAGGTCAGTCACATGTAAACAAAATGTCTGTTATTACTTGGACAATTAAGAAATTAATATTTAATTTAATATTAAATCAACATGATATTTATTTAAATATCCTATTTACTAATAGGAAAATTACACTATGGTGTAAATTGTTTTCTGTTTTGCATTTTATCTCTCAAAACGATGAAGGTCATGTTAAAAATGTAGAAATTAAACACAACCTCTTATTTACATAAGGTAAACATTTGACCAAGCTACTTGATCGACTAGGATTATATTATTAACATTTTATTGCATACTTGTTGCAGCCATATTAACTGGCACTTTTCAGAAGTTTACATTATTTTGTTCACTTTTTTTCAGTAGTAAGTGTCTATATTTAAAATGCATACACAGTACAGTGCTTGGCAGTGGTCAAAAAAGACTTTCTGGTAAACTGGTTTCTTGTAAACTCAGATGTGGATTTTTATGCAGGTGGTGGCAGAAATTCTGAATGTCAATAAATTCACAGATTTTCCCCATGAGAAACAATTACAGTCTGAATAGGGCTTATGACAACTTCCCCCACACTTTATGGACTTATATGACCTGCTGTTCTCTGACACTCTTCTCATTAATGTTTGTACAAATTAAGGTGTGTTTTACTAGTTGTTCACTTGTTCATTTATACTTTATACTTCAATGATAACTAAACACTATAGAAAGACTTTGAAAATGAATACTTTTGTTGAACATCCCATTTAGGTTTTTAATTAATATGATTTTCGTTAGAGGCCTTTTTTCAATAATTCCTGATCAACAGGAACCAGAAGTCTTTTTTTTCTCTGTCATGTGTTTGTGTCTATTAAAGCCCAATTTATACTCACGCCATAGCTACGTTGTAGGCTGTGTGTAGCATGCGTACCCTTCGGCGTACCCTGACGTGCACCTCTCTAAAAATGTAACAACGCGTCAATTCTACGCGGACGCAAGCGCTGTGATTGGTCTGCTAGAACCCCTCCTTCAAGTTTCACATGCTGCCTCTGCATGTGTGATTGCACGTCAACGCGGACAACGACGCAGAAGTATAAAGGAAAACCAATGCGTAGCCTACAGCGTAGAGGCTCCGGCGTAGGTCCGACGCAGAAGTATAAATCAGCCTTTAAGTGTATGCATACTGAAGTACTGAACACTCATCCCTGGAGGGGCTCTTGCAAAAGTTCAGCTTGTTTTGGTCCTTCTTTAGAAATCATATGACAAAATAAAGCAGTATTAATGACAAATTGAATGAATGTGTTAAACAGCCCTTTCTTTGTTTTGAGAAACAAAGTTTCAAAATCTGCTAAGTCCTGCGTTAAGCATTGGCATTTCCAGCAAAACTGTATGCCTAGAGTAACTCATAAATATAACATATGCAGGAATAGCTATATATTTCTTTTAGTTCTGGAAAAGGATTCTGTTGCCATTTTCTGAGTTTACCTGTCCAAAAGAAAGCGCAAATACTCTGAGCAGTCTTGCTGGGATCCGGCTGTAAACCATGGCGGCCGAGAAACCTCCAAAAAACTCCTTGGCGAATATGCTGCTCTCTGGTGGGCATATAAAATGATACATAATCACTAACTGGTATTCTTAATGCTCTCATTTAAGAAACAGAAAGCACACCCACCCAGCAGTGCTGAGTGTTGCAACGTTCTGAAACAGACAGACAGAAAACAAACCTGTGTGTGGGCCAAGAAGGCAAATAGAAGCTGGAGCTTTTTCATGAGGCTGTTGCTGCCATTCAAATGCAGAGACATAACATGTCGCCTGAAACTTTAAAGGACAGACTATTAGACCTGAGAAATATCCTGCATTTGAAAAAAAGTTAAAAAAAAAAATACATAATACTATAAATATTTAAATGCTTGAGGATTATTTTATTATGCATTACACGTTGCTTGTGTTTACAAGCAATCATTAAAAACATGCAATTACATGTACTGGTAATTGCAGAGAGAATTTAATTACAGTTGGATTAATTACAATAGAAAGGTTGGTACAGAGATCAGATAATATGTAACTTACTCTGTAGCCATAAATAAAATTTGGATGATGCTGTTCATGTAGCATGTGTTGCCCAGATTTACAAGTCCTGTCTTCCCCGTTTCTGATTTGCCGGTGATCTTGAGCAGGCCTGAGGCAAATGAATTTGACTGAGAGGTCCAGGCACTTTGGTTCAGAACAAATTTGATCTTCTCCTCACTAGGTTTTGGCAGGTCCTACAGCAGAACCAGAGGTGGACATAGAATAATGAAGTATAAAGTACTGCTCAAAAGTTTGCATTCAGTAAGTTTTTTTAAGAAATGAATACATTTATTCAGAAAGGAGGCATTCAATTGATCAAAAGTAACAGTAAAGACATTAATAATGTTACAAAATATTTCTATTTTAAATAAGTGCTGTTCTTTCAAACTTTCTATTCATTAAAGAATCCTAAAAAAAAATCTGTGCATCTTGGTTTCAACAAAAGCGGCACAACCGTTTTAAAACAATAATAATAAAAAGAAATGTTTCTTGAGCATCAAATCAGCATATTAGAATGATTTCTGAAGGATGTAATGATGCTGAAAATTCATCTTTGCCATTACAGGAATACATTTAATTTTAAAATATATTAAAACAGAAAACAGTTATTTTAAAGTGTAGTAATATTTCCCAATATATGTATTTATTGTATTTTTCATCAAACAAATGCAGCCTTGGTGAACATAAGAGATTTCAAGACATAAAAAAACCTTATCGAACCAAACAGTATAAAATGAGATATTACACACAAGCACAAAATGTTAAATCATTTCAGCAGTGATACATGTAACATGTCCTTTGTTTTACAAACTTAAGTTAGTTCATGAGAGATTAAACCCATCTTTATCTTACTTTAATGGATTCAAGAATGCTGTCATAGAGGTCTGGAAAGCCAGAATATTGGTACATCATGCAGTGAACGAGTTCTGCAAACTGCAGCAGGAAGGTTTTACTGTTGGGAAGGCCATCACTCTTAAAAGACTTCACAAGCGGGACTATATGAGGGACCACCTGGTATAAATGACAGGGGTAACATAATTCATATCACATTGAAATTATAATAAAATGCTACAAAATATACTAAAACAACAGCTCTTTAAAAGCACTACAAACATTTAGAATGCTCTAACTCATTTGATACAATATTAACAGAAAATAAAACAAATAAAATAAGAGATTTATTAATATATAATATAATATGTTCTTGAAGAATAAAAGTAATCTATGAAGCTTTAATTAGTTTTTGAGCCCTTATAAATGGGAAAAATCTCAGTTTTTAACACATAGGGTTTTTAAAGCTAGAATATTTTTGAGGTGGAAAAGGTGAAGCAATGTTTTGGTGAGTTCTAGTTTATGGTGGGCTTACTAAGTGAAAGGCTTCAGGAGAGTGCTGGAAACTAAGCAGCATGTGTGAAAGAACCACCAGCGCTCCCTGTCTCACAATGGGATACCAGAGACGATTAAAAACCTGCAAACAAACAAACACACATTCATACACATAAACACAAAGAAAAGTCTCTCCAAGCAAGTCTCACTAACCGATTCTTAGGTATCAAAGAATGATTAATGGTAAATGTCCTGAAACAATTGAATTAAATTTGAATTTAATCAATCTAATACCTTATAAAAAATGATGTTTCATATTCTTTACTTTTGGCAGGTACTCTAATCCTGGAGTTGTTCTTTAAAAATGTGACTTTAAAAGCTATTTTATGAGTAAATACACAAACCTGTTCGATTTTGAACAGTGTGACATCTATGAGAATGGTGAACTTTTGAACAGCAGCAAGTCCCTTTAATAAAGCAATGACCCAAGTGTCCACATGATTGGCTAGAGGCCAGGACAACCAGTCAATCATCCTAAAAAAAGATGGAGAGAAAAAAGAGGGTAAGGACAGGCAACATAAAACCCTTACATAACTGTAACAGCACCACAGGAAAGAAACTGGCAACACTGACTACGTTTACAAGCTGTCAATGTTCGGGTTATGGTCGGGTTAAGGTCACTATTTGGGTTTCTGAAACATTCGGAATAACCCGTTTACATGCGTGAGCAGAGAGAGTTGCTCCTGTATACATGGAATTTGTAATCAATTGGCAATATCCCGATGTAAACGGCGACGCACGGTTAGCGTCTGGACGTACGGACAACCTTAAGACGCAATATGCGTCATTTCCGATTCTTCTTCCTGTATCCAAAGACAACAACGATAGCAGCAGCACGTGGATAATGAATAGTTCGGGGCAGATAGCGATCGCCTTTGTTTGCGCTTTCCTCCTCGCTCCAAAAGTGTGTTGCTGTGCTGCGTCTCGCCATGTTTACCTCTACTTCTTGTTTACTTCCGGTACACTGCACGCGGGTTTCTGTATGCGCCGTCTCTACTCAAAAGACCAAGATTCCTTGCGAACTGAACATGCGCAGAACACAAATCAATGTTCCTTTTGATGGGGATATGCCGATACGCGTTTACATGACCAAATATTCGGGTTAGAAAAGGGGTACCCCAGGGTTCATATGCGGGTTTTTAAAAACCGGGATATGAGCATATTCGGGGTTTTGCCGGTGTTTACATGGCCGTGCGCGACCGGGTTATTGCTAATATACCGGTTTTGAACGGGTTATTGGCTGCATGTAAACGTAGTCATTGATTCAACTCTGGAAAAACAACAGCAAAACAACCACTACTCATTTAAAATCAGTTAAGGCATTATGGACACTCCACTCTTTCCAAATGACTTGCATAAATGCAATTACCACATATTTTAAGAGCAAAAGTAGTAGAGAAAACAACATGATGGCAGCTGGATCAAGGGCTTAGTCTTTGAAACAGACACAAAAGCACTATTCACAAGCTCACACAGCACACACACAGAGTCTGACCTGCAGAGCGCTTGTGTCATACTGGCATCTTTAACATTCTGGTCAGTGGTGAGGCTTTTGATGAGGACTGTGATCATTTGCAGAGGAATGTGCTGGACCAGGCTTGCTAGAGCAATGGAAGGTTCAAATGAAGGATCTGAAATGATAAAAAACACATTGTACAGAGATTATGAGGTAGCATTGTATATGATTTCATATTTTGATGTACTGTATATACCACTTTTAGGATTTTTTTTAAGGGTCACATCATACATTTATTTATTTATTTTTCACTAAGGTCCACTTAGGTTTCTAAAAAAAAATTACACCAAAAATAGTTTTCCAAGGCCATTTTGAACCCTCTCTGACTAGATTTGAATGACCTTATTTTGCTTCTGTCTTTTTATTTTTATTTTTTAAACACCCCTTTCGGTCATGCATGCCCACAGAATGCATGCCCTCGAAATGCATGCCCACAAACTATAACATATTTCAGTAAGAAACCCCTGCATGAATAGTAAATGAGTATTTGCAAATTCCGACTCTACTCAGTATGATATTGAAAAGTGATCAACTTTCTTTTTTACATGCTTATAGAGATTCATAATGATTTAAAAAAAACATATGCATAGGTACTCTGGTTTAAAACAAATTTGCTGAGAACAAAAAATGCTTAATGTGATTCAGATTTACCAGTGTTGTGAAAAGGTCCATATTCTGTACTGTAGTCTGATGTGCCACAGAGCCATCTCTTCTTATTATTATATTTAGACTCACATTTCTTGATTAAGAAGATTACCTATTCTATTGGATTGACTGATGTCATCTTTACTTAAAGTAACCCCTGGGATTTAATATTTCAATAATTTACCAAGACATTTGAATGTTCATGGTTCTCTGAAGTTGATTAATGGTCACATGACAAGCAGGTAAACACAATATTTCATATTTTATTGTAAGTGCATTTTTATTATTTCTATGTTAAAAATACTTATTTTATTTGGACATTTTTATTTAAAAAAAAAAAAACTCTTTTAAAATTATTTCACCCAAAAATTTACAACTACACCCTTTACAACTATTTTCATTGTGCTTTCGCATACTCTTTAAAGCTCCATATCCATTCATTCTAATTACAAGTAAAAGAGCAATCATTTTTTTCTCCTTTTATTTTCCACCAAAAAAAAAAAAAAAAGGGAACTATACGGTTATCCGGACCACACCTATTTGGGTAGGGTTAGGGTTAGGTTAACCGTATAGTACATTTACGTGTGGTCACGTGTGGTCTGGATAACCGTATAGTACCAAAAAAAGTCATATCAGGTTGGAACGACATGAGGGTGAGTAAATAAATGTTAATTTTTAGATGAACTATTCCCTTAACCTAATATACCATCATGAGAGGAATCAGAGCTTATTAACCTGTGGATGAGATGATGGCAAACACCTCCTGCAGCGACGGTAGCAGCGTGGCCGGCTCAGCCTTCCAGATGCCCTGCAGCAAAGCACTCACCCTGGTCACTTGGGTCACATACTCCCGCAACTCCCGCTCTTCAGTGGCAGGACAGTGGAAGTACGCAAAGGTGCGCACAAGCTGCTGACAGAAAAGAACTCCTGCCTTCTCTCGTGGGACACACTGCGGGAAGTCCGTCAGTATGGTGGCCAGTTTGGCACAGGTTGCTGGTTCTGGCCGTTCACAGATGATGCGTAGGACCTCCGTCTGTAGCAGCGGTGCCAACTCTAACACAGCCGGGCAGCTGATGAGCAGTCGGAGAGAACCGTGAAGGAAGTCCAAGATGGCAGGGTCTCTGCTGTCCAAAGAGCTGTAGCCCTGCTGAAGGAGACCAAGCACGTATTCCTTGCTGAAGAAGCGGGCAAACTCATCGCGATGGTAGCGTGCGTATGCTTCTTGCACTTGGAGGCCAACCTGTCGCTGAAAAGCATCCTCACCCAGGAGAATAAAGCGGGTGGTGAGATGGTACAAGGCCTGGCACTGCTCCTCTGTCACCTCCTTTTCTGCAGCTTCTATCACTTTTTTCACAATAGCCCGTTTGACAGTCAGAGGATGGGAGGAGCTCACCAGCGCCTCCAAAATCTTATCCATGATTGGACTGTATTGAACCACAGGAAAGGTAAGGTAAGCCAAAGGAGGTGTAACTGTAGATGAGAGAATGCTATTAATTTCAGTGCAATTCCTGATTTTCTCACATTATTAGTCATGTCTGGCTCTAAAGATCCTTTCTAATTTTGACAACTCTAATCTATTAATTGACCAAATCTTTTCATGGGTAGTAGCTTTTAAAATAATAAAACAGAACTCAGATAGCTTTGCCTGCCTGTATAAGATTTTGAAATAATAAATTCAGTGACATTAGATGAGAAGAATTCGGGCTTGTTCGACAAAAATGTCTTCGGCCAAAATGGTTACCCAATAAAACTATAAACTTGAAAATAAAATAAAGTTGAATGACAGTATTTCACCAATTGCTCCTTTTGTCACCACTTTGACAAAACAATTGCCCACTAACTGATTTTGTAAAAGGGTATTTCTGACACTTTTCATGTTTATGATTATTTTACTACTATTCATTGCAAAATGTTAAATTCATAAATGTAAAGTTTTAAAGAAAATATATATTATTTTATTTTCAAGAAAGATGATTCGTTAAGAGGTTGTAATATCTGTAATATAATATACATTCGTTCGTTTCAGAATTTCATGTATTGTAACCATCTTATAAAATTGTCTTTATGCTTGTAAATGTTGTATTTTTTTAAGAAGCAAAAAAAAAAAAAAAAAACACCTGACATGAATATTCATATAAGGATGTTTAAATTAAAGTAGTAGCCTATGTCTATAGAGCGCCTAAATCTGCTTATATGATGGGACATGCCAACTGCTAATAATATTTCATTTTTCTTAGTTCATTTTTGTAGAAAGACATTGTTTACACAGTTATTACAAATGTGTATTTATTGTGTTATTCAGCTAGACAGAATATTCTAGAAAGAAACAGCAACGTATGCTCTCTCATTCGACAAACAACATCATAAGGGTTTTCTCTGAAGCTGTCATTGAGATAGAGCTAACAGTTACCTGCTAACTACTCTGCTAGCTAGCTTTGCTAGTACAAAGAGTAGCAATAAATTAAAACGTCTAGTAGCACGACACAATAAAAAAACGAAACCGAAATAGTAGCACACACTGTTTATAGGTTAAACATTACATTTCTTTCTATCGTCATCGACAATATCTCCAGCTAAGTGGCTAACTCAGGAATCGAAACAAAGCAGATACTCTCAAATGCCAGAGCACTGACTTGGCAAAAACAAATATTACTTTCCTGTCCTTACTCAGAGGTGACAACAACCACCGACACTCACCAAATTAAGTCATTCCGAAAATGTCTTGGAGTAGAAAAAGAAATAAATCACATCAGACGCTGAAATATATATATTTTTAGCAGATTAGTGTTGAGAGCTGTTTGGAAAACTGCGACCTCTTTCAATCAGCTGTTGAAACACACATACACACGCGCGTCATCAGAACGCGCACGAATGATGTCAGGACCCCACTATGGCTGTGTGACAAATCAGGTCCTCCTCGAAACCTGTGTCCGACATCGCCCCTATACCCTTAAATATGGCACTATTTGAGGGAACAGCCATTTGTAGTGGTGTCCGAAACCATAGTGGACGTTATTGAGTGCACTCATTCAATCCCACAATGCACCGCAACAACGAGTGTACAACCGATGTACGCAACGGATTGAGAATACTAACTTAGTGGTGGGCAGATCGAGGCTTCGTGGAATACTGAAACAGTTGAACAGTTGAAGCACATGTAGCAGTGTTTTGAAATTGTAATCACTAGATAATCCGCACTGAATAATGCACTGAGTTGAGCGCTGAATGAATTCCCGTGTTTCGCCAGGAGATGGCGCTGCAGCTGAATCAAATCACCCATGACCCATCCAAACCGCGCTGGTCCAGCGTAATATACACTGCTCAAAAAAATTAAAGGAACACTTTGAAAACACATCAGATCTCAATGGGGAAAAATATCATGCTGGATATCTATACTAATATGGACTGGGTAATGTGTTATGAACGAAAGGATGCCACATCGTTTGATGGAAATGAAAATGATCAGCCTACAGAGGATTGAATTCAAAGACACCCCGGAAATCTAAGTGAAAAAATTATGCAGCAGGCTTGTCAACTTTGCTGAAATTTCATTGCAGCAACTCAAAATGGTACTCAGTAGTTTGTATGGCCCCCAAGTGCTTGTATGCATGCCTGACAACGTCGGGGCATGCTCCTAATGAGACGACGGATGGTGTCCTGGGGTATTTCCTCCCAGATCTGGACCAGCGCATCACTGAGCTCCTGGACAGTCTGAGGTGCAACCAGGTGATGTCAGATGGACCCGAAACACAATGTCCCATAGGTGTTCTATTGGACGTAGGTCAGGTGAGTGTGGTGGCCCTTCAATGGTATCATTCCTTCATCCTCCAGGAACTGCCTGCACGCTCTCGCCACATGAGGCCGGGTGAACCTGCTCTCATTTGTGAAAACCACAGGGCACCAGTGGCGGACCTGCCAATTCTGGTGTTCAATGGGAAATGCCAATCGAGCTCCCTGGTGCTGGGCAGTGAGCACAGGGCCCACTAGAGGACGTCGGGCCCTCAGACCACCCTCATGAAGTCTGTTTCTGATTGTTTGGTCAGAGACATTCACACCAGTGGCCTGCTGGAGGTCATTTTGTAGGGCTCTGGCAGTGTTCATCATGTTCCTCCTCGCATGCAAAGGAGCAGATACCGGTCCTGCTGATGGGTTAAGGACCTTCTACGGCCCTGTCCAGCTCTCCTAGAGTGGCTGTCTGTCTTCCTGGAATCTCCTCCATGCTCTTGAGACTGTGCTGGGAGACACAGCAAACCTTCTAGCAATGGCACGTATTGATGAGCCATCCTGAAGGAGCTGGACTGCCTGCGCAACCTCTGTAGGGTCCAGGTATCGCCTCATGCTACCAGTAGTGACACTGACCCTAGCCAAATGCAAAACTGGTGAAAAACAGTCCGAAAAGATGAGTAGGGAAAAAATGTCAGTGGCCTCCACCTGTAAAACCATTCCTGTTTTGGGGGTTGTCTCACTGTTGCCCATCTAGTGCACCTGCTGTTAATGTCATTAACACTAAAGCAGCTGAAACTGATTACCAACCCCCTCTGTTACTTAACTGACCAGGGGTGCGTTTCCCGAAAGCATCGTTGGCCAACTATGGTCGCAAGTTCCGTCGTTACCAATAGAGTTCAATGGACATTGCGATGAACTTGCGACCATAGTTGGCCAACGATGCTTTCGGGAAACGCACCCCAGATCAATATCCCAGGAGTTTAACTGACTTAATGCTATTCTCTGATTAAAAAGTGTTCCCTTTATTTTTTTGAGCAGTGTATATATATATATATATAATATAATATTATATTATATTATATCCAGCGAGATATCATACATGTATAAATTCCTTTTTAGTTTGTTATTAAATAGTTTAGAAACGTTTATATGCTACTTTCTATGTCAGAGTTCAAGATAAATCTTTTCATTACTGGAGCTGCCAGTTTGCTACGTTTCAAATTATTATTATTAATAAACAACAAGCACAAAAAACTATGCAAAATCAGCTGCCCTTCCGGCGCACAGAGTCCGAAATCCCAGTAAGTTAGGGGTTCAGCGAAAAATTGGCAGCTGGCAGCAGGAAGTAGCTGCCGCTAACAACCGGAAGTCGGAGGTGGATGCCGCTTTTAGCAAGGCAAATAAATTATTATATCAATGTATAAATATATAATTTCAGTACTTATTTAAATAAAATACTTAAATTTGTAATTATTTTGTAATTGATTTAAAAAGGTTTATCAAATATAAATTAAGTAACGAAGATCATAGACATAGTACAAAAAACAAACATTTTAAAGCTACACTTGAAATTATGAATTTGTACGTGTATAAATATAATTTGTGTACATGTTTGTCAAATAATGAAGTATATACATAAATGAATGCCTATATAATAATATTGTATATTTATTAAACGTACATAAACATTAAACAAATAATGAAAGTCCTGTCTAAAAGTAAAAAAAAAAATGTTCTCAATGACCTTTATTTAAAAATCATATTTTGCTATCATTTAAGTTCAGTTTTACATTTGTAGTATTTCAATACATTCTTGTCTTTGTTTTATAAAACAGCTGTAACTTTGAAAACAGGCTTGATATTTGTTGTTCTGAAATCAGAATGAACAACAATTCTGAACTAGATGTTAAAGTTCATAGAAAAACTAAGTTGGCTTGAAAAAGCCTAGCCAGAAAGTTTGAAAACGTTTTACAATGTTCTAGCATGGTTTAACATGATTTACAATGTTTCTAGTGTTAGGGAATAACAGCTTAAATACCCAGGACCAGATATGATGAAAGAAGACCAGGAGTCGTGAGGTTCAATCAAATAAGTACAAATTTACTGAGGAATAGTTTCATCGGTAGAGCCAGGCGTCAAAGTCTCACGGGGTCGCAGGCCAGAGACTCTACTGTACACAAAATCTCACACCAGTTATACCATTTCCAAGGGCATGATTGACATCAGTACATACAGGTTGGCTACTTCTCATTGGCAAAAGAACAAAGTTAAAACAATTCTACACTTATGGATAGATAGGAGGGTAAGTCGACACTGTCATCCGAGTCCAAGATGGTCCGGTGATGACCTCGGAGGTCGTAGAAAGGCGTCTTGGGGTCAGCTGCTGCATATCACAAGACCTGCACAGAGCATTCAACGCACACACACAAAAACACAATGGAATCGCAGTTCCTCCAAAAGCAGTATAGATAATGTTCACTTTAAAGAAATACATAAAGTACAATTCTGTGAATCAGATCACATAGTGTTTAACCCCTGTAACCTTAAGATTAGTAAGAAAGACAGATGTTAGAAAAAGATAGATAAGTTAGAAAGAAATAAAAGAAAGACAGACAGACGTTAGAAAAAGAAAGAAAGAAAATAAAGAAAGACAGATGTTAGAAAAAGAAAGAAAGAAAGAAAGAAAGAAAGAAAGAAAGAAAGAAAGAAACTTTAGAGTAATGTTGCTGTCAGAGCATAAACAATATGTGCAATATGAATAAGTTACGACGATCAAAGGTCAAAGCAAAGGGAGACTTTTTTTTTTTTTTTTACAGAAATCACTTTAAGGACTACAACAAACAACTGGTGGGGACTACACAAGCTTCCTCCTGGGCTAGTGACATCACTAACCTTAACACACACACACACACCTGAAAAACAAAATTCATTGGGATCAGCCTGATGTCTTTTGATGACAATTATTATGGATGTTGGGTTATCCGTAAAATAAATGTTGCTATGGGGAAACAAAACCACCGTAATAACTTACCATTAGCATGAATACACTGCAGTCCACAGATCCCAACTGAGCTGGAACACCCTGGAAAAAAAAAAAAATCTAAATGGAAAAACTAACATTTTATTTATACACTAAAGATAGCAAAGAAATCAAAATTGTTGTAACATGAAATCAATAACTTACTTTTAACAAGCTTCCAAGATCCCGGATCCATCTTTATTGCAATTGAGCTTAAAAAGAAGGGGGAAAAAGTTAGTTATTTTATACACACGAGAGAAAGAGAGAGATGAACTCCGTGTTGAACCACTTAGCCATGTTGCAGCAGTAGACAGTAGCATACCTGAACTAGGGAGCAGGTGTAATTTATTTTTTAAATGCCACTGTCTATGCCTATAAAGCCAGAGAACAGTGTTGAACTGAACCACTGGACTAATATGTAAAACTTTGAAACCTGGTTTCACAGATAGGGTTTAGATCATGCCAGGATTAGGCCTTAGTGCAATTAGGACTTTTATAAATATGCCTTAGAAAAAACATTACTGTTGTGAATCTTAAAAGAAACAATGGCACTGATATTTTAAGATACGCAAGTGTAATTTGCTTTCAGTTAAACATGCATTTTAGTCTGGGACTAGTTTGAGCCTTGTCTGTGAAACTGGGGGTGAAAGTTATATGGAAAAAGTGAACAGTTCCAGTATATTTTGAATAGATATATATAAAATAATTATATATATAATAATTATATATATATATATATATATATATATATATATATATATATATATATATATATATATATTCTGGTCTCATCTGGTGATTGGGTCCCATCCAAAACATGATCAAACTAAGAAAATAAACAGACACTGAAATGTCAAATGTCAAAAAGTGTCTGTTCGTGTGGATTTGGATTCCCCATGTCTTCGTCGTGTTCGTCCCTGGATTCTCTGCACTCTGCACTGGATCACCGAGCACCGTCACGAGGGATTATTCACTGGACCTGAGCACCATCACGAGGGATCATCTTTGGACTGAGCACCAGCACCTGTTGCCCACCAAGGTCCCTGCGTCACAGTTCCACCCTGCGTTTGTGTCTGCCCGCCTGTCCTGCTGTGTTGGCGGTTGTCTGTGTTCAGTGTTCTGACCAGTGTGCTATTACTAATAAAGAGCGTTATTGCATTTACATCCTGTTTCTGTCTTACGTATATCTTCCTGGTTCTTGGGGGGTTCTTTCTGATCACGGATTCTGTTGCTCTGCCTGACTGATTGGGATCAGCCTGTTGGGGCAAAGTCTCTGAAACATCACTTTGAAAACCATGATCTGGTTCATCCTCAACATTTTCATCAGCATTGACTTCACTGCTGAAGATCTTTGGATTCATATTTTCATATCTTGTGTGTGTCTCAGATGTTTGTGTTTCTCTTTCACTGGTTGTCTGTGTTGTGAACTTCACCAATCTATGTTTTTGGACTTTTTCGGTGTTAGGATAGTATAGTAGATAAGCTGGGCTGTTCTTGTCGTAGCCAATGAAAACACCTTGTTTGCATCTTGAGTCCAGTTTGCTTTTCTCTTGTTTGTAAGCAAAACATATTAATCCGAATTTCTGCATTTTGGAAACATCTGGCTTTTTGCCTGTAACACCTATTTCTCACGTAGGCTGATGTTTGCATTGTGTAGTTCCACAACTCATCTTAACTCACTCTCTATCAGTAAGCATCTGCTCATATCAAAGAGTGTTCTCCATCCTCTCTCCGCTGTGCCATTCTGATGTGAATAAGGTGCAGATGTTTCATGTCTAATCTTATTCCTTGTCAACAGCGTTTGGAAATCTCGACTCATGAATTCAGTCTGAACGAATGCACTTGATTTCTCCAAAAGGTGCAATGTCAGCTAAAAACTTTTCTGTAGCTTGTATTGTGTCACCTTTAGTTTTCAAGAAGTACACAAACATAGTACCTGAATAGTCATCTGTAAATGACTGTGCATATCTGTGTCCTTCTTTGCTCTGTGTTGGCATGGGGCCGGCCAGATCCGTGTGAATTAGTTCTAGGGGTTTCTTTGCCTTTCTGTCTGGCTCCCGGTTTCTGGCCTGCGTGAATTTTCCTTTTGTACACACTTCACATAGCTGTTCCTGTCTCACTTTGTTTCCTCTTATCTCCATGCCTCTTACTACACCTTGTAGCTTCTGTACATCTTCATGGTTACAATGTCCCAAAATTTCATGCCAGGTTTGTAAATCATGACACACTTTGCACTGCACTGTCAATGCCCTCTTCTAGTGTTGGCAAATAGTACAAGTTTCCACTTTCATGGATATTGATATCAAACCTGCTTCTGTTTTTGGTCATCAAGTGGCTGAAAATGATTGTGGCTCTTCCATTTGTTGCTCTTGCTACCGAGAAAATGTCATGCGGGTACGAAGGCATGTATAGCGCATCCCGTAGCTGTGCAGTGTGCTGTTTTCCAGCATCATCTAGGAGATAAATCACTGCCCACTGTTCCTCTTTGTTGCACCATTCCGCTGAATGATTCTCTGGTTGAAATGAGCTATCAAAACTTCTGAACTTTCTGATGTCGCTCACAATATGAGATGTCGCTCCAGCGTCTACCATGATGGCTTTCATCTTTACTTTGTTTTGCGGTTTTTCATATTCTGAGTGTTCAGCTTTGAAGAGATGGTCTTGGTCATTATCGTGTTCATCTGTAACCTTTCTGACGCCAACTTGGTTGCCCTTTTTCTTGCAGGAACTATTTTTACAATGATTGCAGATTCATTCAGTGCAAACTCCACTCAATTAGAATGGCTAGCCATTATCACTTTGTTGGTTTGCCCACACAGGTAGGAAAAATCTAGAACAGGTGGGCTATGAGGCACCAATGCATATTGCTATATACGTGTTATTATAGCCTGAATATTCCTTACTCACCTCGCTTGTATTGTCCGTGTCGGAATCAAGCTAACTTCAGCTATTTCTCACTCTCATAACATAATTAGCTCCATTTGATTCACCCATGTATTTACTTTTCTTGGAGTTATCTTTGGCGACAGAACCTGCTGCAAATGATAACAAATTGTGGTCTATGACAACTGTTGACTGTGTGAAACAACAACAGAGTGGAGTGCTGGATGTAGGGCTGTAGTACTCGAGTCCGGTCTTGGACTCAAGACCGTTTTTCTATGGTCTCGGACTTGTCTTGGACTCGCTGGTATTCGGACTCGACTTGTCTCGGTCTCGGCCACTGGTCTTGCCAAATATAGCTTTTGGTCTCGACCGAGTCCAGATGTCTTTATTATGTTCCCAGTAAGCACAAATACGGCTCTTTAAAAAATAAATGTTTTAACTCGCTGAAAGTCCACCGCTAGTGCAACGTGAAAATTCACATTTTTAATTGTCCATAACAACCCGAAAACTTGCCTGCGTGCCATGCACATCTAATTAATGGGCGGCCTCCTCCAATAGTACTGACAGCTGGGCTCATAGCTTGCAGGTTTGCTTAGTGGCAAACTTTTTTCATTTGATTGGTTCAACCGCCACCCGTCCGAATTTAATTAAAATATTATTTTTCGTCACGTCACGTCATCCGCCCGATCCGCGGTTTATCCGCATCTCTAGTGTGTGTGTGTGTGTGTGTGTGTGTGAGTTGGCTCGGCCCTCCCTCATGCAGTTTAATTGGTTGACATCACGTGTATGATTGACAGGAACAGAATGTGAGGCTGATCAGACAGTCGAAACGAATGTGTGTGCGCCTTTAGGCCTACATAATTATTTTTTTGTTGTTCTTTGAATTAGTCAATTATTTTAAATAAAATTAAAATCATTCATTATTTCATTATTACATAATGATTTAATTTCTATAGGCTATATTTTTTAAAATAGAGTCGGCTCTTTGACACATTTGCTTTTAGATCAACAAATAATAGGCCACAATGATTGTCTTGATAATGTCATAAGACTTTTTTATGTCCTGGACTCGGTTTTGACTCGGACTTGAACCTCTTTGGACTTGGTCTTGACTTGGACTCGACTAGTCCTGGTCTTGGACTTGTCTTGGACTCGACAAAGGTGGTCTTGACTACAGCCCTAGCTGGATGCTACAGCAACTGATTTTTTTTAGCGCAATTTTCCTACGGACAAAATTGTGATTGTTAACTCATGATTTCTGTTCTGTCTGTGCGCACCAATCTTGCACTTCTATCTCCTCCTCAACCAGACCACCTAGAGACTTCGGGTTTTCGGCATTATGTTAAGGAAGGTCTAATCTCGGGAACGGACACAAAAAAAAAAAAAAAAAAAAAAAAACATAAAAACATTTACTATCTCTTAGTGTTGTGATCCCATGACGTCAGAAAATTGCGCTAAAACCACTGATCGCTGTGTATGATGGAAGGCGAGGAGTGGATCTCAGCCTGCTCCGCCCCATCCAGAGGTCCACTGACCACAATTCCCACAATTCCCACATCAAAACTGAACTTTTTAATATCCAATCCCTAGCAAATAAATCTAGCCTGATACATGATCACATTCTTGAGAAAGATATTGACCTGATGTGCCTCACTGAGACCTGGCATAAACCTGAGGTTTTTTCATCCTTAAATGAAGCTTGTCCCGCTGGATACAGTTACATGCACAGGGCTCGCTGCACTGGTCGTGGTGGTGGCCTGGCAGTAATCTACCGCGACAGTCTCAAGCTTTCTCTTCTGTCTCTCCCTGATGTGTCCTCTTTTGAATATCTGGCTTTTAAATCAAAACCCCCTTCCAAGATAAATGCAGTACTGATTTACCGGCCACCCAAACCTCACCCATCCTTTATCGCTGAGATTCAAGACCTCATCACTTCCTTCTGCTCTCTTTCATCCAATAACATTATACTTGGCGATATGATCATTCATATTGAAAATCCCACCTCCACGCTGGCAGCTGAATTTCTAAATGTATTGGACTGTCTCAATCTTACACAGCATGTTGATGCTCCTACTCACATCAGGGGGCGCACTTTAGATCTGGTTATTTCTGACTCTCCTTCCATCAAAAATCTGTTGGTATATGACCTGGGCGTCTCTGATCACAGCATCATTTCAATGGACATTTCCTGCCCTTCACCACTCCCTAAGCCTAAACGTGATATTCATTTTCGCAATATAAAAAATATCAACCCTGCCATCTTGTACTCTGATCTCCAATTGATGGCCTCATTCACCCATTCATCTGTCAACAAATCAGTTGAACACTACAATGATTCTCTTCACTGCCTTCTGGATACACATGCCCCCCTCAAAACAAGAACTGTGTCTTTCTCCCGTTCGGCCCCCTGGTTCACGGATGAACTGCGCAAGATGAAGGCTGGTGGCCGTGCCATTGAGAGGCGTGTCAAATCATCTGGCCTGGTGGTACACAAGCTGGCCTACAAACAGCATCAGAAGGCCTACGCAGCAGCCCTTAAACAAGCCCGGTCCATCTACTACTCTGACATTATCAATAACAATCCAGGAAATTCCAAACAGCTTTTTTCAACAATAAATCATCTACTAAATCCCAATAACCAAATTCATACCGAACCCACAGTAGAACTCTGCAATAGGTTTCTTGAATTTTTCAAAGACAAGATCAACTCCATTCGGTCTCAGCTTTCTGGCTCCCCAGCTCCATCAGTGCCATCTGCCGGCCCTCAACCCTCTCTTTTCAGTATTTTCACTAGAGTCACACAGACCGAAGTTGAGGGTCTCATCAAAAAGATGAAGCCTTCCACCTCTCCCCTGGACCCCTTCCCTACTGCGCTCATCAAATCAAACATGACGGCCATTAGTCCTCTCATCACACAAATAATAAATCATTCATTAAACTCTGGTTATGTCCCACCCACACTTAAAATTGCCGTAATCAAACCTCTTCTGAAAAAACCCAACCTCAACCCAGAATGCCTCTCTAACTATCGACCCATTTCACATCTTCCGTTTCTGTCCAAGGTCCTTGAAAAAGCTGTTGCTGCACAGTTACAAGAACATCTACAACGTCATTCACTGTTTGAAACATTCCAATCTGGTTTTCGTACCGCCCATAGTTCAGAGACAGCGCTGTTGAGGGTAACTAACGACCTTCTAATTTCTGCAGATTCTGGATCACCCTCTCTGCTTATTCTCCTTGACCTTTCAGCGGCCTTTGATACCATCGACCACCATATCCTCCTAAGCCGTCTTCATACCGACATTGGACTCTGTCACTCCACACTGGACTGGTTCACCTCATATCTCACTGACAGGACAGAGTACGTCAACCTGGGATCTGCTTGGTCCCGTACAGCTCCTGTCACTTGTGGTGTTCCCCAAGGATCTATCCTAGGGCCCCTGCTTTTCATTTTATATATGTTGCCACTGGGTCGTGTCATCAGCCGTCATGGCATCTCCTTTCACTGCTATGCTGATGACACTCAGTTATACCTGCGAACCGACTCAAACCTATGCTCCACCCCGGTCCTTCCAGTATTATCTGCTCCCTCAACAGTTTCTGCTTCCTCTTCAACATCATCTCTAGCCCTCTCTAACTGCCTGGAGGAGGTTAAGGCATGGATGAGTCATAATTTTCTCCAGTTGAATAGCTCAAAAACTGAAGCCATCCAAATCGGCACCCCTCATCAGGTCCAGTCATCACCCATAACCACTATCTCTTTCTCTGGCCAAGACATCCCTCTGTCAACTACTGTTACCAACCTCGGTGTTAAGCTGGACCCACAACTGACCTTTACAAATCATATCAACCATCTACAAAACCTGCTTTTTTCATATCAAAAACATTTCTAAACTCCGCCCCTTCCTCACTTTTTCTGACGCAGAAAAACTGGTCCACGCCTTAATTTCATCCAGGCTGGACTACTGTAACAGCCTGCTTATTGGTATACCAAATAAACATCTTCAGAAACTTCAATTCATTCAGAACTGTGCTGCCCGAACTCTTATGAAAACCCGCAAATATGAACACATCACCCCCATTCTTCAGAATCTTCACTGGCTCCCCATAACCTCAAGAATTCAATACAAGATTGCCCTCATCACCCACCTCTGCATTTATAACAACGCCCCACAATACCTCAAAGATCTCCTTACCCCTCACTCTTCCACCCGTAACCTCCGGTCTCAAAGCACAAACCGCCTCCATCAGCCACGCTCAAAACTTCGCACCATGGGAGACCGAGCCTTTTGCATTGCTGCCCCTCGCATCTGGAACTCCCTCCCTGAACATCTGCGAGAACCCCAGTCTGTGGACTCTTTTAAAAAAGAGCTTAAAACTTTCTTGTTCAGGCAGGCGTTTTTTTAAGCTGTCCTTAGGCTTTACTAATTTTTCCCTGCTATATTTTAGTAGTTTTCTGCCTTTAGATTTTAGCTCTAGTTTTTTTATCTTGTTTTTGATTTTAATTAGTTTAATACGGTCTCTGTAGCACTTTGAGATTCTTTTATGAAAAGTGCTTTATAAATAAAATTTATTATTATTATTATTATTATTATTATTATATTGTGCCTTTAAAGCTCTATTTTCTTATAGGCTATATTTAGTATTTATCACAATGCTTACAAAGCTTATTATAAAAACATGGATTTAATTAACAGTTATTTTATTCATCATTGTAGATGTAATGCCATATTGTTTCATCATCATTTTTAGTTTGAGATAAAATCGTTCATTATATAATGAACAAACACAGCTTTTGGAATTAGATTCTCCTCCCCATGTTCAACAAAAGCATTTATTGAAAGTAAGCAGCAAAGATGACTTATTAACTTTCTTACACAACACAGATAATTGCATCAACACATGACCGGTTTTGGCATATTTTCTGCTTTGTACAATACTTATCATATAATAAAATAATATTTATAATACACCCTATAAATGGCTTCCTCTTTGCATTTCTGCTATATTTGACTTTGCATTCTTTGCATTCTCCCCAGTCATCCACTAAACAAATATATGCCCATTTACATAATTTTTCCATTGTATTTTTAAATATTCAAAACATGCAGCTTATACATCTTAAGTGATTAAGGCAACTATAGTTGCCAAGTGCATAGTTGTCATTTTCCTTTTGTAAGTATTTTTCTAGATGTAGTCCATGTTTTATTTCTCAATGAAAATGCAAGCAAACAACCAAATAAAGGATTTCAAGAAAAAAAAAAAAAAAAGGGTATTCACTTCCTCCCTGTCACATGAGGCTGTCAACTTCCTACCCCTACTTCCAGGAAGCATGTCAAAGGCAAACCCTCCCAAAGAAAGGTCATTTTCATATTACTAATAAGTATTTTTTGTTGACATATATATATCTACATAATCATGAAGGTCTCTAGAATCATCCAAACAAAACAAATCTTACAAGAGATCTATAGTTTTTTTGTATACTTAGTCAGGTGGGCAAATGCCTTGTAAGTACATATATCATGGGAAAATGGGGTATGTGTTAATAGGTTAATAAATCAAGGTTATTGGTCTTGTTTAGTGCATAAACATAACTTAACCCATTAAATGACATCTCTACTGTTCATAAATTGTATATACTGTTATTTTTGTTATTTGCCTTTTTTTTTTGTTATATAGATATATTTTTTTCTTCATTCTCTTTATTTGTATTTATTTATTTTCATTTAACTTTTTGATACACAATGCCCTGTTATGGCTGCACTTTGTTCTGCACTATGTTCCACAACTTTAACCCTTGTGCGCTGTTCGTTTGCGGTTTACAGTCAGGCTGTTTGGGGTCTGAGAGACCCCAGGCAACAAATGTAATTTTACTCAGTTTATTAATGTTTTTACTCCACATTTGGACATTTTTACTCCACAAAATATTCAAAAAAAGAAAAGAAAAATTCTCCAAAAAGAAAAAAAAAAAACAATTATGTAAAATTCGCCTTATAAAATACCCACATTTCTAACTTTCATTCATGGGGATAACATGGATAATTTGACATGGTTTAGTGAAATATTTTTGGAAAATGCAGTTTTAAAAGTAAAAAATAAAAAATCACTTTAACCAGTAGATGGCTGCAGAGCTCTAAAAGTACTAACATTTTTTTTTAAAGACTTCTTTTCACAAGTTTTTCCAGTTAGATTCATATCTACATATAATGAAAGCACAATTATAACAATAAAAGTTACTTTTTGTCAAAGTTTAGCAGTTTTTGTACTGAAAAAAAAAAACAGTTTTTCAATAATGTTACATTGTAATTAGAATCAAACCTGATCAGAATGTTACAAAGAGAAAAGTTGGAGTTTTTAGAGTTTATCATTTATTTCAAATATCTGTTTTTCATTTAATTCTACAAATTTAAAGTGTGCCACTTCATTTCTGTCTATGTGTGTTCTGTGTTGTTTCTGATTTTATTTTGAGGATGAATTTTGTCCATTGATAAAATTCATTTGATTCTAATCATAATATAACATTACTGAAAAACAGTTTTTTTTTTCAGTACAAAAAGTGCCTGAACTTTGACAAAAAGTAACTTTTATTATTATAATTGTGATTTCATAATATGTAGATGAATACAACTGGAAAAACTTGTGAAAAGATGTCTTTCAGTTAGTCAAATAGCAAATATTTCTGCAGCCATCTACTGGTTAAAGTGATAATTTGTTACTTTTAAAACAGTATTTTCCAAAAGATGGGCAAAAATATTACACTAAACCATGTCAAATTATCCATGTTATCCCCATAAATGAAAGTTAGAAATGTGGGTCAAAAAGACCCTGAACAAATGGATTTGTTGTTTGTTGCGTTTTCATATTCAAGAGATTATAAGATAGATGCAGTTTTTTTGGGTTTGCATCAAATGTTCTTCGACTTTTATACATAATAAATTTGTTTATGAATAAACATTGATCTGTTGAAAGCAGTTATTTTGAGATAAATGCCAAATGTTCTCCTCCTATTCATATTTTACATTGAGGGGTGCATACAACATATTTGCCCACTGGCAACTATAGTTGCCGCACATTCAAATATGATTCTCAAGAAAGAAAAAAAAAAAAAAACCTGGGGAAAATAAATGCAGAACATGTTCACATAGGACACTATTAACACGATTATATGCATGAAACCATTCAGAAAAATTTGGGCACAAATGGGTTAAAGTCTCAATTCCCTCACCCATTTTTTGTCTTATGAGAAATTATTTTTTTTATTTATTTTTTTAAACAAGAACTGCATTTTCTTTGGTGAAAAAGCACAGATTGGTTATAAAGGGGTATAAGAAGTTTTATGAGGGTGTGATCTACGAATTGATCCCATTCGACCTCTCCTCATTCACTTTCCTGTCAGGTCTTCACTAACCAAAGGAAGTTGATGGACATTGCCAATGATCCTCATGAGCATTCAGTGGATCTTCAGATTGGTATTCCATGTGAATTTTATTCACACAGAATATAAATGCTTGAATATTCATTGTCCAGCACTGATAAATGATATATATATATATATATATATATATATATATATATATATATATATATATATATATATATATATATATATATATATATATATATATTTTTTTTTTTTTTTTTTTTTTTTTTTTTTATGGTTAGTGCATCCAGGTTTATGTGAATTTCTTTGCATGGATAAATGGATGGTGAAAAAGCAAACAGGATGCTATTTGTATTCAAGTTAGACAGACATAAAACAAAACAAAGGAAACTGGGATATTAATAGGAAAACAATTAACAAATATCTCCCGAAGAGCATTCGAGACAAAAGCAAAATAACTACATAATAATCAAAGAGAATAATGGCCCAAGGGAAAAAAAAACTATACCCAAATCTATTTAAAATACATTTATTTCATACTATACTTCAAATCCAATCGACAAATTTACTGACATACCACTTAAGACTTACTGATATAAAATGTATTTTAATATCATTATTAATAAGGACAGTATGATCTCATAATATCAGTCTTTAAATTCAAGATATTTAAAGTTTAACTTTGCAATAGTTCATCTTTAGCACAATCAGTACTTTAGTGAATCTTTAGTTGGACTTCAGCACTACTACTGCACTGTGCATTTAGTATAAAATTAGTTTAGTCCAAAAAAAAAAAAAAAAAAAAAAATTAGCAGACTTTAAGTATACCAGTTTAATACCAAAAGTACATTAGCAGGTATTTGTTGTATACTTAGCACAAAATGAATGTATTTCAAATACATTTTTGTATATATTCTTTTTTCACTAGGGTGGTTATGATATACTCATTTACTTTTAAGCATATCTTTTAGATATTCCCTCAAATGTGACTATAATTTGGGTTTTATTACATACCACATCATTTTCAATGAATGAATGTCAAGTCAGTTATTACAAGTATTGCTATCTTAACCAATACAATTATTTTATTTGACATATGCACTCTTGTCACATGCAGGTGATTGTGAGTCATGAGTTAAACCTAAGGTAAACCTAACTCCAACAGATTTACAATGTAAACAGCAATGGCATTAATGTAAAACATCAATTACGTTGAAAACAAATGGCTGTCATTTGCATTTTTCCATTAATTTCCCCATGCAAAGGAATTACCTTGCAAAGGCTAAGTAAAGAGAAATAGGAATAGTATGTTGTACTGACAAATGATTAGTTAGTTAGTCAATAAAAAAGAACAGTACATTAAAAAATAAAAGTTCTTTAATTGGCATCTATGGTTCCGTGAAGAACCTTTAACATCCATGGATCCTTTTCAATTATCAAAAGGTTCTTTATAGAGGAAAAATGTTCTTCAGATTATAAAATATTCACCGAAAGGTTCACTGAAAGGTTCTTGGGAACCCAAAATGGTTCTTCTATGGCATCGCTGTGAAAACCCCCTTTTGGAAACCTCATTTTTAAGATTGTAGTGAGTACTTGATAATTTTCTTTAGATTTACTATTTTCTTATAGCTACCATTGTAGTTACCATTGTTGTGTTTTGCATGCTGAATGTTGAAATCTGTGTGTGACTCAAGCATGGTCAACTGCAAGATATTGTCACAAATATATAGGGATTATGTCAAGCAAATAAACATTTTCACAGGGTGTTTATGACAAATTGTAAAATCATTATTTGCCCTTAAATATATGATTTAGTTAGGTCCCCTTTTAAAAGCAACCTATTATTACTATTGCTTTGAAACCAAATAATTGTGATTTATTGTTGCATCGCTGCATCTAGGAAGATAATTACAATAATATAAATGAAGTTCCAAGTGCCCAACCAAAGGGAAACTAATCATTTTAGAAAAATCAACATAAATTTATAGTCAGCTTATGTGATGTTCTCTCAGATTTTTTATTGTTTTGACAATTCAACATTCAAGATGATAATGAGGAAATGATTGCAACTAAAGATAACTGCAGAAGTGTAGGAAATGAGTAAAAAGTCTATACTAAGAATTGCCCCACCTCAAAAACTTTATTTTATTTTTTGCTTGACAAAATGGCACCCCAGTCAATTAACTTTGGTTTTCTGAGTAACCGAGGCATAGTATGTGAATAGTACAGATTACTTCACTATAAACAATTATATGATCAATAAGTTATGACAACATATATTGTTTACATAGCTTTAACTCATCAAAACAAGTTTTTTTAAAAAAAAGTCAGTTTAATGTAATTTAAGTTGAAATGATTTAAACAGCCAAGTTGATTGTACTCAAAAATATATTATAAATATCTATTAATTAAGACATAAATTACAGTTAACTAAAAAGTGTTAGTTAGAACAACTGTTGGATTTTACAGTATATATATATATATATATATATATATATATATATATATATATATATATATATATATATATATATATATATATATACTGTAAAATCCAACAGTTGTTTGGATATATATATGCAAAACAAATGCTGGGATATCTGCACATAAACAGTTTTACAGGCTAAAGCTCATAAATTGTTTCCAAATCCATAAAAAACAATAATACTAACTGTGACTGTTGTACCTGCACTACGTTAACAATGATGTGGTAGGATTTGCATGTTCCATGTCAGCAGCCCAGTGAGGTTGATAAACTGTTCAGTGCTCAACCAACCTTAAACCAAACCAGCTCACTACAGCAGAGATGAAGTTGACTCTCACTGGACTTTTCCTGTTTGTCCTTTATGGACTGGCAACAGGTTATAGAGTACACATTTATGTGTCCACTCCAATGGCCTGGAATGATGCTTATTCATACTGTACTATATATTATAAAGATATGTCCAGCATCACTAGTGAGAAGGAGCACCAGATTTTGGTAGAAGTAGCAGAAGGAAACGTCTCTGAAGCTTGGATTGGTCTGTACAGAGGGAGCGGAAATCCAAACATCTGGACGTGGTCTGATGGACAATCATATTACTTCACTAAGTTAAACATTTACACAAACAAAAATGATAACTGTGCATATGCTACACAGCTTGAATGGTATAATGGTTTTTGTCCAGATAAACGTCCTTTCTTCTGCTATTACGACTATAATTTGAGCCTTGTTACGATGAATATGACTTGGGAAGATGCTCTTACGTACTGCAGGGATTTGTACACTGATCTGGCCAGCGCAACAGAACAGAATCAGCTGGAGCTTATGCAAGATACAATCAAAGATTCCACAACAGACAGTGCATGGACAGGCTTGCGTTTCCTGGCGGGAGAATGGCACTGGGTGAGCAAGACTTCCACACATATCCCATACCAGGGCTCACTGCTCTCATGCCCAAAAGAGCCATACCGCTGTGGAGCGTACACCAACACAACTGCACAGTTGGAGATGAGGGACTGTGACGAGATGCTCAACTTCATCTGTTTCTAGAGGTTAAAGTGAGTAACATAAATTTACATTCACCATGTACAAGTTAGTCTTTCCCAAATTAAATTAGATTTTGCAGTAATTGCAGATTCAATAGGTTTATTCTCTATTTAATGTATAAAAAAATGCATATTAAAAATGATGCATATTGTAATAATCAAGCTTGATTAAATGTCCCTCTGAACAGAATACTCGGTGTGCAGAAGATGAAGTTCAATTTCACACAGGTTTCCCAGCAGAACAACTTCACATAAATATGAAGTTGGTCAAGCAGACCAGTTGAAGAATTGAAGTACTGAAGAATAATATATCAATTGTTTAATCATTTGAATGTTTTGAAGCTTTTTTGACCTAACACTTTGCTTAAAAAGAGTGGATATGCATTATTTTATGTTAACTACTTGCCATGGTTGAATATATTTTGTTTTATTTTGTTTTCTGTGTGTGTGTGTGCGTGCGTGCGTGCCCGTGTATATAATTTTACAGTAAGGTTAAATTAGTTAACATTTGTTAACATTTAACAACGAACAACAGTTGTTTGCAGGATTTTTTTAATGTAGGTCATGTTCATTTATATAATTCATTCCTTCATAATGTTAATTTACAGAACTTGAAATGTTATGGTGTATCATACGTAGAAATGAATTGAAACATAATCTACATTAATAAATTCAGTAAAATTATTGTTTATTGTTAGCTATGGCTTTTGCATTAACCCTATAAAGCTTACTGTATCATATTTGATATGTACATTTGCATGGCCTTATCAACAAAATTAGCTCAAAAGCCTGTTGTACACAATCTACTACATGTCTTCTGTTGTTTGATTGATAGTTAATTCTTTATATATTCTTTTATTCTTTTGGGACTTAAAAAGTCCCATATTTTTTGCTGTGAAATCTTTACACATTTTTATAAAGTAAACATAAGAATAACTTTTATATTGTTAGTTATATTTCAAGATGAACATTTACTGGACTGAAACAACTTTTTACTTAATAATCCATACATTATTTATTTTAGAAAAATCATGTTAAAATGTGAGCATCAAATGAATGTTTTATTTGTACATCTCCATATCAAAGCTGTATTGCAGTGCATATTTTGCCCCCTAAAAAAACAAACAAAATCATTTTACTAAGACATATTATTGGAGATATAAAATAATTGATATGTATGTGTATTTTAGTACTGTTATAATAAAGCTCTCATTGAATTACAGTACATTACATAACTGGAATTCCAGAATTTATATATAACACAAACTCCACCAAATTGCATATTTTTGTTCAGTTTGGGTCTCTGAATCTATTCTCATCATATGTTTCAATTTGTCATATAATCCTGATGTATCAAATATTGTTAAAAAACATAAAATACATAAACAAACATTTTTGGGGGGATTTTCTTTTATACTTTGTATAATGGTTCAATAAACTGTTCCATTAAAAAAAAAAAAAAAAAAAAACTTGAACAAAAAAACTATTTCATCTTTTTTATTACTGTTTTTACAAGTGAGGACTTTCCCAAAAGGAGGTTTTTATCAGATTGTCACTTCAGTGTATTTTTTTTGCCCACAAAATATGATTAAGTAGGTAAATACACACACACACACACACACACACACACACACACACACACACACACACACACACACACACGTTTTATGGGTCCTTACATTTTTGTTTAAATTCTGTACAAACTATATATTCTATGCCCTAACTAACCCTACCCAGCATTTTTACATTTTGCCCCACAAAGTAGGTAATCCCTGAATCACATACACGCAAATAAGCAAGCAGGCACGCGCGCACACATTTTACATATTTTATTTGATTCCACATTACAAATCAAATTTCACTAGGAATCAATTTTTTTTTAATAATCCAACAGATTAAAACAAATCAGCACATTGTTATGGATTATACAGTTCTAAATACAGGAAACATCGCCTTTTCCAAATAGACATGCTATGGTTGCTGAGATTGAACAGTACTTGTTTTAGAACTTGTTTTGTTTGTAATGGTCCTGTTTTAGAAATCCCCTCAATGCTAAGTCCACGGATCGCCAGCCTGTGTACATGACCTAGACTGCCAAACACCAGCACAATAAGCTGTCATTTGTACCCAAGGTTCTCAATGGTAGATATCAATGACTGATATTTTAGAATCTTAGAGCAGTATGAGTCCTCCATAAACAAGTCAAATACACATGACACCTCAAATAGTGTAACTGTTTTGCCATTCTGAGAGATGTTAACAATATCTGGTGTATTAGCAATTCCTAAAAAAAAAAAAAAAAAAAGTGTTTGCAGGAGTTAAAGGTTGGGTAGGTAAGAATTGTCTAAAGAACTTTTTTTCAAATTGGCTTAAACTGTCTTTATATACCAATACATAATTAAAATGTAAGTACTTTGAAAAAGAGAGTATAAAAATTGAGTGACTATAGTGTATTTAATCTTCAAAAAACACAGCTCATTAATTCCTACCGGGACGAAACAAGTGATTGGCTTGCGCGACTGTCACTCTCCGTCGCCATGACTACCGCTGCTATAGAGAGCCTAAGTCCCTCCCCTTCCGGTCGACCACCATGGGACCTTATTTCGGAAAAATATTGTATGGGAGTCAATGGCGAGAGACAACAAATATTTTGATCTCGTTTGAATTGTGCCCTGATTTACACATATGATGTTTGTCAATTTAAAAGATACATTTTAAAGTCAAGAAAGTCGCAGCTTGATGTAAAACTGCTGAGGTATAAGACTGTGAAAATAAAATAAGACTGTGAAAATACAAATACCTTTGTTTACATCCTGTTTTTCGGTTGAAGTCCAAAGTAGTCGATTGCCGAGTTCACGCGCGTGATCATAGGTATTAAACCTATGCGTGTGAACTCGACAATCGATTACTATGGACTTTGACCGAAAACAGGATGTAAATACAGGTATGTGCGCTGGCTGAAATAACATCATTTTTATACATTTTTTTCACATCTACTGTAGTCAGATTCACTCGTGTTCACTCAGAAGGAATCACTCACATTTTCTGTGCACTTGTAATGACACATCAAGGATGTTAAGAGGCTAAAAGCAGGTTTAGTACTTGCCCCATTGAAGTCAACAGGGTGCAAATTTTAAAAATAGAATAACTCGGTGTAGGCAACACCGATTTTTGTCGTTGTTCTCTGTATTGACAGCACTCCAAATGTACAAAAAAATGAGCTCAATGTTAAAATTGACCGGAGTTCTCCTTTAACATCCTTGATGTGTCATTACAAGTGCCCAGCCATTGTGAGTGATTCCTTCAGAGTGAACGCGGGTGAATCTGACTGCAGTAGATGTGAAAGATATGAATAAAAGTGATGTTATTTCAGCCAGCGCACATACCTGTATTTACATCCTGTTTTCGGTCAAAGTCCATAGTAATCGATTGTCGAGTTCACGCGCATTGGTTTAGTACCTATGATCATGCGCGTGAACTCGACAATCGATTACTGTGGACTTTGACCGAAAACAGGATGTAAATACAGGTATGAGCGCTGGCTAAATAAATATCATTTTTATCCATATCTTTCACATCTACTGCAGTCAGATTGACCCGCGTTCACTCCGAAGGAATCACTCACATTGGCTGGGCACTTGTAATGACACATCAAGGATGTTAAGAGGCTAAAAGCAGGTTTAAAACTTGCCCCATTGAAGTCAACAGGGTGCAAATTTTAAAAATAGAATAACTCGGTGTAGGCAACACCGATTTTTGTCGTTGTTCTCTGTATTGACAGCACTCCAAATGTACAAAAAAATGAGCTCAATGTTAAAACTGACCGGAGTTCTCCTTTAATTGTCATTAAAGTGAAATTACTGAACTTAAATATACGAGCTTGATACAAATGATTGTTTTAGAAGAAAATTTCAGATGGCACTCAGAGGCTTTTGCATCATGAAGTCTTCATATATATATATATATATAGGCCTATATGATCCGAAGTAACTAGTTACTCACTACTTGAGTAGTTTTTTCATTGGATACTTTTTTACTCTTACTCAAGTAACTATTAAGATTATTACTTTTACTTTTACTTTGAGTAAATATTTCTATAAGTACTTGTACTTTTACTTGAGTACAGTTTTTGGATACTCTACCCACCTCTGCGTGTAACAAGCAAACTTGAAATATTAATCAAAATAGGTTCACACTCATTTGCAATAAGCCTAAATGTTTTAGCTTTATAATGTGTTGGACTATACACTTAGCCATTGTTTATGAAACATTATAATTTTACAGATTTACTGTAAATTTTACAGATTTTTAACTCATTAAAAACTTGTCAGTCTCTCTTACTTTGTTTCAAGTTTGAGTGTTGTAAAGAAAAATTATACTGAGGATGGTTTTTATGGTAATCCTGAAAAATATTGCAGAATGTCCTTCTGTCTAACAATGACACAGGCAATTCATTTAATGACATTTTCATGGGGAAAAAGATCTGATTCACCAAAGAAATGGTTAATTACATTCTTGTTAATTACATGTCATTGCATTACATATAAAACACTCTAATAATTATAGAAAGTCCTAAAATGTGACTTTTTTGCCAGTTTTATTTTTTCACATTTTAAATCCTTATCCATCATTCACCCAAATACAGCTACACCAGCCAAGAGATCTTCTAGACACGTTCTGGATAACATTCTAATTCAATCTGAAAGATCCAACAAAACCATACAAATTCAAAATGCACTGAATCTGGTAAAATACATTTATTGTTTCCATAGCCTCATAAAGGAAAATAAACTAGTCGCTATACTTAAGGAAATTTATTTTAGCATAAAATGTGATTTTTATCTACTAGCCTAATATTCAGTTCATTACATATTTAGTAGACCGAATAGGTCCCATAGTAAATCACATTGTATTACTCGAACCTGGCCAAATTGAGAGCCAGTCACAGAGCCGATCACAATTGTGACCCTGGATCACAAAACCAGTCTTATGTTGCACGGGTATATTTGTGGCAATAGCCAACAAAACATTGTATGGGTCAAAATTATAGATTTTTCTTTTATATCAAAAATCATTAGGATATTAAGTAAAGATCATGTTCCATGAAGATATTTTGTAAATTTTCCCACCTTAAATATATAAAACATTTATTTTTGTGAATGGATGCAGCACTATCGCCAATAGAAATGGACAACTTTAAAGGCGATTTTCTCAATATTTCGTTTTTTTTGCACCCTCAGATTCCAGATTTTCAAATAGTTGTATCTCGGCCAAATATTGTCCTATCCTAATAAACCATACATCAATGGAAAGATTATGTATTCAGCTTTCAGATTATGTATAAATCTCAATTTTAGAAAAAATAGACATAAGACTGGTTTTGTGGTCCAGGGTCACAATTAACAAAGCTCATTTGGCGATTTAAAACATTATCATCTAATAAATGTAAATCAATATTTACTATAGTACACTGTAAAGGAGCCTCAAATATCCTGTCGGATACTCAAGGAACTTCATAATGTAATTTAGGTGCCTCAAAGCTCTTTCTCCTATAGTAGGGTTACTGGAGGAGCATTGATAATCTTTGAGGTTCTTGCTGGAACTTATGGGATCCTTTAAGCACTTTGTATTTAGTTCAAAGGTTCTGGAGTCACCTTTTCATTACTATGAGACCTCGAAGTGCTTTGGGGGAAAATAGAGGAACTTGAATGCGAAAAAAGGGTTATTGGAAGATCTTTTAACATTTAAGTGGTTCCTGGAAGACCTCTTATGTTAAAGCCAGCATCTGGAGGAACCCAATGGTTCAGTGAGGCCAGAATAAGATTATTAGTATCCTATTATTATTATTATTATTATTATTATTATTATTACAGGCTATTAAGTTTGATTCAGTATACATACCCAGGTGAAAAAGACATACTATTAAATGTATTAAAAATGTACTTGAGTGTGTGTTTAGTAGACCTACAATACAAATATACTTTAATGCATTTTTAATACATTTAACAGTAGCCTACGTCTTTTTCACTTGGGTAGCTTACATTTATTTAATATAGGCCTATTTTATTGATTCATTTAAACCTTAAACAACAACACTAAATAATAATAATATTAATAATATGAAGAAGAAGAACCAGGAGGAGAGAAGTTTTATTCTGTCACGAAACTGCTGCTATTCCTCTGCTGTCGTCGCTTCAGTGATGCTCGCGCGCAACAGAGCTCAGCTGATCGACGTCATCGGGTTTGAAAGTAACGGCTCTCCTCATCAAAGCTTCCGCCGTTTGTTCGGCTCTCCGTTACAAGGTTTGTAAACTCGCCAAATAAATATACATACAGAGTCTACTCACTATATATTGAAACACACATATAAACTAAATTTATTATACACTACGTTTTTACAGTGTTTTTACAGTGTTTACCACTCGTTTATTGCACAGTCTCTGGTATGAAGGTTTTAGCCGCGATGCTAACTACGTTGATCTAATGCACAAACGGAAATTATTGACTTATTGTCTTAGATTGATTTAGTCATTCAGTTCAACATATTCTGTACAACTGTGTCTTCAAATTGCTGATATAGCCTAACTAATTTAGCTTATTCCTGCTGTTTTTATTGGCGTTTGTTATGAATAACAAAAGCAGGTTAATATAGTTTGGTCTTTTTGTTTAGCCTAACTTTACTTACTACATGTTCCCTCATTCTCTCACATACCATTTTAAAGCCATTTACTGGTCAATAAATATTATGTTGTGAATAATCAGCTTTGTTCTTTTGTTTCCCCAGAACAACCAGTACATTTCTAAAATAAGCTGAACATATCAGAGGCAACATTGAATTACAGTAAGTTACCTGCATCACATGCAAGTAATTTATTACTATGAACTTTCTCTGTGTGAAATTGTATTGTTTGACTGTGTACTTGTGTTTTTTAATCAGTTATTCTCTGAAAATCCTCATGCTCAAAAATATCACAGGTTTGGTTCACAAATAATGCTATGCATTTTTTCTTATATCTTTATCATTTGCATTTGAATATAAGACATTTTAACTCTGAATTCTAACTTCAAGTTTAGTCTTTTTCGACAAAAAAAAAGGAAAAAGCTATTATATGGCTTCAGAAGACTTACAACACAACCCATAACACATGAGTTGTGAACTCATTGATTATTTTTAGGATCTTTTCTGGGACATTTTTGGAGCTTAACCATTTTTACATAAATTGTTGCATTGAATTGAGCTAGACAAGTGTACATAAGAATGGTTTCATGAATGATTTTTTTCTGCTTGTGTTTCATGCAGTGAAATTGAATGGTGACTGTGGTTGCATTATGCCTGAGATCTGCTTTTGGGTTCCACAGACAGAAAGTCAAACAGGTCTGGAACGTCACAAGGCTGAGGAAAATATTTAAATTTCACAACTATCACTTTAATAACATTACTAACAGTACATTTTGTACTTTGCAGGGATCGTGGTAAGCTGAAATACAAGTTTGAACAAGAATAAAAATCCTCCTGTAGACCTGAAAATCATTGAAGTGCCTGGACCATCCACCAGAAAAGAGGAAAAACAAACGGAAAACGAATCTGCTGTACCTTTTCACTTTTCTAACTCTTTAAGTACCTCACACCAACTTGGTCCCATAGTGACATTTTTGACCACAAACGAAATTGCTGATCGTGTGGATTCTTATTGAAATGACTGGAATTCACCAGTGAATATTCACAGAACAACAGATAATTTTACTGCACCTTAATACTGTTTCCGGGTCGAAGCCTCTACTTCTACTTCCTCTATCTTGTTTCATGAGAATACTCAACAACCATTTATGAACACTGTTGATTCAAGTCACACATTTAAGCTTTTCAAAAGCCATAGTGTACATTACAGTTTCCAGTCTAACGGCATCCCAGACTTCAACATTTTAACATTTAATAACTAACCATTTGAGATTTCGGTATAGAGATAAAGGTTAGGATCATACTTTTCAGGAATATTACAGCACAATGAGTGTATATTAGCACTGTTTGTTGTTTGTTTTTGGCATCTGATAGAGCTTTTGGACTTACCATCGGACTGAAACACAAATGTTTTAAAGTTAAGTAAAGCTGGACATTTTTAATTAGTCAAAATGTAATTTTTTTTACATTGATTTATTTCGTGGAACATATGTGTTTCCATGCATTTTGTTGAGATGTCTTTTCTTGTATAGCCTATTGTATATACATGGTTGATTATTCATGTTGCTTATGTATTATACTATTTTATTGTGTATTCATTGATATTAATCTATAGTTAGCTTTTTTTCCCCATGTGCATGGAAGTGTATGTATAAAAATGAATATCAAATATGTAATAAACAATTCTTATTTTGTATTTGGTTAAATTTGTTTATTATAATAGAAGTCAAAGGTAACCACAGTAACAACGTGAAATTAAATATTTAACAAAAATGAAATTTGGTTCCTGGAGGCACCCAAAGTGGTTCCACACAGTGCCTAATATAAGAGTTCCTCAGGAAACCTGTGTGGTTCCTCAGAGAACCGGCCCTTTTTAAAGGGTGCCTAGAGGATCTACAGATGGTTCCGCCGGTGTGGCGAAGTGAAGAACCCCAAAAGGTTCCTCCAGACACCTTTTATTTTTACAGTGTAGATTTGTCTTTCACACACGTGTCCTGCATTGTCCCGCAAAATCACATCTACTGTTCTGCAACAGAGCAATAACCAGGTGGTCACTCTATCTGTCTCTGAAACTGCAAATTTGATCTCAACTACATTTATTTGTATTTTTAACAGACATCTGCTTTAATTACGATATCAGTGATAAACTGGGGGAAGGAGGATTTGGTGCCATTTTGTGGGAGTTTGAAGCAAGGACAGCCTTGCGGTATTTTTTTATAATATCTATCTAACAAATTATGGTAAAGTCTTTTTCTTGTCTTACATATGTGATTTAGAGCACTTTAAACTATCAGACCAAACATGCTCTACATGGTTTTGAAATTCATGATAGGACATTTTACTTGTCTGTTGAGGATTAATGACTTAATGTCAATTAACATGTTAATTTGTTTTGATTTCCTGGCACTGAAATTTGCCAGGAAAACATATATCAACATAGGCTGCGCCTTCTGTTATCTCCTCTCAGTCTGTTTTTAATTTTATATTAACATTAATTATAGACTGCAAATTATTTTTCAATCGACAATCCGCCTTTGACAACATCATGCCCCTTGCCCTGCAAAAATCTCTTTGACTTTTTAGAGAGCTGTGGGAGCATCTTCAACGAAGAGTTTTAGTTAAGGTAATAGTTGATCAACGTCTGCCTGCATCCCGATCTTGAGGAGAGGATTCTTCTTGACAGGCTCTTTCTCCATGATTGGTTTAAGATCATCAAAAATGATTATGTAAAGATGACAAGTTATGAAACATGTTTCCCTAAGTTTTAAAATTTCTAATTATGTTTTACTTTAAGAATGTCACATCTTTTTTAGAATTTTCATATGCTGCTAGAAAAAAAGGCCAAATCAGATCTGTTCTAACTTTGTTTCCGTTTTTTTTTTTTTTTTAGGTCCTCCTATAAGTTGTGGAGACAAGAGCACCCTGTCACGGCCACCCAGGAAGTGCTCTCAGCTTAGCATCTGGCAAGCTGACAAAAGTGGCTTCTCCATCCCTCCAGTCCTTAGCGTCTTGCTAGGCTGGCAAGCTCTGGTAGCATCTGGCACCAAGGTTGAGGCATAAATATTTGCATCTTGCGGTATTGCTGCCTAGGGATGTGTACATAGTTTTTTCTACATAGCTTGTTTGCCACTTTTTTATTAATGCTCCGTATAATCAGGGTTTTTCCTGGGTCAAAAATGGTCTTCGGTGGTGGCCGACAGACACTGTCATCCTTTCTTGCCCTCTTTACAAAAAAAGCTGTGATTTTTAACACTGGATTTCATAGCTTTATAAGATTAAATCCTTCTTTGCCAGACCTGATAATTCTTATGGTATATAATCATATCAATATTAAAAAGTAGATTAAAAAAGTAGCATTAAAAAGTTTATTTTAACTAGTCTAATTTTCTATCATATACAATTGAATAAAATTAGCAGCTAGCTAACAACAACTTGCTTTTCACTTTTATTTCTGGTTTCACCTCTCTCCAGTCTAAACTAAATGTTTTTTTTTTTAGGTAACTTTTCTACACATTGTAAATAACCTGAAAATACTGTAGTTTATTAAGGCTAAATCTTGCAAACCACTCTTACTAAAAAAATGGTGTAAGCACACTTACGTTCTCATTTTAAGAGATTCTGAGTAAATGATTTGTTTGTAACACAATGGTTTGAGTTGTTAACATTAGTTAATAGGCTAACTAACATGTAACACTGTAACTAACTAACACTGATCAGCAATAGATTTGTTACTGAAGCCTATTTATTAATCTTTGTTAATCTTAGTTAATAAAAATACAGCTGTTCATTGTTTGTCCATGTTACTTCACAGTGCATTAACTAATGTTAACAACAACTTGCTTTCCACTTTTTATTTCTGGTTTCACCTCACAACTTTTGATTACAATAATGTAGGCTATTAATAAATGTTTAAATTAACATTAACAAAGATCAATAAATGCTGTAGAAGAGCAGTTTTTATTAATGTTAACTAATGTAGTTACTAGAGTTTCGATTCAGACGTCTCGTGTCAGTGTTGGACAGATCAGTTGTTTTAACCATAGACATATTTCTATGGCTTTAACCATTCATTAAAGTGAATCGGTTCAAATGAGTCATTTGTTCGCGAATCGGACGTGTCATTAGCGGCAACGACACACGTTATGTGATTATCCCGGCAGTTAGGACATCGCACAAGATTTGTGTCAACACAGAAAACATTTCATAACTAGATAGTTTTTTTCGTTTATTGAAAGTGTGGTTTATGTCTGCTGAATGTGCGGAACGCTTTTCAGAGAAGATAAGGCAATGTTTTTTAATAGCACAATTCACACCCAGTGGAAATTCAGGAGAAAAATCGTCTCGGTTACTAACGTAACCTCGGTTCCCTGAGAAGAGGCAACGACTATTGCGCAAGTAGCTTACGCTATGGGAAAACTCCTTTTCTCGAGAATATGAAGCCAAATTTTTTTAAAACGCAGTGTAGCTGCACAGCATACACAGATGCGGCCATTGGCTGTGCTGCGGCAACTGCATGAACCTATGACAGGGCAGCTCAGACGCGCGGTCCAATCAGGGCAATTCGCGCCCTGACGCATCATAGCCCACCAGAATGGGCGTGGTCAGAGGCTATAAATATATATATGAGGCAGAACGCTCCAGATACACTCTGAAAGCCCTGACGGGACAGAGTAAATTTGCGTCTCTTTCGTCCTCTGGTGAGGAGAGAGCTGTCAGGGAAATAACCTGTGCTCTGATGGGGGTAGAGAGCACTTTAGGAATATACCCATGTCTCGGCCTAAGGACAGCTATGCAGTCGTAGGTCCAAACTCGAGACAGGACGCACTCGAAGACAGCGTGTGCAGATCGCCCACTCTTTTAACTGATGCGAGCGCCAGTAAAAGAGTGGTTTTGAGCGAGAGGTGCTTCAGGTCGGCAGACTGAAGTGGCTCAAACGGGGCGTCCTTCAGTGCTTCCAAGACCGTGGAGAGGTCCCAGATAAGCACAGAGGGGGGACGCGGAGGGTTTAGCCTCCTTGCCCCTTTAAGGAAGCGGACGACCAGGTCGTTTTTCCCTAGTGATTGCCCGGCCACGGGAGCGTGACTGCTGCTATGGCCGCCACATATACTTTAAGCGTGGAGGGGGTGCGACCCGCGTCCAGCAGCTCTTGTAAAAAGGAGAGTACACTCGGTATCTCGCACGAGTGTGGGTGTAGGTTTCTAGCGGTGCACCAGCTAGAGAACACTCTCCATTTCTGAGCCAGATTTCTCCATTTGCCTGCATGAGGAGATCTTTCCTCAGCAGGATCGGCAGCTCGGAGAACCATAGTCAGTTCCTCCAGAGGGGGGCTATAAGAAACACTGCACATTTGCTCTCCCTGATCCGTTTGATGACCTGAGGTAGCATCGCGACCGGGAGGAAAGCGTACAGCAGACAGTCTGGCCATTCGTGGGTGAGCGCGTCCGTGCTCTTTGAATAAAATAATCGGCAGCGAGCGTTGTCTTCGGAGGTGAAGAGGTCGACCTCTGCCTCGCCGAAGGTGATCCATTTTAGCTGAACCGTCTGAGGGTGAAGAGACCATTCCCCTGGGGAAACTTTGCCTCTTGATAGCATATCTGCACCCTGGTTCAGAATGCCTGGCACGTGCGCCGCCCTCAGGGAGCGCAGGTTGTGCTGAGCCCACAGAATTAGACTCCTGGCCATGGTGTGCAAGGTGTTTGACCTGAGGCCGCCTTGGCGGTTTATGTAAGCCACCACTGTCATGTTGTCCGTTCGGACTAGGACGTGGTCGCCCTTCAGGTACGGGAGCAAATTGTAGGCGCTTCTCTGGGCTCGACCAAAGGCCAGAGACAGGCCTGCCCTCATAGAGGGCTCCCCAACCTAGGTTGGAGGCATCTGTCGTGACCACCTTTCTCCTCGAAATCACACCTAAACTCACGCCCGACTGATACCAGTCGATAGCTTTCCAGGGAGTCAGGGCTTTGATGCAGCCGCGACTCGCCTTGATCAGTAAGTGGCCGGAGCGCCACGCGTGAGCTGGGACACGGCTGTTTAGCCAGCGTTGGAGAGGGCGCATTTGCCGTAATGCGAGCTGGAGCACTGCTGATGCCGAGGCCATAAGACCCAACATCCTCTGGAATCTTTTGAGGGGGGCGTGGGCGCCCGCTCGGAAAGATGCCGCGAGGCGCCGAACAGAGAGCGCACGCTCCGCAGAGAGGTGCGCTTTCATATGTATAGAGTCTATTACTATACCCAGAAAGGAAATGTTCTGTCTAGGGCAGGGTTTCTCAACCTTTTGCTTACTGCGACCCACTTTTTTTTTGTATGCCAGTCATACGACCCACTAAGGCTGGAAATAATTCAATAACTGAAATGCCTCTCAGATCTATAGGCTACTACTCCGTAGGCCTATATGTTTATTATAATTAATTTCACAAAAACACAGAAACATTTTCAATAGACAGACTATGAGGCAAAATGATTTTTTTTTTACTCACGTTAATGTGACACTTGAGACACTATAGTGACGAGACCGAGACGGATCACAAAACTTATCACGGATCCGTGCGGTTTGATTAAAGTCAATTTTATTTTAAAATGCGCTTCTTTGGCTGGCTCTGATATAGCTGGAAGGCAGCATATTCAGGATATTAGCCTACTGAAGCGGGAATAAACATCACAATATGATTATCTGCTTCTATGATGACAAACGTCACACACATACGGAGTTTCACTTAATTGAGGCTAAAGCAAATGTTATTTGATTACTCACTCACTCTTGAGCGTCTGGCGCGAGTGATTTCAATTCAATGTAAAGACGCGTTTACGCGCGTCTAGAGGTACTGCGGCGCGAATGAGGCGTTTAGCGCGGCGCGGGCGTGTCCAGTTCGCGCGAATGAGGCGAAACACGAGATAATGCATCTGTCTTTTCTATCATTTCACTGTAGCTCAGCATCGCGATGTAAAGTTAACGTTATTACTTTAACAGCAGCAGTAAAACTGGGCCATTTAATTTTGCCATTCATAAATAAGTGTTTTGACATGTCTAGCCGAGTGGCACCATGGTACTGGGAGGGAGATTTAATTCTTGCATGTTTTTTAAAGTAAAAGTAAAAATATTGCGTTAGGCTACTTCATGAGTTAATAAGAAAAAATATTTCACAATTCCTGCAAATGCAGTGATGAAGTTCATGTTCTCGTGATTTATTTTTATGAATAAAAATGTTTCAAAACATCCATACATTCAAAACATATTTTTTTCTCACAAATCGCACCCTGAATACAGCGTTAGAAGTCACTGCAATAATGAAGTAGCCTACGACATTCGAAAATCAGATTCGTTGGAGGACTGGCTGTTTACATGCCAAACCTTTGTTTCAATCTGTGCGCGTTTATGATTAGGTGTTTAAATTGAGGCTTTTTAGTCCGATTGAGCCGCCAATGCGTTTACTAACGGATTATTTTGTTGCATGTAAACCTAGTCTATTGCAATGAGACTATTGTGAAGCCCATTTATTAGCTGTGCTAGTGAACACAGAAGTCTTGCGACCCCCTATAGAATTATCAACGACCCACCGGTTGAGAAACCCTGGTCTAGGGGATAGTGTGCTCTTGGAAAAATTGATCCTCAGACCCAAGCATTCTAGATGGCTGATGATCCAAGATCTGTGTGTTATTAGCTGTGCCTCTGATTGTGCTATAACCAGCCAATCGTCGAGGTAGTTTAGTATTCGCACTCCCCGCTGTCTCAGGGGGGAAAATGCTGCATCCATACATTTCGTGAATGTATGGGGGGCCAATGATAGACCGATCGGTAGAATCGTGTATTGGTATGCTTGTCCCTTGAAAAGCGAATCTCAGAAACTGCCTGTGATGAGGCGATATTTGGATATGAAAATAGGCGTCTTTCAGATCCACTGAGAAAAACCAATCTCCCAGGCGAATTTGCGCGAGGATATGTTTGTTTGTCAGCATTCTGAACGGGTGCTTCGCCAATGCTTTGTTCAAACGTCTGAGATCTAGGATGGGTCGGAGACCACCATCCTTCTTCGGGATGAGGAAATAGCGGCTGTACAGACCCGACTCGCTCTGCGAGGGGTGTACTGCTTCGATAGCACCCTTTTCTAACAATTTGAGCACCTCGGTGCGGAGAACATGTGAAACATCTTTTCTCACTCTCGTCTCGACCACGGCTGAAAAGCGTGGTGGTCTGCGAGCAAACTGTAGCGAGTAGCCGTGTTTTATCATGTTCAACACCCATTTTGATATGCCTGGGGGGAGCCTCCCAGGCTCCGGTCCGTATTGCTAGGGGTTGAATAAAGGCTGGGGACGGGTCGCTGTGAGATAGGGACCCGGCCATCAGGCCGTTTTGGGCTATAGATGCCTTGTGTACAGCGCTTATGAGCGGAGGTGCGCGCTGCACAGCGGGCGCACTCATATTCACATTCCCAGCATGGGTTAGAGGGAAAACTGCGGTTTTCGGTTAACAGAAAAAAATCTCTGAATGCTCCACGTGAAACTTCGGTCTTCCAGTCTTTTACCATTGTGTCAATTGATTTTGAATAATATGTGCGAGGGAGACAGAGAGCAAGCAAGCGCTTAGTTTGAAGATGGTAAGAGTGTGCGGCCGGGGGCGTGGGGGCTCTGTCTCTGCTCGTTCTTTCAGTAATTTTCAGAGCTGCTGCCCATGGCCTTCCCACTGCTAGAGCTTCCTGTCTCAGCCATTTCCATCTTAGCTGATCCAGTCCCAGAGGGCTAGAGGTCCCTGTCATATGGTCGCCCCCAGAGGGTCCTTATGTACTGAATGACATTTTAGAAAAAAAGAAAAAAGTTTTACTCAAACGAAATTATTTGTACTTTTGACAGATCTATATCCAGTCATATAAGTAGTTGAGGTAAAAATAACATTTTTGATAGCATTACATTGTTAATATAAAGCATAAAGAAATAATAAAAATCTGTGTTATTTTATAATGACATAATTGACATGCCATCTGACTAGGGTGTCTCCCGCGCCTGCGCCCAAATAACTGATTAAGACTCTATAGTCTATATAGACAGGGCTGGACTGGGACAAAAAATATATATATACAAAATTCCGCCCTGGCATTTTGGCCCAGACTGGCCCAACTACATATGATGGTTGATCAGATGATCACTGTTTTCCAAAGTAAAGCATTGAATAAACTGTAAACTCACTTAGTCAAAATGATGCTTGTGACCTCCTTGAATGAACCTTTAAAGCTTGTTTCAAGCCCTTTCCAAATCTGTTTGTCATAGATCGCACCTCTGTGGCTCTCTCCATTCATCAAAGAACACCTTCACCGGAGTATTGAACTTCATTTCCCATAAGCCCCGTACCTAGGTCTAATCACCCGCACAGGTGTTCCCAATTCTCATCTCCATATAAACTGCCTTCTGACTCTCACACATTGCGAAGTCTTGTTCTGCCCCGGCTAACATTTCCAAGCGTTTACTCTCTGTTATTGATTCTCCGTGTATTGACCTGTGACTGTTGTAGGATTGAGTGTGAAACAAACACAAATGAATCTTCCAGGTGAATTGTTCAAACATAATTTCTCACAGAACTGAACATTCCAGACACCAAATCACCAACCCCAGAGCCATAAAAGAAGGCTCCAGCCAGCCAGTCTCCGCTGACCAACGAAAAACCCCAGCTAAGAACTTTATGGCCATGCAAGCTTCAAAGAAGATGAGCCCAACTAAAGGAAGAACTGGTCAATGTGAGATAGCTTGGAAAATAATGATTGGCTCAGAGATAGCACAATTCAGCCCGATCAAGATAACAGCAGAAGCTGCTCGAGCCCACAACATTCCAGACCCCCTCCTCCTTAAGGACCTCTGAACGAACAAACAGAGTTCTTTCTCTCTCTAAACCAGAAAACTGAGATTCTTCCTACAGTATACGTAAAACTCATTCAAGAACAATTTTCAATGGACTTAAAACATCATACATCATTCTAGGTGTTTCTACAATACATGTGTCCATTTAATATGCTGTAATCCCATATAATTCATTTAATTGTTATAACTGTTAGATGTTTGAATGAAAGTGTGTTGTGTTTCATATCAATATGATCGTATGCTCATGATTCAAAAGATGACTTGATTGAAGTCTGTGTAAAATGTTCGTATTCTTATAATAGTAATAATGTCTAAACTGTAGCCTCTGTTCTCTCTGCTAGTAAGGAGATCCCAGATAACGCATGATTTATGACTTTGCAAACAAAGCCAGTGTTTAATTGGTCCGATATCTTCAGGAGGGGGGACAAACTTTGAGTTTAAAAATCTTAGACAGAAACAAAGCTCTCTCTCTGCTCTCGCTCTCTCAGACTAGGAACCATGTAAACGCGCAGACGAAATAACCCAAATCAAGATCTGAAGAACATGGGTTAAACAGCTTCATTCAAGCCATCATCTACTCCTCTCAATTTCCTTTCTTTTCTTAGTTTCCTTTCTTTTCCGTTGTGAGTCTCGGTTCTAAGTTAAGTTTTGCGACAAGATTTCGAGCCACGCTTCTTCGACAAAACCAGCTTCAGACAAAGACTTTCAATTCATCCGCCAGCACAACACGTGATTGGCCGCCCCAGACATCAGGCACGAGGAGACCAGCCAATGAACGGACCGGGAAAACCCCTTACACACAACAAAAGGGAATCCCCAAAAGCAAAGACAAGCAAGTACTGCCTCCAGACTCTTAAGCTGAACTGGTGTATTTGATACAGATTTAATAACCTAGGAAACGATAAAAGGGTTAAACTAATGATTGATGGTTCATTCAGGTCGTGTCTTATAAGTGCATAGAAATTTGGGATTACATCATCTCACTCTTAAACTCACTCTTAAAACTTAATCTTTCCTTACTCTCTTTCTTTCTGCAACGCGTATGAATGTGTGTGTCTGTGTTAGATATTAGTTGTATGTGTTAGAATAATCAATAAAGTCTTGTTTGGATTTTAAAGAGAAATATTACTTGTGTTATTGTGCTTACAAATGTAATGTCTTAAACTTCTGATCTAAGTTACCTTGCTAACTATATAGTGTTTCACTATAGTTCGGATATTTATATCCGTTGCAGAGTTGATAGTTACAGCCAGTTCAAATGAACCGCGAACGAGTAATTTGCTCGGTTGTAATAAGTGACTCTTTTGAATTCCCTATAAATTAATTAATAATTCCTTTGAGCTAAATTGTAATCACTACAAATTACAAATATCTTACACTGTTTATCGACTCCTGTTTCCTTGTCTGCTGCCTGCCCTGACCTTTTGCCAGTTACCGTTTCTTCTTCTGGATTGCCGCCTGCCTCGACCTCTGCCTGGTATTGTTTATGTTTTTGGATTCCCTCCGTTATTGTCTACGCTGTACTCTGACCACTGCCTGTTTGACCATTCTTAATAAATACTGCAAATGGATCCAAACGTCTCTGACTCTGCATCACACTGTTTTTATTTAGCCTATTTAATCGTTTGTCTGTAACAAAAGTTATGGTTATCTGAAGCTGATCGCTATGATTTTCAGGAATGGAATTTTGAGAAAGCAGGTTTAATTAATTGTCATGGTTTAAATTATTATTATTTTTTTTTTTTTTTTTTTGCTTTTCAGCTTGTCACTATAAAGTTTTATAAAAACACAAAAACACAAAACAGTGTTTTATAAAAACAGTATAAAGTTTAAAGTAAAAAAAAAAAAAAATAAAGTTTAAAAAAACACTATAAAGTTTTTTATAGGTTTTTTTTGCACCTCCGTGCATGTTCTTAAAGAGAAAGACATAGTCTTTTCAGCTTGCCACTATAGCTATTTTTCTGCACTAAACTAGTGAATTTTGCCAAGATATATTCAGAGATGATGTAATAGTAATGTAGACAAAATGTAATAATAATTTAATGAAAATATTCACAATACACAATTTTGACACACAAAAAAACAACCAAAAAAAACAACAACCTGACATTCAACCTATTTTTAGACCTTACTGGGTTTTCTCAGATCGTATCACTTATAAACTATGATATAAACTCAGATTTTATAAGTATCATGTAAACTTTATATTATTTCTTATAAAGTCTCAGTTTTCATAGCTAACTAGCATTATTGCTAGCTATCAAAAGTGTGACTTTGGTGGCCTAGCCTACTGGTAAACATAATGTTATAATGACCAAATAAAACTGTTCAGACTTTAATGTGATAGGTAATTCCCAGAGAAATGGTTTGGATTACACAACGTTTGTAAAACCTTAATATATCAGGGATCTTTTCTTCGGTCCAATTATGAGAGATATGGCAAGTTGCCTGGACCAATATGGCAGAGCTGTTGACGTACGATCCATCTGCCAATGAGGAGTCTATTTATACATCTATGTTCAAGATTACTAGAAAGTTCCAGGCAGGTGAGAGCTGGTTGGAGCTTAACTCTGCAGGACAGTGGCCCTCCAGGGGCCCGTTCTTCGTACGTTGCTTATTACATCCGAGATCAAATGACACATCCAAGATGATATCATCGTGCGAATCATGATCTGGCTAACTCGGTTCTTCGAACACACTTGCCGGATATGATTAGTATCGCTGGATTGTGTTATCTGAGATAATTGCGCGTTCATGCGCTGGTTAAAAGGGGATATGTATCGATAGTAGAAACATTGATCAGCAACGCTGCTATTGGCTGTTCAGTTTTTCTCCTCAGCAGAGCAAGAACTAATAGTCGAAGTTTATTCGGAATTTTAATGTTTAATCAAAACGCCAGGGAACACCTCAGAGTCTGCAAAAGCCAGGAGAGAGGGCTGGCAAAAAGTAGCAGACAATTTAAATCCGTTAGAAGTGGCCATGTTAGATGTTTTTATCACTTATTAGCTTATTTTTATTTTATTTTAATAATTGCATAATTACTTTGTGCATTGTAATGTCAGAGTCACCACACTAGAACATGGGAACTAATAAAAGTGAAGTACAAAAATATTCTACATAATGGTAATTTTTAGTTATATTATACAGTAGTCTCTTTTATAAAAGGCACTGTTAAATAAATGGTGTTCTGTTTATAAAAGCAACCAAGAAAAAGGCTGAGAAAAAAAAAGAAAAGAAAAGATCTTAGTAGCCTACACTGTCAAATAATTTTTGCTGCATTAAATTAAGGCCGTATAGTCATTTCAACTGTTAAATCTTGAGTAATGATGAATTGCTTTGACTTGTGAAAGTGAAAACTGATAAACTTATGTTAATGTAAAAATATTTTGCCATGAGTTATTGATCACATTTTTCCCCAGTGTAGTTCATTGTAATGACATTGTGTTTTCCTCTTTTGTGCACTTTTACATAATACACCAACACTTGTATCTGTTCCCAAGAAAGTGGTGGCTGAAATATGTGCAGTAAGTGGACATTTTCTAACTCTCCAAAGGAAAGAAAGTATAAGACTTTGTAATGTCCATTTGTTTCCATTGCACTGGACAGTGAATAAACCCTCTCAGATAACTGTCATATGGAGGAACTAGCCTACCTGCAAGTGCATACATAACTTTACTTCATTTATACTTGTATGCTTTATGGCTGCAATATAAGTTGCAGGATTCCACATCTACAGAAAGGCCTACAGAAGAGCCTGCACAGACAGAGGAGACATAGGCCTACAGGTGGGCAGTGTATAGCCAACTTTTACTTTTTATTTGTTGCATGAGGCATGTGTCTAATATCTCTTGTTGCAGGCACCTGACCACTGGCATTTCTTTACAAAGAACAATTGAAATAAAACTCAAGGAACTAAGCATATTAGTCTTTTATTAGACATTTAATGAAAAGTGTTTTTTTGTTTGTTTGTTTTTTTTTTTTTTTGGCAATGTTGTGTAATATGGCACATGCAACAATATCACAGGCCCTGTCAGGTGTGCAACCCTCAGACTTTTCAGACACTGAACTCTTCCCTTAGCCAAAGTTCATTTCATTGTGTGCCCTTGTCCTGGCTAGAGCTGCATTGTAACTGGTTTGGGTCAGGGAATGGGGTCATAAAACACCTGTCTGCAGGAACATGTCATAATCACCTATGAACAAAATGCAGTTCTGTTTGGATCAGCATAAGTGTATGTAATACAGTGAGCTTGATATTTAATTGTGGAACTTTTCTTACCACTTGCAAATAATGTGCATACATGTGAATCTCTGAAAATGATTAAGTCATGCACAGATCCTGGCCATTTTGCTTTCACATTTGTGATATGGAAGATTTTAGTCAACTGCCTTTTTTTTATTTTATATAATATTACTAATCTGGAATATTAAGAATCACAATAGTAACTGGGCTGCACATTTACATTGTGAACCCCCTTTCTGTTCACATAATCCCCTTCATTGAGGCCTTGATGGCAGTCTATGGTTTAGCCTATAGTCTATAGTACCAATCACGTTAGTGAAGCCTGAGTGACATATCTGTAATCGGCATGGTCATGATTGTATGATCTTCATAAAAAATTATGATAACCTAAAAAGAATAATAAAAAAAAACTGCTTTACAACATTGGGTCTTAAGTGGCTTGGAAATAAAAATAAAAATAAAAATAAAAAAAATAAACCTGTTTTTTTAAACATAAAAGCGACAAAAAACGACAATCTCACGAATCACGAGAAAATATATATAGGCTATATATATATATATATCTCAGAAAGTGCACTATCGCGCTGCGCTGGACTTCCCGTATCAGCTCTGCTTATGAAGCCGCAGTCTAATCCTGTTAACATGAAATAAGCCTGCTCCCGAGCAGGTTTAAGTTTGCGCACATGTTGCTATGACAGCAAGTCCAGGATGAGCGTTGAAGAACCAAACAATCCAGGATCATGCCAAATCGCCAACAATCAAATCCAGCTAAGTGAGTTAGCGACGTACGAAGAACGGACCCCAGGAGCGGAGTTTGACACATGTGATTTAGGAGGTGAATTTCCTTTCACAGCCACATGAGGGCAACAGACATCTCTTGGTACTATACCAACCAATCTTAAAGGAGAACTCCGGTCAATTTTAACATTGAGCTCATTTTTTTGTACATTTGGAGTGCTGTCAATACAGAGAATAACGACAAAAATCGGTGTTGCCTACACGGAGTTATTCTATTTTTAAAATTTGCACCCTGTTGACTTCAATGGGGCAAGTACTAAACCTGCTTTTAGCCTCTTAACATCCTTGATGTGTCATTACAAGTGCACAGAAAATGTGAGTGATTCCTTCTGAGTGAACACGAGTGAGTCTGACTGCAGTAGATGTGAAAAAAATGTATAAAAATGATGTTATTTAAGCCAGCGCAAATACCTTTGTTTACATCCTGTTTTTCGGTTGAAGTCCAAAGTAGTCGATTGCAGAGTTCACACGCATAGGTTTAATACCTATGATCACGCGCGTGAACTCGGCAATCGACTACTTTGGACTTCAACCGAAAAACAGGATGTAAACAAAGGTATTTGCGCTGGCTTAAATAACATCATTTTTATCCATTTCTTTCACATCTACTGTAGTCAGATTCACTCGTATTCACTCTGAAGGAATCACTCACATTTTCTGTGCACTTGTAATGACACATCAAGGATGTTAAGAGGCTAAAATCAGGTTTAGTACTTGCCCCATTGAAGTCAACAGGGTGCAAATTTTAAAAATAGAATAACTCGGTGTAGGCAACACCGATTTTTGTCGTTGTTCTCTGTATTGACAGCACTCCAAATGTACAAAAAAATGAGCTCAATGTTAAAATTGACCGGAGTTCTCCTTTAACAGCTGAGATTTGTGTTCCTCTGTAGGCTATATACAGATCTAAAAGAATTTATGTGCTTCATCCACAAACAAATGGATTGGTGGAGTTTTTTTCTTCTTTTTTTTTCTTTTCTTTTTTTCTCAGGTATCCATCCTGGCCCCTGTCTTTTTTTTCTTTATGTATGCTCTCTTTGGGATCCATTTTTGGAAACATGATGTATAGCTTTCATTCCATTGTTATGATAAAAAGATTTATGTCCCACTCAAACGCTCTGAAAATTATTTACTTAAGCCTTTGCTGGCTTGCTTAAACAATATTCAAGTGTGGATGTCCGTTAACTTTTTAAAGCTAAGTGAAAATAAAACTGAGATTATTATTTTTTGGCCCACCTGATATATGCGCCATCCTCAATTACATCACCTTTCATCTTTAGTAAATGCTTGTGTAAATGCTTCTTCGTCAGCTGTCCAAGCTTTGTCCTCAAGCCTTTGAATTGGTGATTCATGTATTTTTATCCTCTCGTTTAGATTATTGCAACTCTTTGTATAATGGTATAAGGTCCACTACTTTGGCATGACTTCAGATTCTTCAAAATGTGCAGCGTTTATTGTCCCTAGATACATATTATAGCAAAGGGGACATCGTGCATTTGCTGTTGCAGGCCCTAAACTTTGGAACAACTTGTCTATCCAGATTAGATCCGCACCATCCCTTCCTCTTTGCTTTGCTTAAAACCTATTTCTTTTCTCTGGCCTTTAAAGATCATTAGATGCTGATATATACTCACATGCCTTTCATATATGATGTTTGTCTGCAATGTTTTTTTAAAAAAAAGAAAGAATTTCCTATATTTTGTTTTATGTTTTATGATTTAGTGTAAAGCACATTGACATTTTTGAGGGGCATGTGTTGGAACTGAAAAAGGGCACCCCCCTCCCTTTTTTAAATTTTATATTAAGATTATTTAGTAAACCAACATAAAAAGAAGAAATGGTCACATTCAATAACACAAAATAATAGTCTCAAAAGCTTTAGATTTATTCACTATTAATAAGAACCATAATAATAATCAAGATTATATAGATATACAGGGTTTCAGGGCTTCTAAAGCCCTAAAAAAAAACAAAAACATATTTTACTACATTTATATTAACAGCCTTGAATTCAAATCAAAGGAAAAATTTCTTAGAAATATAGGTGACGGGGATCACTCAGTCGCTTTGTGTAACAGCGCCGGGGCGCACCGTGCTTATGATTTTCCGATGGTAAAAACAAATTATATGTTGTTGTATTAGGCTACTTATCAATATATTGTTACATTTTTTACAAAATTCTAATTAAAATGCAGTTAGGGGGTTTTGACCAGCAAATGTGTGCAAATGTGCATTTTGTCCGTCATTAAAATGGCGCCGGCGGCATCACATTACATTTTCATCAACAGGTTACAAACTAGTTTGGGTAACACTTTACAATACGGGTGCACTAATCTGCATTAATTCATGCTTAACTAATGCACAGATAATCATGTGTTAATGTATGATTTATGAAGAACTAAACCATTAATTAATGATTACTGCATCAGCAACTAATAAAGATTCTAAATGATTAATAGATTAAGTAATAAATGAATTGTTATTAATTAAATGTGTCATAATGTATTAATTCCTTAATAACTTATTTTATTAACTAAAAGTGTAAATTAATGTGTTAATTACCACAGTTGGTCAAGGCAATGTACTTCAACTTCCAGCTGTCTGCTTTAATTAATCATTAACTAATGATTTGCAAATGTATCATTATGTTATGACTTTACTTGTTGAGGCACATGACTATTAACTAATTGTTAAGTAATATGCCATTTATGGGTTTACATGGCACCAAAATGGCATATTACTTAACAATTAGTTAATAGTCATGTGTGAGGGAAGAGTGAGATGATGAAATCTCACGATTCTATGCACTTATAAGACATGACCTGGAACGAACCATCAATCATTAATTAACCCTTCTATCGTTTCTTAGACAGGTTATTAAATTTATATCAATGCACCAGTTCAGTTTTAGTCTGGAGGTACTTGCGTCTTTGCTTTTGCGTTCCTTTTGGGAATTCCTTTGGTCAGCGTCAAAGGGGTTCGTTGGTTGGTTGTCTCCTCGTGCCTGGATAGATGTCTGTGGCGTGGATGCCGGATGGTTGAAGGTCTTTGAAGTTGAAAGCGTGCGTTGCAGCCGTGAATCGTGGAACGAAACTTTGCAGCAAAACTTAACTTAAAACCGAGACTTTCATTCGGAAAATAAAGGAAAACTTAGAAAAGAAAAGAAGATTTAGACGAGAGTAGTAAGATGGCTTGAATAAAGCTGTTGAACCCGTTCTTCTGATCTTAATTTGGGTTCTTTTGTCTTTTCGCCCTACATGGTTGCTGATTTAGATCTTCATCTTTTTCTGACCATCTCTCTTGAGAGTGATAGCAGAGCGTTTGAGGGTGAACCCAGAGAGCGAGAGCACACAGAGAGAGAGCGCACAGAGAGAACTTAGATTTTAAACTAAAAGTTTGTCCCCCCTCCTGAAGAGAGTGGACCAATTAGACACTGGCTTTGTTTGCAAAGTCATAAATCATGTATTCCCTGGGGGTTCCTCTAATGAAACTAAAAGACCAGATGCAACAGTTTAGGCATGATTTCTAATTAAAAGAAGATCAAAACATATTACACAGATATCATTCAAGCCATCTTTCTAGTTGTGTTCGTAAGATAGCATTGATATTAAACAGTACACACTTTCATTCACACACCTAATAGTTATACAATTACATGAATTATATGGGATTAAAGCATATTAAACGGACACATATATCGTAGAAACACATAGAATGATGTATGATGTTGTCCATTGAAAATTGTTCTTGAATGATTTGATGTATAGTTATTGGTAAGAATCAGTTCTCTGGTTTGAAGAGAAAAGAAACTCTGTTTGTTCGTTCAGAGGTCTTTAAGGAGGAGGGGGTCTGGAATGTTGTTGTGCCATCTCTGCACCAATTTGTCTTTTAAAAAAAAACTCACATTGACAAGCTTTTCCGTTAGTTTGGTCATTAGAAGGGTCTTTTGCAGACTCTCTGGCACCGGGATGGGTGACTTATGGCTCTGGGATGTTGAGTTCCCTGTGTGGGACCTTGGTCTCTGTCTTTCTCTTAACCAGTCAGTATTTCGGCAACAAAGATAGTATTGACCAGTTATTTCGTTAGTGCTGGGGGTCAGTTTTAAACAGCCCGACTGGTTGGCGCCTGGATCCCGTGACAAAATGGATGAGGATACGAAGTCCTGACCAAATCTTGAATTAATATTCTGTTTGAATTAATATTCTGGAAGAAGATTAGTTTGTGGTTGGTTCCTTCTCATTGTCGCTACATGTGTGTGTATGTATATATGTATGTCTATATCTCTATATATCTCTATCAGCTGTTAACATACTTTAGAATCAAGCAAGCATAATCTACAAATGAAGTAAAGGCAATATTCAAGTTTCTTCATCACTAGCCTTTATTTGAGACACAGAAAGTTGAGCTTCTCTTCACAGTCTCTGTTCTCCCATTGCTCTGTCTCAGTGTTTCGGGCTCCACAACGGAACGGCTCAGGTGGGCATGACGGCAGAGGGAGGTCGGTCTGAGTACTCCTCACATTCAGCCAATACCAGTTTCCATTCAAAAAGCGCAGACCTGTCCACACACTGTCTGTCTGGGTATTATTGGTCTCATTTTTAATCTGATTTTCTGGCCAATCAAAATGAAAAGAGGCCAGATCAGTGTAGTGAGTCCTGCAGAACTCCAGAGCTTCCTCCCATGTCTTATTCTCCTGCACCAGAATGAAATTCTCATAGCAGAAGAAAGAAAAATTATGCGAACATGATGTTTTTTTTCCAACGGACCTCAGAAGCGAATGCACAAAATGAAGGATTTTCAAATAAGTATTCCATTGCTGAAGTATTGGTGTCCTCATACTTCAGTGACTTGCATGAGTTTTCCTGGCTGTTGATCCAACTAATAGGGTATGTTCCTCCAGCTGCCTCTTCAAGCATCTGAAGATCCTCATTGTTAGAGACTATAGACAGATTTTGATAAAACTCTTTACAGTATGTCTGAGCAGAAGTGCAGGACATTGGAGTGGTCACATAAATGTGCACTTTAACTCCAATCCTATCTGTTGCCAGTCCATAAAGGACAAACAGGAAAAGTCCAGTGAGAGTCAACTTCATCTCTGCTGTAGTGAGCTGCTTTGGTTTAAGGTTGGTTGAGCACTGAACAGTTTATCAACCTCACTGGACTGCTGACATGGAACATGCAAATCAAACAGCACAATCATATATTTTGTTTATTTAAAAAAGTTGGGAAGGCAGCCTGAACAAAAAAAAAAAAAACTTTACATTTTTAAAGGAAATATGTTAAAGTCTTCATAGAAGCAAATGTCTATTTTATTATGGGTATATTTGTCAGGATATGTCAGGATAAATGTCTTCAAGATTCACTTGCAAGTGCACAAACAGTTTATTAATGGAAAAACATGAAACCAGTAAAGCCAGAGTCGAAATGATGTGGTGCCGATGAAGATCCTCGGTAGCGCAGGGACTACAATGGGCAAATGATGAAATTAATCCAAGGCAGAAGTCCAGTGAGAAGTATCCAAACACGGCTGGTAGAATTCACAAAACGGGCAGGAACTGAAGTGCAGGATACACGAGACACTGAAAAAAGAACAGGCTGTGAGCAAAACAACGATCTGACAAGGAATGAACAAACACAGACCCAATATATAGCTAGGCTGATGAGCCGTAGCTGAAGCCGATCATTAATCAGTGATCATGGCTACCCAGCGACAGGTGACAATACACACACACACACACACACACACACACACACACAACCACAACAGACAAGGAAGAATCTATAGACCTGCAACCATGACAATATTAGCTATGTGAAACCTTTTGCATACTAATCTTGATGTATTAATATAAAATAAATTAATACATCCTATTTATTACAATAATTGCCAAGCACAATACTTATAATGAAGCATATACAAAAGAGCAATAAAACAAATTTCTTGTGAACTGTTGATAAATTTGATACATTTTTGTTACATGTTTAATTAACTGATTTGAATATGCACGTGACGTCACTGTCAGCTGGAGCGACTGCTGTGACGTATATTATCCTCTCGTGCAATTCATGTTCATAGTGTCAATCTACATCGTCCAATACAGATTCAGTCATTCAAGGACATTGCAGCTTTGGCATTGCCCTGACTGACAAATTGTTTGTAAAACAGATGAAAATTATATCATAAAAACAGCAAACAAATGTAGTTGTTTGGTAGTTGTTTTTCATCCATTTCATGCAAAGAAATTCCACATCTTCAATCCTCAGGAAACAACCAGGAAAATTAACAAATTATTTATACTGTAAGTATGAAAGAACTAAGGGGTATTCTACTATTATGATATAACAATCTTACATTTGAGAGCAATTTAGCGAGAACATACACTGTGTATCTTTCTGTAATAATAGTGTACTGTATGCGTGATTTGGCCTGGCAGCCAATACAAGTAATATTTCACTTATGTGTGCGATCGCTTACATCTTCACTGTCTGAAATGTCAAGTGAATTACAGAAAGCTTCAATCTCGATCCATAATTCTTCCCACTTTTCAGCTGTCCTCATGCTCTCAAGGCCCTTCATTGTAGATTCCATGACATCTGAGGCCTGAGATAGTGTTGTTGTGTGCAACATGGATCATTCTAAAAACATGGTAAAACACCACAAGACACACACAGAACGTGGCCTTCTTGAGATGGTTTAAGAAACCGGATGCCTCAACAAACCTGCACTAAGGTGGAACAGAGAGCTCGGAAAGGGTGGAGGGCAGGGCTTTACAGCGGCTATGTTTTTCCATTGATACGCCCATCTCGTGTCGCTGAGTTCTGTCAGTTCAGCTTTAACTCTGAGCTCCTTTTGGTGCTTCTGGTATGCATGGTGTGTGCCTGGTTGTGAGAAAAACGCATATAGACTCTCAAGGATGAGAAAAAACGTAGTTGCTGTAAGATTTACCTTGCAGGCATCAACCAAAACCAAATTCAACTTGTGGGCCTTACAGTGAATGTACACCGCAGATGGATGGTCTTGACACAGTTTCTGCTGAACTCCGTTTACAGTGCCCTCCACAATTATTGACACCCCTGGTAAATATGATAAAAATTGGCTGTAAAAAATAAATCTGCATCGATTATCCTTGTGATCTTTCATTCAAAAAATGTGCAAAATTCTAACCTTTCATTGAAGTAAAAGAATTGAAAGTGGGGGGGAAATCACATTATGAAATAAATGTTTTTCTCCAAAACACGTTGGCCACAATTATTGGCACCCTTTTATTAAATACTTTTTGCAATCTCCTTTTGACAAGATACCAGCTCTGAGTCTTCTCCTATAATGCCTGATGAGTTTGGAGAATAACTGACAAGAGTTCAGAGACCATTCCTCCATACAGAATCTCTCCAGATCCTTCATATTCCCAGATCCATGTTGGTGCTTCTCCTCTTCAGTTCAGCCCACTCATCAGGTCAGGGAACTGGGACGGTCATGGCAGAAGCTTCATTTTGTGCTCTGCAACAAATTTTTGTTTTGATTTTGATGTTTGTTTTGGATCGTTGTCCTGATGGAAGATCCAACCATGGCCCATTATAAGATTTCTAGCAGAAGGCATCAGGTTTTGATTTTTTATCTGTTGATATTTGATAGAATCCACGATGCCATGTATCTGAACAAGAAGTCCAGGACCTCCAGCAGAAAAATATGCCCACAACATTAAAGATCCAATGGTATATTAAATTGTACACATGGGGTACTTTTTATCCTTGTGTTCACCAAACCCATCTAGTGTGTTTGCTGCCAAAAAGCTATTTTTTTAGTCTCATCTGACCACAGAACCCTGTGCCATTTGAAGTTCCAGTCATGTCTGACAACTGAATATGCTGGAGTTTGTTTCTGGAGGAGCGAGGAGCATTTTTCTTGAAACACTCCCAAACAACATGTGGGGATGTAGGGGTTGTTTGATAATTTTTTTTTAGGCTTTCTGACCCTAAGACTCAACTAATCTCTGCAATTCTCCGTCTGTGATCCTTGGAGAGTCTTTGGCCACTCAAACTTTCATCCTCGCCGTGCATTAAGACAGTATAGACACATGTCCTTTTCCTGGCAAATTCATAACATCTTTAGTTGATTATAACTTCTTAATTATTGCCCTGATGGTCAAAATGGGGATTTTCAATTCTTTAGCTATTGTCTTACAGCCACTTTCTATTTTGTGATGCTCAACAATCTTTTGCTACGCATCAGAACTGTATTCTGTGGTTTTACTCATTGTGATGGATGATTAAGGGGATTTGGCCTTTGTGTTTCCTCATATTTAAACTCCTGTGAAACACGAAGTCATAGCTGGACAGTTTCATGTTCCTAGTCACCCTGGTGTACTAAAAAAGGTAAATATTAATGGGAATATACTTCAGAGATACTTTACTCGTAAAAAATTCTAGGGGTGCCAATAATTGTGGCCAACGTGTTTTGGAGAATTTTTTTTATTTCATAATGTGATTTCCCCCCACTTTCAATTCTTTTACTTCAATGAAAGGTTAGAATTTTGCACATTTTTTGAATGAAAGATCACAAGGATAATCGATGCAGATTTATTTTTTACAGCCAATTTTGATCATATTTACCAGGGGTGTCAATAATTGTGGAGGGCACTGTACATGACCAGACATGACAGCCGATCCATCATAACTTTGTGCAACAAATGGGTAAAGTGTATATTCCACACGCACCCAAAAAGTGCTTTACGTGTTCAAGAATTCCAGTAGCATCAACTCTTTCAGAACAGTCAACAAATCCTAGAAATATTTCCTTTATTTAGCTTTTCTGTGTACCTCACATACACGGCCATTTGTTCTGCTTTAAAACAGCAGCCGTGGCGTTTTGGTAGATATCCCCATTCGTCAGAATCACTTCTGACTCACGTCATAGTGAGCTGACGAAGGGGAACGTCTCGGTTACGCATGGTAACCCTTGTTCCCCGAGGAGGGAACGGAGACGTGAGTCCCCTCGCCACAGTTGCTGAGCTTCCGCTGTACGGCCGAGTCACAGGTCTGGAAAAACAAGGATACGAGGCACCTGTTGCTCATTATATGCGATTGTAATTATCGCATGCCAATGTGCATTGGCTCGTTTAGTTTCACTCGAAGTAGATAGGCTCTCGTAAGCGATCCCCATTCGTCAGAATCACTTCTGACTCACGTCTCCGTTCCCTCCTCGGGGAGGCTTCCCCGAGCAGTAACTGGTTATCTTTACTTAATGTTATGAACAGCAGCTACGCTAATTGTTTTCCATTTGCTTTTGTGTTTTATCTCAGGATGCCCAGAGAGTACGTCAGCTCCAGTTTGGATTCAGCCACTTATGAAGACTTCAGATGACTTCAACTCCTGCGAGGACTTCAGATGATGCAAACTCTGCCACAAAAAATGAATCTCCACTATCACAAAACCCACGACATACAACAAAAACACAGCTCTGATCATAGCGCCCTCCATCCTTCATGCTGCATCCCAATTCGGTACTTATACTATGCCTTAACCGTATGTACTCTTTTTGTGAAGAAAAAGTACATACTTGCGAGTGTGGAGCATAATAGGAGGCAAGCTTTGGGACATACTACTTTGTCGTAATTGCGTCTTTGAACAGGCCGCTCTTTCGCTTAGTTACATGCATCCTGTCACCGTTTAAACTGCCCTGTCAATCATCTTGTCACAGTTAAAATCCTCCACATTCAATTTATTTAAATTTTTTATTGTATTGGAGGGAAATGTAGTAGCATGTTGATCTGCCAGTCATGGGTCTTTCATCCGGAGACTCCTCGTGTGTTAAGGATGCATTTAAAGTTAAACTCTTTAAACACTGAATTTTCCGTTATTTGTGAGAAAGCGATTCCCTGCCAAACACGTAATTTTCCGGGTTTCCATGTTTTCATTGTTATACTAGGGGGCGCTATGATGCATCTTATGAAAGAGTACTGAATCTCCTGATCAAAACACAAACAAGCGATCTCATATGTAATCATATGCATACGTAAAATAATGTGATCATCAACATTAAACAGCATATAAATCAATACTGCCTAATGTTACTGAATGAAATGTTGACCCAGGATGAGTTACAGGACTGTGCAAGCATTTGGGGTGATGACTTGATTTACTCCATCTTTTTTAGATCATCTTTCTGAATCCCATCCAGACATATAGTCTTTGACAAAAATGTAACCTTTTCATCTTTTTGCTCAAAAAGTTGCTTTTTTTAAAGGAGTCATGACCTAGTATTACCTTGGATACCTACTGCTGTATTATAGTCTTTCAGGCCCTTCTAAAAAAGAAAAGTGGAAAAAAAATAAACACAGAGCTCCTCAGACCCTTATTTCTGAAGGCATTATTGTCTCGCGAGATCTGATGCGATATTTTGGCTGTCGTGGACAGTCATTTTAATAATGCAAATGAGGGGCGCGTTGATTGGTGGCAGGAAGGAGGGGGTTGACACCGCAGGTGACGCTTTAGCATATCATTACAAAATGACATCATGGCGCAAATTATGAATGAACCCGACCTGGCCGCGACCGGCTTCCCGGCCAGTGTATAAGTATGAGGCGCCGTTTAGGGCTTAAATCAAACTTCATTCACGCACACATATATGAAAAACGCTTGCATACATACTAAGTAGTCACACATACATGTATATGAACTAGAGATGCACCGATTACAATTTTCTAGGCCGATTCCGATTTCCGATTTTTCATTGAGTTTGACCTGCCGATACCGATTTTAGCCGATTCCGATTTAATTTTTTTTCTAACCACTTTACAGCACACACAAATATTTATTTTCGATCTTTTCTTTAACCCTTTCACGCGTAAGTTTAAAATATTCTAACTGACACCCCCACCCCCAGAGTGAGTTTTTTCAAGGCGAACGTTCCCTTTAATGTTTCCATGGCGACGCGTCACGCGATACACCGCAGCCTACTGTATGACAGATGTGTCGCTTTTATTTCACTTTTCCTTTTTTATTCAAACAAAGTATTCACAAACTTTCTTACCATGTCATCCACTAGCCTATCTGATATTCCGATTCTCAAACACGTTTAAGTGAGTATGTTTGGTCGTTTAAAAACCTTTATAAATAATCTTGATCCATGAGATGGGCGCCGCAATGTTGTCCTGTCAGTCGGATTTACAGCACGTGAATTCATCAGTTTCTCCCGAAATAAATGCAAGAAAGTGGCCGGTGAACTGAGAAGAATATTGTAAACTTTATAGTTACTTCCACTATGTTTGTCTGATATGAATAACACATGTCGGCAAATTATATTTGAATAGATTGTTATTGCTGCTTCCACAGACATCAGTGTGTATTTTACAAACTCCAAATGTATTGTTTTACTCGTGCTTATGTGTATTTAAATATCTGAATCCTAAAATAAAAATGAGGTTGAAAACACTGCTTAGTTGTGATATATGACAGCGCTGAACGCGTCCGACTCTGGCTCAGCGCCAGCCAACGCGCGAAAGCACAGTTTGAATCTGGCAGTTATGCGACGTCACTGAACATTATAAATGTGGCACCGGTGACCGTACTCTCAGGGTTACAGAAATAAAAATCCCATATATGAGACCGCACCGCTCAAAAGGTTAATCATGCGGTGCCCGAGTGCATTTGACCGGCATAAAATCGGCATATGTCAGACTGACCGGCCGGTCGCCGGTCATGGCCGATCACGTGAAAATCGGGCAATTCCGATCACCAGCCGATCAATCGGTGCATCTCTAATATGAACTCAACACGCACATACTCATATGAGACGCGAGCACACACACACAAACTCGCGCACATACTCATATGAGACGCGAGCACAGCACACACACACACAAACTAGACGGCGCCTCATATATAAGCGTTAGGCAATCAATATACAATAGCCGAATTCATGATGATCTCAGTCATTTGTTGTTTGCAAAGTAACGTTAGCAGCCATTCCCCATGTTTACCTCGAAGCTAATACTCCCGCTAGCATACAATAGCCGCATTAGCAGTTAGCTGCTGTTTGTTACACAGAGTAGAGCAATAAAAACACATTCTTACTGTTTCAATTGCAGGCAAGTGTCTGATTGTTGAAAATGGCCCCTTTTCCCGAGCTTCGATGCCAACTTCGCCTGATATTGCCTCAAATTTGTGAAGGATTCCGGCGTAAAATGTTTAGTTAGCACAGACACATAACGTTAAGCCAGTGGGAAGGGTTGTAGGAACCGCGTCATTAAAAATGAATTTAATCCACTGGTCCCTGACAGCTTGGTCCGTTCTTGGGAGAGAAAACACATTTACATGTTGATTCTGGCAGTCAACAACAGAGCAACTCAGTGTGCACTACGTTTCTGCTTCTTTCTCGACTGAATATGAGGGGAGGAGGGACGCCAGGGCGCACTTCCTGCGGCAGGTCTGCGGTGTCCATATATGGTATATCCTGCCCCGTCATGACGTCAAGTCGGGGCTGAAATCAAAATCTTGTATTTGAGTGCGCGTGCACGCGCGCTGGTTTATGAACCCTGGGGTAAACGAACGCTTCACTTTTAAATATCGGCTTCCCGGCCAGTGTATAATCGTTAGGCAATCATAGCATACATTGATTCTCGTGGAAAAGTGAAAATTGCAGGTCATGACTCCTTTAATGAAACTTACCTATATTCAAGTGATGATAAAAAAGAAAGCTTGAAGCTAGAATAAAATATATTTTTTTGTTTGTTTGTTTTAAAGCAGGGGGTCTATTCTTTCTTTTGATTGCATGTTTAGATATTCATTCAACAAAATATTCTAGGGTCCATGAAATTCTTGTGAAAATGATTAAATACGCTGTGATGATGCACATCCACCATGTTTGTGGTTTTTTAAACACGTTTTAGACAACCATGTGTGTGCTGGTTGCGGGAGAATAAAATGATTTGCAGGACTCCCTCAAAATATAAATATAAATAAAAAAAAATCTTGTTATGCACCTATTACACAAGAGCAACAAGTACAACAATAAAAAATAACAATGATTTACAGACACAAGCATCTGCGGAGCCTGGAAAAAGCTTTGCCTGCTGCTTTGACTGCTTCTTCTGATTGCATTTAGAGGGAAAATCTGCCCATAATAACTGCTGGTCTAGGATCAGTTTTCTCCATAATAATAGCATATTGGCGAAACAGATTTGGCAACCGATCCAGTGAGTAATTAGCATATCTGTTGATTTCTTGAATTCAATGGCCAATCAGAGGTGTTTACGTTAGAATCCACTCACCACTCAAACGCTGGAGGTTTTGTTCAGTGCTGCTGGTTTCTGTTGAGTTCTGCATGCTTGTGAATCCTCTTGACAAACAAAGTGTAGACATTATGAGAGATTCATTGTTCAGTCAGCTTCACTGATTATAACGGAGCTTTATGAGATCGAGATTAACTGTGACAGCTTTTTAGTGATTATAAAGGGAGCACTCTTTGCACGCTTTCTGCCATGCCAAATCACTCATGCAATAGCCTATACTTGCTTTTCTGTTAAAATTAACAGTGGTTTGTGAATGTAGATGCTTTAATAACAAAACAATATTGTGAGCGTTTATGCTGGGATGTGTAGGTTGTTGCAAGACAGTCTAACTCTTTCATGGAAATGGAAATTTCATGGACATACTGAAAAAATCTATTTATACTTTTACCTGCAGGCCTTTATGGGCAGGAGCGGGACAAAACATGAATGTTACGGGTGGGAGCGGGAGAAGGTAACATATTTTTGCGGGAACTTGATAGTATGGAAGTAAAATAATGACAAATGTTTTTGAAACAAAAAAGCTTGTTGAATTGCACTTGAAACAAGTAATAAAAACTCAGTGAGTGTTTTAGCGCAATTTTCTGACGTCATGGGATCACAACACTATAACGCCGCCTTCACACTGGCAGTTGAAATCAGCTCCGATACGGCAGCGAAACGACCGGAAGTCATTCATTTCCTATGGAGATTCGCAGACCGCATGCGAATGGGTCCGAACCAGGTGCGAACGAGCATAGACATAATATACATAGACGCCCTATTGGCCGCTGGATCGTACGTCAACGGCGCCGCCATACTGCGGAGGGCAACTTTCCCATACCTCTCATAACGAGAATTGAGAAAAAAGCCTATTTCTTGTGCTGCTTGGGGCTTTACAAATCGCCACACAATTGAAAACAGGTCTCAGGGAATTACCTTTCACAAGCAAAACTGAAAATTTGTTTCTGGTTGCATTTCATTTACTATTTTTATTTTCAGAGGAGAAAGGCCACGAAATTTAAAAATACTACTGTTATTGTGTCACGAAATGTAGTTTTAAGAGTTTTTCAGTCGACAATGTAGTTGTTTAAAGCTCAAATCTGTGGTTTATTTATAAAGATAGCGCCTTTTTAAAAATGTTATCTGACGGTTTCGGAGTTGTGAGATCCAGCGATCACCGCGGGCGCTCAGCGCTCATGTACCCCGCCGAGAACAGCCTTGCCTCGCTTGTGCTTCTGAGTTCTGACGTTCGTCGCTGTCAGTCTAGTGAGAATAATTCGTCTTGTGTTTATCTAACGGGCGATCTTTGGTTTCATTAATCTATAATTTGTTCCTTGGCAGATTGTTTTGGCTGAGGGCAAAGTGAAGTTTCATAACTTTATATATTTAGGCTAACAGTGTAGCCTGCTGTATGTTTGACTGGATCGTTTACTTTATTTCTTGATAGCTTCTTATAACTTTTAAAAACTGAAATTTAACAAAAAGAGACAGGGTTGCGTCATTTTATTTTATATAGCCTATGTAATAATATTTTAAAATGTATAAATTTACATTATTTATTATTGTTATTATAATAATATACCACTTGCGATTATCAATCTATTATAGTTATGCTGTTAAATTATTTTACTATTCATAGTAACTATTTAACTTATTATTTTTTATTGTCTATTCTGTAATTGATATTTCATATTCTATTGCTATTATTATAGTATTATACATAAACTATATGCTATTATCAATATATTATTATTATTATTATTATATTAGTACTTATGATATGATATTATATAATTATACTTTTCATTACTATTTTATTTGCTGTATACTGTTTGTTTATTTTATTGACTAAACTATTTACTATTAGCCTACCTCTCACTTTATCTTATATTTACTATTTGCATTGCACTGTAGTTGTACCATATCATATGTATTACCATAAAGGATCCATCAGTTATCTTTGTTATTGCTAAAATCGGGTCAATGACAGAATATGCTTTTCCCACAATAAGAAACCTTTATTTAATTTAATGTGAAAATTAAATTATATCTCAGTATGGGGGTGTTCACAATTCTTATCCAAGAATGAAAAGCTAAATACATGACAAGTCTGAGCTTTGGCCATTCCTTATAAAAAAAAAAAAAAAAATTATAAGTCTAACTATCGAGAGTTTAACTAACTACAGATGGAACTTTTTTGTACACCACATACAAACCACCGAAATCGGTTGATAAATGTAATTTTTTTTGGTTTTTATACAGAAAAACCGCAGCTCACCAGTTTACTTGCATTTGATTACAGCGCAGTCTTGCCCTCCACAAAATGGCGGACGCGTTGACGTATCGCAGCAACGTTCTAAAGCGGCCAATAGGGCGTCTATGTATTTATTATGTCTATGCGAACGAGTGCGGTGCGAAAAAAATCGTGTCCGTTGGCCATCCGGATGCGTTCAAAAAATTGAACTCTTGCAAAAGGCTACGGACGGTTTCTATCCGAAAATCCCAACGGAAGTTTGCGTTGCTATGGTAGCTACTGATAAACAAACCTGGATTCTTAACTTTTAATAAAATAAATAATGATTTTATAACGATTAGTTGTCATGTCATTTTTTTATTTTCATGATGTTTTAACGTTATTAGGGCAGTTAATACAATGAAATAATTCAATATTTAAATATACTCGCTTCCGAGGCTTCCGACCACTGATCTAACGTTATATCATGACATATATATATAATGTCATTCTATATAGATCAGTGCTTCCGACGCTTTTCACCGTTGTGTACGACGTCCCCTGGGGGCGTATTGCGTATTACGGAGCTGATTTCAACTGCCAGTGTGAAGGCGGCGTAAGAGATAGTAAATCTTTTCCTGGATTTTTTTTGTGCGTTCCCGAGATTAGACCTTCCTTAACATAATGCCGAAAACCCGAAGTCTCTAGGTGGTCTGGTTGAGGAGTAGATAGAAGTACAAGTTTGGTGCGCACAGACAGAACAGAAATCATGAGTTAACAATCGCAATTTTGTCCGGTGGAAAATTGCGCTAAAAATATGCATTGCATTAACCCTGCTTGCATTTTAATGCATTGCATTTTTAGGGCTTGCATTTTTATGGGCTGAAATTTAACATGGTTGTATATTTAAGCTGTGAATATTTCAATTCAAAATATTTCACACACATTTTCATTAATAAAAATTCAATATTCACCTTTCAGATTTCACTTCCAAAATATTAATTCTGTTTAAAAATACAATCTATAATATTTGACAGGCAATTTTCGGTCCATTTTATTTCGCTTTACAAATTCACCTCCACAAATTCAATGGTTCAAATTTGACAGAAAATTCAACATTTGACATCCGGGAACGGCAGGAATATCGGTAGATTGCCGATTGATAATCTCCATAGCTGTTAGTGTACCTCCTCACCAGCAGGGGGTAAAAGTGGCTATTGACGAAGAAAACTATAGAGCAACGGGTGAGAGACTCATTCATTCATAAAAAATGGATTTACAGAAATGGAGCAAGTGAATATAGAAATTTATATAGCCTATGGAAAAGCTGATAAAGACACAAAAGCTGTGTTTACATTTAAGTCTTCACAGTTAGTTTGTAAGCAGCTTTCTCTACCGTGAACGAGATTATAGGCTAATGTTATTCCCCGATGCTGATGTACAGATCAAACGTTAAATCTGAGGTAGTAGACATATATTTCTCTAAGTTGTTTAGTTTTCTTATTATCCCAATTATTAAGTGCTTATTATCCCAGATAATACATAATTTTGAAGGGATGGGGTTTCATTTTGTGAGTTCATACATTATTTACCTTAGTGTTTTGATAAAGCACAAAAAATCCTAAATATTCTACAAACAAATGATTGGTAATTATAATGTCATTAAATTTAGTGGAATACCTGTATTTAGTGAACTTTTTTTATTTTTTTATAGTAACACAATCTTTTTCACTGTACTGTCTGTTGATATCAGACATAGCTACTGAAGATGTTTGATAAGGTCTTGTGAGTTGAGCAGATTTTGTGAGTAGCGAATTTACACTACAATGTGGTCACAAATTACTATCGCAACCAATGTGGTATAAGTGAAGGAATCACCAACAATATTTTGAACCCTGTTTGAATTTAGCTGTGTTGATGCCTTTGTACTCTATCTGAGAGAGTACATTTGATAAATGAAGCTTTATGAAGTTTATGATGTTGAATGTAAGGTACAAATCCACAGTAATATGAAGACATTTGAAATCAGAGATTACATTACACCTGAAACATGGACATTTGGTACATGATCATCGGTTTGTCTATTTGACATGCACATGCAAAACATTTTCTGTTCACTGAGGTGGAGATATCAATCGTTTAACCATTGTGTAACATGAGCATCACAGCAGTGACTTTACAGGTGCTTGTTTAGTCTTCGCATTCACAAACTACAGTAATGGTCTTTCCACTGATGATCCAAGGATTGCAGTAACTTTCTGGAGAGGCATCTCAACAGTTGATGATTTCTAAAATAACAATAATCCTTCAATGGGTTTGAGCTTTTTTAATTGAATATCCTGGTTAGAGGCTATCTAATCTTTCTATGTCTAAGATGTTAATGGTAATTTGTCTCAGTCTCTTCATGTCTGATCCAAATTAAATGTACTACTCTTCTAAGGAAAATCTGGTTTTCATATTTTAAAAAGTCCACTTACTAACTGATAGAATATATTATTAGAAGTTCCCATTACAAACATCACAGTAAATTACAAAGAAAATAAAATGGAACAATTTTCAAAACAAAACGAGTCATTAGATTAACAAAAATGATTGCAGCCACTTCATCTTGGTTTCATAACAATGCCGCTGTGTGCTCAGTTTTCTGCAAGAAAGACATTGTAAATTAGTTACCAACTTGCATTTTATTTGATTAGAATGCTCAGGTGTATTAAGACACTTTTATGTGCTTTTACATAATGTGCTTTTTATGTGCTTTGATTTTTGCACGTATTGCTTTAGAATCAAACATAATCTGAAATATTAATGTTTCTTCATCACTTGCCTTTATTTCTTGAGACACAGAAAATTGAGCTTCTCCTCACAGTCTCTGTTCTCCCATTGCTCTGTCTTAGTGTTTCGGGCTCCACAACGGTACGGCTCAGGTGGGCATGGCGGCAGAAAGATCCTCTGAGCGTCCCTCATATTCAGCCAGTTCCAAGTTCCATGCAGAAAGCGCAGACCTGTCCACACACTGTCTGTCTGGGTATTATTGGTCTCATTCTTAATCTGATTTACTGGCCACTGAAAATTAAAATATGCCAGATCAGTGTAGTGAGTCCTGCAGAACTCCAGAGCTTCCTCCCATGTCTTATTCTCCTGCACCAGAATGAAATTCTCATAGCAGAAGAAAGGAATTTTATCCAAACATGATTTGTTTGTCCAAAGACTCTGATCAGCGACTGCACAAAATGAAGGATTTTCAAATAAGTATTTCACTGCTGAAGTCTGGGTGTCCTCATACTTCAGTGACTTGCATGAGTTTTCCTGGCTGTTGATCCAACTAATAGTGTATGTTCCTCCAGCTGCCTCTTTAAGCATCTGAAGATCCTCATTGTCAGAGACTATAGACATGCCTTTATATGAGGTTTTGCAATGATTCTGTGCAAAAGTGCAGTTCATTGCAGTGGTCACATAAATGTGCACTTTAACTCCAATCCTACCTGTTGCCAGTCCATAAAGGACAAACAGGAAAAGTCCAGTGAGAGTCAACTTCATCTCTGCTGCAGTGAGCTGCTTTGGTTTAAGGTTGGTTGAGCACTGAACAGTTTATCAACCTCACTGGGCTGCTGACACAGAACATTCAAAATCTGCAGCATCATTTATTTTGTTTATTTAAAGAAGTTGGGAAGTCAGACATGTGGCATCCTGTAAAGACTTTTTAAATATTTTTAATAATAAAAATAAAAAATTAGCTTTGGTACTATTTTCACATTAAAGGTTTAGATTTTCAAAACACTCAACAATCCAAAACAATCCAAACTGATCAACAACCCAACTGATCACACATGTAAAACTGCTAGCCAATCTTTCAAAACCTGATCTCATGCTTACATTAGATTACATATTTTCAGTCTGCATAACCATTGTTTAAAAACACAAAATAACAATGAAATAAGAACATTTGGATTAATCACTGAAAAACAACAGAATTATATTTTTTTCAATGTACTTTTAACAATCAGTTCTTTCAGTAGAAAACAATGCAAGATACGTTTCAAATCACCCTTGTTGGTGAATTAAAGATGTTGCAGTGATACAAACTATAGTTGTCATGTTGGAAATACATTTACTATTAATGTTTGTAATAGTATTCATTGTGTTAACTGTCACGTGTCAGTGTTTGAACTCTCAGCTTGTGTGTTGATTGATTTGATTTGATGAGTTGCGTGCCGCCACTGACCTCGCTCTCCGGGCGACGAAAGTGACTGCACGCTCCCTGGGCCAGGTAATGTCCACCAATGTGGTCCAGGAGCGACACATCTGGCTAAACCTTGCCGATATGAGGGAGGCCGAGCGAACCCGTTTCCTCGACACCCCCACATCCCAGACTGGTCTCTTCGGCAGCGCGGTCGAGAACTTCGCTCAACAGTTCTCGACCGCCCAGAAGCAGACTGAGGCTATTAAGTACATTCTGCCCCGACGGCACGCTGCTGCCTCCACCCAGCCGTCGGCACAGAATCCTCAGCCTGCTCGCCGCCGAGGGTGCCCTCCCGCAGCTCCCACCCCTCCCGCACGGCCCCGGCAGCAGCCTTCACATCGTGGAGGAAGCCGCAGGAAGGCGCAGAAGCATCTGAGGTCGCTTTGAGCCATTTATATCCCAGGAGACCTGAACTGTGCAGCCAACGAGCTCTCACGGACTCTGTGCAAGATCAGAGAGGACAAGGAGCAGGTCATTTTGGTTGCCCCTCATTGGCACAACCGGACCTGGTTCTCCGAACTTGTACTCCTCGCGACAGCACCTCCCTGGCCAATTCCTCTGAGGAAGGACCTCCTTTCTCAGAGACGGGGCACCCTATGGCACCCTCGTCCCGGTCTTTGGAACCTCCACGCGTGGTGGCTACCATCACTTCTGCTAGAGCATCGTCCACGATACATGCCTACGTGTTGAAGTGGAACCTCTTCGTCACCTGGTGCTCTTCTCGCCGAGACGACTCCAGAAAATGCCAGATCAGTGTTGTGCTTTCCTTCCTGCAAGAAGGGATGGAGCGAAGGCTGTCTCCCTCCACCCTGAAAGTGTATGTTACCGCTATCGCCGCACATCACGACGCAGTCGAGGGTAAGTCCGTGGGAAAACACAACCTGGTCATCAGGTTCCTGAGAGGAGCGAGGAGACTGAAACCTCCTCTCCCTCCTCTCGTTCCCTCTTGGGACCTCTCAGTGGTTTTAACTGCCCTGCAGAGTGCTCCCTTTGAGCCTCTGCAATCAGTGGAGCTTAAGTTCCTGTCAATTAAGACAGTGCTCCTGGTTGCATTGGCCTCCATTAAGAGAGTAGGGGACCTGCAGGCATTTTCCGTTGACGAAGCGTGCCTGGAATTTGGGCTGGCTTGCTCTCACGTGATCCTGAGACCCCGGCCTGGATACACTCCCAAGGTTCACACCACTCCCTTTCGAGATCAGGTGCTGAACCTGCAAGCGCTTCCCTTGGAGGAGGCAGATCCAGCTTTGGCACTGCTCTGTCTAGTATGTGCCCTCCATGCTTACATAGACAGAACGCAGTGTTTCAGGACCTCAGACCAGCTCTTTGTCTGTTATGGTGGGAAGCTGAAGGGAAAGGCTCTCTCCAAGCAAAGGTTGTCTCACTCCTCTTGGGCTCTAGCGCATGGCGCCTCGCTAACAGACATATGCAGAGCTGCAGGCTGGACGACACCCAACACATTCACAAGATTCTACAATCTCTGAGTGGAGCGAGTGTCCTCTCATGTACTCTCTTCAACCAGCCGGTACTAGGATCTACTCAGGTGTCTTCGCTTGCTCGCCATTCCACTCCACGGACTGGATACGTGCGATATTCCCCTCAGGTGAGCCTCCCCGAGAGGCCCTGATTTCCTCCAGCACTGTTGACGTCAACGCCAGAGTTATGCCACCGGCAGCTTTCGCGATTGGCTTGGTGCCGCCATGTGCATGGTTCCCCCTCTGCGCGACCCCCACATGTGTATTTCGACTGTAAGCCTCTCCGAGCATGTGTCTTTCCCTTGGCAAGCCACCCTGGGGTTGAAACATTGTGGACACCCCAGTGTTTCTCCATATGCAGCCCCCTCTCATGTCATAAGTGTATTCTTAAGTCCCCCCCCCCCCCCCCCTTCGGGCAGGCAATAATTGCATATTTCCACTGAGATATGCTTCCCAGTGTACCTTGGTGTTCATGTGTTAAGTAGGAGTCCTTCCTCCATGCCAGTATCACGACAGGGAGCTCAGACTTACGCAGGGCACTGGAAGACAGCCGAGGTGGCGTGATTAGACTGGGAACCCCATTCGTCATCACAACGTAACTCGTAGTGACCACGAAAGGGAACGTCTCGGTTACGTATGTAACCCTCGTTCCCTGAGTTACGTCTCTCTGCCACTTCCACTGTACCGCTGGAAACGCCTGAGTTCAGTCTCGGCTCCTCAGTGAGAAAGCATAACTGCATGTTGCCGGCGTACTTCCTTATATACCCACGAGGTGGGACGGAGTTACGCAATGCAAATTCCGCAGACCCAAGGCATTTCATTGCCATTGGCTCGTTTTCTAATTCTCGAAGGTGAGAGGCTTTCTAAGCGAAACCCCATTCGTCGTCACAACGTAACGTCTCCGTTCCCTACTCAGGGAACCAGGGTTACACACGTAACCGAGACGTTCAGTTGTATCACCTGTTTAGTCAATCTTCATCTGTATCACCTGTGTTCCATTAATCTGTGTTTGTATTTAAGTTTTGTCAGTCTTCGTCCGATCTCCATTACATTTAGTGTGTGTTGCTACCTGTTCTGCGTTTTTTTACATTTATCCTTTGTTTTTGGAAAATATATCGTCGTCTCTGTCTGCCTTCCTGCAACCACCCGTGACATTAACAAAAGGTGTGTTGAAGATACATGGCCATGAGGTTTTTAGCTACCATTTTGTAAATGTTTTCACTGTTCATATGACTGAATCTATATACTGTAATTGAATTTTTTAAATGAAGGGTTTTACAGTAATTTGTCAGTTTCCACCAGGGCTTCTATTTACAGTATCACATGGCATACTGTAATGTAAAATGCTGTATTTGATTCCAACTGTTGATCCCCTGATCATTCTGAAGGACAAAGTCATTAATTGTTTCATCCCCCTTTCTCTCTTTTCTCCCTTGTACTGCATGTTAACAAATTGCAAATGTTTTCTTTTAACAATTCATTATATTTGGTAAGAAAGAGATTATTAATCTAAGATCACAAAATTAATAAGACCACTACATTTAAATGCTACAGAATCTATGTATCATATATGGAAATCTATAGAGTTATTGATTAACCATTTAGATCAGTAAGGGTTAATGCCCGACGAGGTGTCCATTATCAGGTTTTAATGGACGACGGCGAGGCGTGAACCGTCCGACGCGCAGCAGAGTCTCCGCTGAAGTCCATTAAAACCTGATAATGGACACCTCGAAGGGCATTAACCCGCTTATACCATGGTCACTTGCCAAATAACACATTTTTAAAACATTAGTTTATATTTTAATTAGTTTTACAATCGAAATCTAAAGTTACAAGTTACAAACAATAACTTGGTTTCCTTGGTTACGCCTGACGGTTTATTTAGGTGTACATTATCACTTTTTAACGGACACCCTGCAGCCAATCAGAATCGAGTATTCACCCAGACCATGGTATAAGCTGGGTTAAATGATAGACAAATGCATTTAACTATGTGAGAAGTGATGCAAATGAAAAGTTTGATAGTAATAGAATTATGAAAGGTAGTTTTTTTGTTTTGTAAGTTTATAAAGATGAAACACATGTGTAGTGAAAAGCAAATAAAAACTAGAAAAGTGTTGTCATCTATATCTGTTTCTATTATTAATGGGTATATTAGCTACATTAAACCATCCACATATAAATTCCTCTTCTGGTTGGTCATATGCTGCCATGACAAAACATACTGATGCATAGATTAAATCACTAATGAAATGACAGTTTTTAGCTAAAAATAGCAGCTCCTTACTAGTTTATTTTTTGTAAATGTTTAAGTGTTTCTATAAACTATAAGCAATAGATACGTATATATGCATACTTTTGCTTATGGTTCATAGAAACACTTAAACAACATTTACTAAAATTCTAGTAAGGAGCTGCTATTTTTTGCTAAATCTGTATATACACACATCTTTATATGCACACACATCACATGTATTAAAGCAAAATAAATACACATAATTGATATTATTTATGAGTCATTCAATTAGAACAACCTGGAGTAAATATGTTTGGAAAATGGGCCAATATTCATCTGAACAAAATGGTACGTTGGTTCTCATTACTTCACAATGTGTCTCTATAAAATATTAAAATGTTGGGATGGAATTTAATTGCTTTATGCTTGAATCATTTAGTGAATATTAATTTCATTTCAATAACATTAATTGTAAATTCAAACAAGGAACCAATCAGGAGATAACTTGGAGAAACTGAATAGTACAACAACTTTAACATAAACGTTAAACTCTCACGACAAACAATCCAGGACAAGGCCTTGACCCGGGAGCTTGGCTCAATCACAATGTGGCCAGGGATAATGGACTCTGGAATTTCTCTTATTGGAACGGACTCTGGAATTTAACTGGAACGGACTCTGGAATTTCTCTCACTGGAACAGACTCTGGAATCTCACACACTGGAACAGGCGCGGAATTTCTCTCACTGGAACGGACTCAGGACACGAGGATCAACAGGTGGCTAGCACCCACTCAACAAAGTCCGAAAAGGTCCCCCGAGGACCATCGATGGGCAGGCGTGCCTTTGTCTGCTCATTAAAGGAGAACTCCGGTCAATTTTAACATTGAGCTCATTTTTTTGTACATTTGGAGTGCTGTCAATACAGAGAACAACGACTAAAATCGGTGTTGCCTACACCGAGTTATTCTATTTTTAAAATTTGCACCCTGTTGACTTCAATGGGGCAAGTACTAAACCTGCTTTTAGCCTCTTAACATCCTTGATGTGTCATTACAAGTGCACAGAAAATGTGAGTGATTCCTTCTGAGTGAACACGAGTGAGTCTGACTGCAGTAGATGTGAAAGAAATGTATAAAAATGATGTTATTTAAGCCAGCGCAAATACCTTTGTTTACATCCTGTTTTTCGGTTGAAGTCCAAAGTAGTCGATTGCAGAGTTCACACGCATAGGTTTAATACCTATGATCACGCGCGTGAACTCGGCAATCGACTACTTTGGACTTCAACCGAAAAACAGGATGTAAACAAAGGTATTTGCGCTGGCTTAAATAACATCATTTTTATACATATCTTTCACATCTACTGCAGTCAGACTCACTCGTGTTCACTCAGAAGGAATCACTCACATTTTCTGTGCACTTGTAATGACACATCAAGGATGTTAAGAGGCTAAAAGCAGGTTTAGTACTTGCCCCATTGAAGTCAACAGGGTGCAAATTTTAAAAATAGAATAACTCGGTGTAGGCAACACCGATTTTTGTCGTTGTTCTCTGTATTGACAGCACTCCAAATGTACAATAAAATGAGCTCAATGTTAAAATTGACCGGAGTTCTCCTTTAAGGCTGGTGTGATAGAATACCTTTAATGAGCGGTCGGGAAATGGAGTCAAGCATGACAGTTGTAGAAAATCTGTCTGGTCCTCAAGGGTTCTTTTCTGTTGTTCCAGGCAGAACATGCACACCGCTGGTAAGTCCATTCTTCAGTTTTTGTTTGGATCCTGGATTCTGTCATGGTTAGGTGGCTGTAACAATGCGCACGACAAAGAAGATACTCAAAATAGTCTTTAATTGTAATTTCAAACAAGGAAACACACAGGAGATATCTTGGAGAAACTAAATAGTACAATCACTTCAACATAAATGTTAAACACTCACAACAAGCAATCCAGGACAAGGAACAAAATGAAACTGGGGGTTTAAATAAAGAGGACAAACAAAGGAGCTGATAAGTTAATTAACGAGGGACAGGTGAATTAGATCAACCAAGAAACACATGGGAAAACTGTGGGTCAAAGGAAAACAGGCAAAAAGAAACTGAATGCAATGAAATCAAAGACCAAACAGATCACGCCTAATACATTTTTAATGTAAATATGTTATTTATGCACACATGAAAAAAGGTAACAAAGCAGGTACATACACTGCATTTTAAACTGTATCAGTACACTTATACATACTACTATTTACTACAATAATTATATTACAAATTAAAATTCTGGATGGCTAAAATCCATACAGGCATGGGAAGCAGTTTAAATGTTAAATTTGCTAAATGAATTGACAAATGTGACCCTGGACCACAAAACCAGTCACATGGGTACAGTTTTTGAAATTGAGATTTATACATCATATGAAAGCTGAATAATTAAGCTGTCCAGTGATGTATGGTGGATAGGATAATATTTGGCTGAGATACAACTATTTGAAAATCTGGAATCTGAGGTAGCAAAATATTCTAAACATTGAGACAATAGCCTTCAAAGTTGTCCATTTCTGTTCGCAATTGTGCTGCATTCACTCACAAAAATAAATGTATTATATATTTATGATAGGAAATTTACAAAATATCTTTATGGAACATGATCTTAATATCTTAATGATTTTTGGCATAAAATAAAAATCTATAATTTTGACTAATACAATGTATAGTTAGCTATTGTTAGCCACAAATATACCTGTGCTACTTGTGACTGGTTTTGTGATCCAGGGTCAAAAATATATTTGTATGAAAAAACACCATGAAAAATGTTTTTGTAATTTAACAAACTTTACACTAAATTCATGATTACAAGTGTCAATGTACATCAAGTCCAATCCTGTGAATTTGAATTATTTGCATGCAGAATGAATGGGGAAATATAAACAGACTGAGTTTTCATTGGATTATTTTCAAATATGCAAGTTCAGACTATGCAAAGATAAAACCACACTTAAAGAAAACACATTTCATTATAAAAGCAATTTCTCCCCCTCTCATGTTTATAAATGTTTTACACCAAATCACATGAAGGGGTAATATCTCTTCTGTGGCTGATTTTGGTTGTTTGTAAAATATCAGTTGCTGTGAAAATGACACAACAAACAAATGTAGCTGTTGTTTGCATTGCTTTGGATCCATTTCTGCATGCAAAGAACCTCCACATGCATAATCCTCATTCAAATGAGAGAAATGCTGATTTGCCTTTGTCTATACATTTACATTTCTTAGCATGAACATGATGTCATCAGTTTGCACCTTAGATACACATTCAGTGCTGATTGACACGCAGACATATTACTCACTAAGACATATTGCACAATGATGAAAAAAATAAATAAAATAAATATTTTTAGTGTGGTCTACTATGTATCACTTTTCACCATGCTATTATGCCCAGTTTTTGCCATGACTATAGTGTAGATTTTGTTCAGATTATTTTAATAAACTAAAATGTTACTCTCAGTTACTCTAGATATGTTTGGCTTTCTTTAAATAAACAAAGCAGTTGCAGTATATGCTGTTGTATCAGAAATAAGTTGGATGATGTTGGATGTGGACGATGTGGGATTTTGTAGGATTTGCATGTTCCGTGTCAGCAGCCCAGTGAGGTTGATAAACTGTTCAGTGCTCAACCATCCTTAAACCAAACCAGCTCACTACAGCAGAGATGAAGTTGACTCTCACTGGACTTTTCCTGTTTGTCCTTTATGGACTGACTACAGGTTATAGAGTACACATTTATGTGTCCACTCCAATGGCATGGAATTATGCTTATTCATACTGTACTATATTGTACTGTGCTTATTCATAAGTTCTATATCTGTCCATCATCACTAATAAGAAGGAACACTAGATGTTGGTAGAAGTAGCAGGAGGAAACATTTCTGAAGCTTGGAATCACATTACTTAAATGCTTTCTGTTTTTTTCTTCTATGATTAGTTATAATTACTGTGTATATGCTGAACGTCTTTTCCTCTGTTAAGACAACTTAAATTGAGGCTTGTACCTGTGAATTTGACTTGGGAAGATGCTTTTTAAATACTGTAGGTCAAAGTTCACAGACCTGCCCAGCGCAACAGCACAGTATAACTTAGACCTGATAAAAGATACTGTCGGTGATAACAGATAACAGATGGTGCATGGACCAAAGACTGTGAGGAGATGTTCAAAAATAATCTGCTAGAAAAAAGCATGAGTAACAGATTTATTGAAGTCTTTCCCAATAATATTCACTCTGAAGTAGAGTCCTGCGGGTTCGCGTACCCGCGGGTAGGCCTACCCGACGGGTGACCCGCAAATTTTGCTCAAACGGGTGAAAAATATCCAACTGTGTCGGATACGGATGCGGGTCGGGTCGGACACAGGGGGAACACGGGTCTAAACACGGGTTTAAAACAATCACATGCAAACGTAAAAATATATGCATATTTTTAGGAACACATCTACAAAAATATGCCTGTATTTCAAGTTGATAAAATAATTTAAAATCCACATCAGTTTATTTGTGCCCACGCGCCACGCCCTCCCAGGAATCTATAACGTTACCTAGGCTACTTTCACTTTTAAAAAATCATCATAACCGCGCGCGCGATCTGCTTGCAGTCGTCGAGATGGATGCTGAGGAGTTGAAGAAAAGAATAGCTAGTGTAGTGGAGATTGTAAAGTTGGCGACAATACGTCATCAGAAATCTAGTCCAGTGTGTGGGAGAAATTTGAAGTTAGCCTATCTGAAGAAAATATTGTGAAAGGCTTATTTGCTGCATGCTTTTTGTGTTGGATAGCCGCAAACGTGGAACTTCATCGCCGAGGAAGCACGCAGGAACTGTGGTAACAAACCAAGCAGTTCTATCGAACAGTATTTTTCAAATTTAACACTGTTAAGTATGTGTGGTGTGCAGGGCGAGTTTGAACCATAGACAGTAGGTTTGAACCCAAAATTGTTAGATGTAGGCTAGACGAAATTGCGTGGCAGATATACTGTAGTGTTGTAGCCGCGTCTGTTCGATTGGTAAAATGTGATAAGGCTAACGTTACTCAGTTTTGTGGTAACATTAGCCATGTTTTTCATGTACCGGCCTTTTTACAGCTTCGGCTGAAGTTGTCCTTGTGTTAATTGCCGTGTAATAACTTCTGTATGACCTGGCAATAAACATTTTTGTAATTGTGTCTATAATGTGATTGGCTAAACTTATTTTATTTCGGGTGCGGGTCGGGTGTCGGTTCTATTTTAAGCGGGTCGGGTCGGGTGCGGATTTTAATTAGTGCTGCTGTCGGAAAACGGGTCGGATGCGGTTTGAAGCACTGCGGGTACGGGCGGGTGCGGATTTACAAAATCGGACCTGTGCAGGACTCTGCTCTGAAGTGATAACAAATATCACTTTCAGTGGTCTTTACATATGCATCAACAATTAAATGGTGATTTAAAATAAATGTAAGCCAACAAAGGTTTGCAATATTTTTAAATATTTAGAAACAATTTACAAATAATTAAACTTGAATGCTTTTTTCTTCGGAACAGAGTGCTTGATCCAACGACCACAATTACATTTAAGATAACTTGTTTAAAGTAACCTGGTGTAATTCTTAATTTTGATATATAACTTGTTCCTTGCACTTGATCATAAACATGCACATGCTAATGTTTAGATTAAGATACCGACAGTGTCATCTACAGTAAGCAAACAAGTAGGCTAAATATTAAACATATTTTCAACAGATTTATCTATTTGTAGCTAAAAGTTCCTGACTGAGAAGAGCAATGTTAATTTGTACATTACATTTTTAATATTTCAAGTTGAATAAATTAAACATTACCCCTAGTAAAAAAAATAACAACAACAACAACAACAAAAAAATTAAAAATGTGTAGTGTGTCGTCACTAGGTGATCTCATGATTGCTTTGATGGCATTCACCTGTGCAAGGAGTACACAAAGGGACTTTAAAAAAAGAGGCGTGGGGCAAGCAGGGTTTTTTTTTGGGCTCTGAGGTGGTGACCTGGGGAGAACGTTTTGGCTGTCTCTCGGGGACTATTGGTCCTCTGGAGATGAAGATAGTTAGTTAGCTGCCTTTGAGTGAGAAAGTGGAGTTAGAGGGGGGGAAATTATTATAGAGTCACCAATTACCTCGGAATACTGCTCGGCTGACGCCCACATGCCACTGAGACTCTGCGAATGAGAATTCTCTGACGCCTTAAACGCCGCTCCTGGATGGTGGATTAGCGTCCTTGGCTGAGGATACGGGAAGCGCCTGCACTATCCACCCCATATGGATGGGTCTTCTTTGCCCTGAGAGAGGGAAGTGTTTTTTAATCTATTCATGTGGACTGGTTTGATTGTGTAACGGTCAGCGAGTTAAGGAGGGAGGTCGGGGAATTGAGAACGGAGAAAACATGCCTTACTTGTGTCCACTGTGTGCTGTGCAGGCTGGGGTGTTACGTTGAGTATAAAACACTGTGTGACGTATTATGCGTGAAACTCACTGTGTGTAGATGAAGTGATGTGTGCCCTGCGGGTCTTCCCGTGTTTCTCTTCCCCTTCTCCGTATCTCTATCTGTGCCCGTGAATATGAGTTTTATCTTTTCTATCTGAAATAAAGTGTAAACCCTTTTTGATCAAACCGGCTGGCTGTTGAGAGTTTTTGACCACCGTAGGACTGTTCTTTGAGGTTTATTACAAATGTATTTCGGCTACTAAGGACACTTCAAATCCATTAACATATTTATTGACATAGGCTATCACAATTATAAGTAAACTTTATTTGGAGTATTTCATTATTGCACAATGTTTTCTTAATTATTTATTTCATTTCTTAATATTATGCCTATATGTGTTTTCATATCATCATTATTAATAAGGATTGCATGATCTCTGTATAATATCAGTCTTTAAATGCAAGATATTTAAAGTGTACCTTAAGTATACTTGCAATAGTTCCACTTTAGCACAATCAAGTATACTTAAGTATAGCTTTAGTTGGACTTCACTACTTCTGCACAATTAAAGTGCATTTAGTGCAAAATTTGTTGTTCCAATTTAGCAGACTTTAAGTAGCCAATACCAGTTTAGTATTCCAAAAGTACTGTACAATTGCAGGGTAAGTACATAAAAATGTAATTGTATCTGTAGTATACTTGGCACAAAATAAATGCATTTCAAATACATGTTAGTATATATTTTATTCACTGGGACACTATATGGCTGCATTCAAAATCACATAGGCTACGTCCCTATATAGTAGGCGAAAAACAGTATGTGATAAAATAAATATATCCAAATTCACAGTATTTATAAAAGAGTAGGCAAAAAGTACATAGATGACCTTCTTCCACCGTAGATTCTGAAGTGTGCATGGTCACTTTACTATCCCATGAGGCCACGGGAGAGGATTTTTAATTTAAAAATTATCCAAAATAAAATTGAGTAAGTACATAACCAGCCAGTGTTCAAAACGATCTGCTTGCCTTAGCTCGATTCAAAACAGTAAGCTTGTAATAACGTTTTTAATTCCAGTGGTACTGGTGGATTTCCGCGGGAAATTCGAGCATGTCTTTGCATCATTACGTCACATCACATAAAGAAGGTGTCTCGGCTAGTAGGCTATGAGAAAACATCACCGACAGGGGTGGGTGTTGTGAGGTTTTGCGCTCGTGCACGGCTGCACGCGAAAATCTCACAACACCCACCCCTGTCGGTGATTGGTTGGAACACTATTTATTTTGGTTGAGTGGTTGGTGAAACCAATTGTTTTTGTGTGCAGATCTCAGAGCCTAGGCTGCCTACAGAGACGCGTTTTTTTGACGGCCTGCTTATGGGGCGGGCAGCTAGCGGATCGTTAGGAAAGATTAGATGAATGTGATCATTTATGTTTGGGCCTGAAATCGCTGATACAACCTTTAAACTTAGAATTTCTTAAAGGGAAATTTCACTGCTGGAAAGATGAATGTGTATTATGAATTGGGTCATTTATGTAGTAGAAATGTTAAATTATTTTAGAAGTTGGTGCCTTCTAGACTGAGAAAAGCCAGAAAATGTATTTTTGGCTCATGTGGATGAAAGACAACAACTCCCAGAATGCACTTGCTTCGCTGCCCTATCAGGCCACTCCCAAGCCACGCCTACCGGTTACAGAGGGCAGTATCAGAAGAAATGATACAACTAGGCTACTAGTTGACTCGAAACTGAAAAGATGCTGTTTTATTGTGAGATCCCACCTCCTATGGGCGGGTTGAAAAGATGCGGAACTAGCTCCTACTACTGGCTGTGGTCTCTAGCCTCTGGCCAAAAAAGCCTCCGATGAGGCTAAATGATGATTTTTGCGTCATCTGAGGTTTTTTCCAGACACACAATACAGAAATCTCTTGTATCAGGGGGACATGAGGGAGGGAAGCACGTCATTCAAAAATACTACCGGGTTTCTACTGATACAAAGCTTAATGCTAATCGGTGAAGTATCCCTTTAACTTAAAAAATTTGAGGCAACTGATTTGCTGCATCTCAATTCGTCTACTTTTACTACGCTTTTACTACTGTTACCGTCATAGATCACTCAGATCATTAGGATCATATCAGCTAGAAATACCAAGGGTTCACTCTAAGCATGGCAAGTCCGCTTTTAGCTATTATGCCAGCCGCAGCTGGAACCAGCTTCCAGAAGAGATCAGATGTGCTCCTACACACATTCAAGTCACATTCAAATCTAGACTCAAAACACATCTGTTTAGCTATATGCATTTACTGAATGAGCACTGTGCCGCTGTTCGTCCGACTGTTTGTACTGTGCTGTACTGTATTTTATTTTAATTTTCTAAACTGTTTAAATTATTCTTATTTCTTTTTATTATTTTAATTTCTTCTATGTAAAGCACTTTGAATTGCCATTGTGTATGAAATGTGCTATATAAATAAACTTGCCTTGCCTTGCCTTATGCCCTAAAAGTTTGTACTCTTTTTGTGAAGAAAAAGTAAATACTTTTGAGTGTGTAGCAGAACAGTAGACAAGCTTTGGGACATACTATCACGTCATACAATTGCGTCTTAAACAGTTGCTCCCTGTCACATCCTGTCACAGTAAACTGACCTGCCAATCATCTTGTCACAGTTAAAATCCTCCACATTTAATTTCATTTCAGTTCCTACCGTATCGGAGAGAAATATAGAAGCTTGTTAATCTGCAGTCACGTGTCTTTCATGTGGAGACGCTCCTCATATTAATGCATTATTAATGATGCATTTAAAAGTTAATGGATTCTGTATAAATGTCCACATTGTTATTGCAGATGAAATATAACACAGAGAACATTAAAAAATATATTTTTTAGCAGGTTAAACTTTGATTAGTCACTCAAACCTATCTAAACCTCTCACCGTCGGTCGCGCATATCCGCCATGTTTTGTAGTTTTTTACAAAAAAGGAGCGTTCCAGTCCACTTTTAGACACAAACTTGCGAACTTCCCTAAGCACTTCCCCTCGGGGGAATCCCTGCCGCCATTTTGAAGTGCGTTCCACTTCGTGAAGTGGATGAGGGAAGTTTATATGGACAGACCCTGGCTCCCTCGATGAGGGAGCGAATCTACCTGTGCTGCGTTCCAGTCCAAAATTGCCATGCCATTCACTCGCTAACTTCCCTCCGTCTCGTTCACTCGGATGTACGTCATTGCTTACGTTGCACGAGTGCCCACTACTGGCGGAAACTGCAATTGGCTGAACTGGAACGCCCTAAGACCAAGCGTGCCTCACAAGCCCTGAAAAGTGAAGCCAAAACGTCTCGATCGCCCCCCGGTGACTGGTCCTAGTATAGGTCATAAGCCCCGCCTCCCCGTGTTATTCAACGGGACGTGAGACCAACTAAACAATTAAATTACACTTCAAATACCTTTTTTCCAAAGGTGGTTTCTTTCATTTGCTGTCGTTTTTATCACGCTGATGTAAGTTCAAGTGTCTGTTTCAAAAATAAGTTGGTTTTTAGTTAGTTACGTGATGCGGTGGTGTAATGACATGATTGACAGCTGTGATTGACAGGTTCTCAGAGCGAAGTAGTCACTGAAGCACCAACGGACATTTTTTTCGGGATCTTCGGAGGACTGAGGAGATTGTATTTACTTTATTTTAACAAGCCTCTTGTCGTACTGCAATAATTTTTTTAAAAGTGTGCAGAATCCACTCTCCCTGAGTGCATTCGGCGAGAGTGAGGGCGGAGCGTTGATTTCGCGGCTTTACTTCCTGCTCACTACTGCGCAGGTCTGGTCCCGAGATCGCTACTGCGCAGACTCAAGTTCCAATATGTCAGCGCCATATCGGGACCAAGCGGCAACCTCCCCGGCTGCGTTCCAGTCCAAAATTGTCATGCCCTTCACTTGCTAACTTCCCTTCGTCTCGTTCACTCGGATGTACGTCATTGCGAGTGCCCACTACTGGCGGAAACTGCAATGGTCTGAACTGGAACATCCTAAGCCCTTGATCACTTGGAATCAGCTGTGGAGTTGATTTATTATTTACATTTTGTTCCCTTTAAGAATTTGTTTAATGCAGCATCCAAATGTTTATAGGTGTGTTTGGGTTGTTTTAAATTTAAAAAATATATAATTAATATATCATAGAGTTGTCTGTTGTGGTGGTGATTAGACGAGATCTGTGGTGACGTCACAATCGTACTGCATTGTGGGACATATAGGTGCCTGAAGTGTACATTTGAAGTAGACTCGCTCCCTCTGTCAAAATCGAGGGAACGAGGGTCTGTCCATATAAACTTCCCTCGTCCACTTCACGAAGTGGAACGCACTTCAAAATGGCGGCAGGGATTCCCCCGAGGGGAAGTGCTTAGGGAAGTTCGCAAGTGCGTGTCTAAAAGTGGACTGGAACGCAGCACAGTTCAAAATTGTCATGCCCTTCACTCGCTAACTTCCCTCCGTCTCGTTCACTCGGATGTACGTCATTGCTTACGGTGCACGAGTGCCCACTACTGGCGGAAACTGCAATGGGCTGAACTGGAACGCCCTAAGCCCTTGATCACTTGGAATCAGCTAAAGAGTTGATTTATTATTCACATTTTTTCCCTTTAAGAATTTGTTTAATGCAGCATCCAAGTGTATAGGCGTGTATAGGCGTGTTTGGGTTGTTTTAAATTTAAAAATATATAATTAATATATCATAGAGTTGTTTGTTGTGCTGGTGATTAGACGAGATATGTGGTGACTTCACAATCGTACTGCATTGTGGGACATATAGGTGCCTGAAGTGTACACTGTTTTTTCACTGGCTTTCCTGTCTAAACCAAATAGGTGAGTTAGTTGATTGTTTGTTTTATGAGAGTAGTTAGATATTTGTATTATATTGTATACATGTTTTTGTACATTTGCTTTTTGCATGTTTTTACAAATTGTACAGCGCATTGGTCAACTACCCGTTGTTTTTAATTGTGCTTTATAAATAAACTACCTTACCTTACCTTACCTTACCCTTACATATGAAGTAGACTCGCTCCCTCGGTCAAAATCGAGGGAGCCAGGGTCTGTCCATATAAACTTCCCTCATCCACTTCACGAAGTGGAACGCACTTCAAAATGGCGGCAGGGATTCCCCCGAGGGGAAGTGCTTAGGGAAGTTCGCAAGTGCGTGTCTAAAAGTGGACTGGAACGCAGCCTTCATATGTAGGCTACACTTCAGGCACCTGTATGTCCCACAATGCAGTACGATTTTGACGTCCCCACAGATCTCATCTAATCACCACCACAACAAACAACTCTATGATATATTAATTCAAATTTTTTTTAATTTAAAACAACCCAAACACACCTATAAACATTTGGATGCTGCATTAAACAAATTCTTAAAGGGAAAAATAAATAAATAATAAATCAACTCCATAGCTGATTCCAAGTGATCAAGGGCTTAGCACGTTCCAGCTCAGCCCACCGCAGTTTCCGCCAGTAGTGGGCACTCGTGCATCGTAAGCAATGACGTACATCCGAGTGAACGAGACGGAGGGAAGTTAGCGAGTGAAGGGCATGACAATTTTGGACTGGAACGCAACATGGAACGCAGCCATAGTGAGCACGGATCCACACTTCGAAAATCCACCGGAAATAGTAGACCATCTGGGGCCTTCTGGCACACTCTTTTCAACATACTATGCTTTGGAACACTCTTATTCTAATACTGTTTAGGATGGATAGTATGGTGATTGACACGCAGGGTCTGCCTTGCATTTTTTTGAGTTTTGCCAACTTATTTGGGTTTACAGTGTACTAATAGCACCTGAATAAACAGGCTGTCAAATGGAACAGTGAGGAAAGCATAACGTAAAACTTAAAACTTCTCTCATGTAAAACATTTGTCAAGTTAATAAATAGGACTTATTTATTTTATTTTATTTTATTTTGATCATTTTGATTTTGATATCTGATCAATGCAGTGGAGCAATCAATAATCATGGCAAAATAAAATTGGTCTGATGTAATGGCAAACATCATTCAAACTGCATTTCCTGACTAAATACAATCAATATTGCCATACCATTAAACAATATCAATGGAATGTGAGGTGTAATCCAATTCATGTCTAAACGTTCATTAAAGCCTTGTGTCTTCCGCCCCCTGGTGAGTGTTAGATCTTCTTACATGTCTGAGCTAATTTTTAGTCACTCCTCCCTTTCCTAAAAGACTGTGGAAGCAACACAAACTATATAAATGACAAAACTAAATAAATTAGAGCTGACAACAAAACTTTTGTTAAACTTATGTTATTATATTTAATGTGCATTTTTTATATAATATAGACTTCAACGTTTCATTAAGATATATGTGCAGTTTAAATGACAGTCAAATACACAATGCAAATCTCATAAATCTACTAATCCATGCAAAATAACCACAATCAACATTACATCGTATCGAAGGTAAAACAAAAACAAAGCATGAACAAAGAATGTGAACTTGGAAAATGCTTGTAAAACATGGAAATATGCAGGATATTCACGTGAACAAACAGGCGTGCAACTAACCATAGCGACTAACCCTTAATACCAGAGGAGATAGTGACCTCTGGTGTTAACTTTGCTGTGATGGATGCCAAACAAAGAGAAAAGAAGGGCAGCAACTGCACAATAAAGAATTTCAGATAAAAGCCAGCAAGAGCCAGAAATTATTAGGCTTATGGGTTTAAGAACTCTCCATCTCTTGACAATTTAAGACTTATATTACATACAGAGAAGATCAGAGGTTGTTGTAACACACTTTGTTTTAGTACCTGTATCTGCAATATATTTGAAATATAATATAGGCCTATTTTTATATATATATATATATATATATAAATTGAACTTAATTAAATTTTTAAATAATTATTATGCCATTCCATATCACCCACCTGCCTGTATTTCAACACGTTTAAACATATAGGAAACATTTCATTCAAAACAAATAAAAAGCAAATACAATTATTTTTTTTATAAAATTCCACTACTATTGAAAACATGAACATATTAAATTGAACTTAATTAAATGTTAAAATAATTATTATGCCATTCCATATCAGCCACCGGCCTGTATTTCAAACTTGTTTAAACATATAGGAAACATTTCATTCAAAACAAATAAAAAGCAAATAAAATAGGAAACAAATATGTAAATACCTAAAACACATTTTGAAGAAGAAGAAAAAGAAAAAAAATGCAGACCTATTCTTCTTTGTATTCAGTGTTCTGTTAAGGAATACACTATTATGGGCTATTGTGCTCAGAGTAAATAACATCCATGGTGCATCACTTTTATTTTATAAAGACACTTTTAAGTGCTTTTACGTTTTGGGGTTGTCAACATGCATTACAAGTCAGTTGAAATTGAAAACAGTTCTCACATGATACTTTATCACTTGCCTTTATCTTTAAAAACAAAGAAAGTTGAGCTTCTCCTCACAGTCTCTGTTCTCCCATTGCGCATGCTGGCTGTTGTGGGCTCCACACCGGTACGGCTCACGTGGACATGAGGGCAGACCGATGTTGGTCTCAACATTCTCCTTGCTCACCCAGAACCATTTTCCATCCAGGAAACGCAGGCCTGTCCACACACTCTCTGTCTGGGCATTACTCAGATTTGGTATCACCTTAGAATCCAGGTAGGCCAGATCAACGTAACGGAACCGACAGTACTCTAGAGCTTCCTCCCATGTCTTTTCCTCCTGCACTAAAATCAAGTTCTTAGAACAGAAAAAAGGATGCGTACTTGTGCACAGCCAAGAAGGAAACCCACACAATGCAATCCATAAAGCTGGATTTCTTGATTCCTGATGCTTCATTAATGTGCACGAGTTGTCAGTATTCTGAATCAGTGAACTGAACCAACTCTGGTCATAAGCTCCTCCAGCTGCCTTTTGTACCATCTGGACGTCCTCCTCACCGGTAATTGTAGACAGGTCTGTATAATGTGTTTGACAATACGTTCGAGCTTCAGTGCAGTTCATTGGAGTGGTCACATAAATGTGCACTCTGACTGCACCTGTTGTTTGTCTATAAAGGACAACCAGAAAAAATATAGTGAGAAATAACTTCATCTCTGCTCTACTCTGTTGTGTGCTGGTTTGAAGTTTAAGGATGGTTGGGCGCATTTTTTTATTTTTAAATAGCTCTAACTGGGTGTTGACGTAGACATGCAAATCCTACAGACTCATCATCAAGGGGAGTTTATGCCCTGGCATCAGTGTGCAAATTCTAAAAGCACTTTTACTGGGGTCAACGTTTTTGATGGATTTTTTTTTTTTTTTGTGTGTGGTTTGATTTAGCTTGCACAATCCAAAATTAGCCAAATGTTGACTATTAATACTTCAAGTGTTTAGTGATGTATTTGTGATATGTAAATCTCTGATAGTAAAAATAACCTTATATATGTTTGTCAATGGTCCATCTATGAAAAAAGTACTCAAGCAGCTTAACATGTAATCTTACTCTTGTATTTACTGAAATGATTGGAAACCCTATTGAAACATAGAGCAGGAATGCCAATTAAATACAACCAAATCAGCTAATAAAGGTCTTCGGGATTAGATTAGCTCAGTCTTGCCTATTTGTTCTTAAGGCAGAACGTAGTTAGCAGGTCGTAAGCTCTCCATAAAGTAATGCATTGTTGCATAATATGATGTTTACCCTCAGTGATTCAATAGTATCCTTCAAATACACGAGCAAAAGTTTTTCCGAAATGCCTTTAATTTCAGAATAACATAATGGTTATTTTTATATGTAAATAACATTCATAAAGTGTATTTGAAATAAATAACGATCAATAAATAAATACTGATATTCTTGTGAAACATAAAAATGACATTTATTTATTATGATTTGACATGCACAACATGGACAGAAGCACACAGAGGAGCACTGTGTCGGTTGGTTTTGTGTTGAAGAGCTGCTATTAGTTATTCACGTAATGTTCTCTCTCTTAAAATGTGAAGGAGTGTAAATGCCAAAATTATCATATACTGTGTGTGTCTAAAAGATTGAAGCCTGTCAGGTAAAAAACAAGATCTACTGATGCAGTTCAGTCAATGCTATTCCAACCATTATTTAGTAAATGGTTTAGTTAACTACATAACTTAAAAAACTAAGATGGTGTAATCTAAATCGTTTATGTTTGTGTATGCGCAAGGGAATCCATGTTCAAATCCTGATAAATTTGTTTATTTTAAAAAATGAAGTCAGATACTGGAAGTTGACCCAAAAAATCTGATGTGACTTGATGTGATGTGACTAGATTAAAATAAGTAATCCTTGGAATGAGACAAGTAAAATACATACCACTGGCTTCACAGACAAGGGTTAAGTCTAGTCCCAGATTAAAATGCATGTTTGAGCTGTTTTAACTGAACGCAACTTGCACTGACATATCTTAAAATATATCAGTGCCATTGTTTTGTCTCAAGATGCACACCAGTAATGTATTTTGCTAAGACAGCTACTTACAGTACATGTTCTAATTATACTAAGCCCTGTCTTTGAAACCAGGCCTTAAAGTATTAGATGATCTATTAATTGAAGGATCTTTATTAGATTGGATTGGATTAATTAGATAAAGAATGTAATGTAGATCATTTGTAAAGGCTTGCAATGTCTGGTAGGATAAATATTGATGCCTGTCTCAGTTGCGATAAAATGGAAGTAGTGAGAGATCTTCTCTTCCATATTATGATGTACAGTACATAAGTGTAATGGATTTTTGAAAAAGAAAAAAATGTCGGACAGGTGACTTGGTTCTATGTGTCGGTTGTTGTTTGGTTGATTTAGATGTGGCATTGCACCGAAAGGAGCATATGAACGTGAGTTTGAAGGGGCGGGTTTAAGTGGAGAGTCCTGCATACGTCACCAGAGAGAAGTCTGAAGTTTTCACTGGAAGTTAAATTTGATTAAACTTTATGAGGTCATAACATTCTTAAAAAATGAAACGTATGCACAGATGAATTGTTCACAATAACATGCATTTAGAAAACAGATAGGGTGAATTTTTATTGTATGCCAACTTTAAGAAAACTGCAATCGCTGCACAGCTGTGGGAGATCAGTCATTGGATTAGATTGAGTCACTTGAAAGCAATTTTCAGGTAAACTCAAAAGACAATGGACACTGTCTTAGATATATTGTGACAAAAGCATATGTGCCTTGCGCTGGCATCCTGGCTTAGTAAGTGCAATTGTGATTTTTGTACATTTTTAATTGAACTACCAAAATCGTTTGCATGCAAAATTACTGACCTCATTCATAACATTAACAGGATAAAGTACCAACAGTAACATATTTGTATCAAACAACCATAAGGTTAAGCATGATTGGTAAGGTCAAGGTACATGAAGTCAAATTTCATCTAATTTAAAATAAGATTTTGCATGAAGATGTAGAATTTCTTTGCATACAGGAAACAAATGCAAACGTTTTCAAGGGTGTATTCACATCCGTATCAAGATTGATGTTATCTCTCACTGCTGTTTCTATGCTTCAATCTTCAGCTTGAAAAAAAACTAAAGTCTTATCTGTATATTTTCTCATCATTTTTATTTGTTTATTTTTATTTTTATCATATGCATTAATCAAAGAGAAATCTTCTCATGAGCAGTGTTCTGATTTTAAACCGTAACCGCAGATGCGTAAGATTTATCTGTGGTTTTATTTTCCCTTTAAGAAGGGACAACAAGCAAGAAATTAATTAATTAATTAAAGCTGCAAGCAGCGATGAAAGGGCCCTCGCACCCGTGCCATCAACACTCGGTGGCTTTAGGAAGACAGAGCATGGTTGGGAAATGTACATTTAAGGAGGTATATATAGTAAGAGTATGTCAAAGTCAGTTACAAAATGTTTTGTATAATGGTGATAATAGCATGCTTCATGACTCAGCTAAGTGTTGCTAGCATGTTTAGTCTGTTTCTAGCATGCTTAGTACACAATAATTATGTGGTTAGTACTGCATTACGGTGTTAACCATGTCAGTTTCTGTTGCCAGTAGATGGCGTTATGGCTATAACTGAATATGAGCATGGATGTGTGTTCAGGACAGAACTCTTATCAAACGTGTGAAGTTTGGTGCAAATTGGACATTGCCTTCTTGAGTAACAACAAAGTCATGTTTCATTGAATTAACATTCTTTAGCACTTAGCTAAGCATTGTTAGCATGTTTTAACATGTTTCTAGCATGTTTAGAACTCAATGGCATTTTTAACATGTTGCTAGAACGGCATAAAAGTGTTAAACATGTCACTTCCTGTTGCCAGTAGGTGGCGCTATTACTATAACTGAATTTGAGCATAGACATGTGTTCAGGCCATGATTCTTATCAAATGTGTGAAGTTTGGGGCAGATTGGACATTCCATGCCTGAATTACAGCAAATTCCTATTTAATTGCAATAATAGCATGCTTTAGCACTTAGCTAAGAGTTTGCTAGCATGTTTTAGCATGTTTCTAGTATGTTGTTAGCATGTTTAGCACTTGCTGGCACTTTTTTATATGTTATTAGGAGTCCATAACAGTGTTAAACATGTCACTTCCTGCTGCCAGCAGGTGGCGCTATGACTGTAAGCATGATCATGTGTTCAGGACAGAACGCTTATCAAAAGTGTGAAGTTTGGGGCAGATTGGACATTCCTTGCCTGAGTTACAGCAAATTCATATTTAATTGCAGTAATATCATTCTTTAGCACTTAGCTAAGTGTTTGCTAGTATGTTTTAGCAAGTCTCTAGTATGTTGGTAGGATGTTTAGCACCTACTTGCATTTTTTTATATGTTATTAGGAGTCAAGAACAGTGTTAAACGTCACTTCCTGTTGCCAGCAGGTGGCGCTATGACTATAACTAAATATGAGCATGGACATGTGTTCAAGAGATAACTCTTATCAAACGTGTGAAGTTTGGGGTAGATTGTACATTGCCTTCTTGAGTAACAACAAAGTCCTGTTTCATTGAATTAGCATGGTTTAGCACTTAGCTAAGTACTGCTAGCATGTTTTAACATGTTTCTAGCATGTATAGAACTCAATGGCATTTTTAACATGTTGCTAGAACGGCATCAAAGTGTTAAACATGTCACTTCCTGTTGCCAGTAGGTGGTGCTATTACTGTAACTGAATATGAGCATGGTCATGTGTTCAGGACAGAACGCTTATCAAAAGTGTGAAGTTTGGGGCAGATTGGACATTCCATGCCTGAGTTACAGCAACTTCCTGTTTCATGGCGAAACATCGAAATTTGTGAATAATTATGTGGTTAGTACTGCATTACTGTGTTAACCATGTCAGTTTCTGTTGCCAGTAGGTGGCGTTATGACTATAACTGAATATGAGCATGGATGTGTGTTCAGGACAGAACTCTTATCAAACATGTGAAGTTTGGTGCAAATTGGACATTGCCTTCTTGAGTAACAACAAAGTCATGTTTCATTGAATTAGCATTCTTTAGAACTTAGCTAAGCATTGTTAGCATGTTTTAACATGTTGCTAGAACGGCATCAACGTGTTAAACATGTCACTTCCTGTTGCCAGTTGGTGGCGCTATTACTATAACTGAACATTCTCATGTAGATGTGTTCAGGCCATGACTCTTATCAAAAGTGTGAAGTTTGGGGCAGACTGGACATTCCATGCCTGAGTTACAGCAAATTCCTATTTAATTGCAATAATAGCATGCTTTAGCACTTGGCTAAGAGTTTGCTAGCATGTTTTAGCATGTTTCTAGTATGTTGTTAGCATGTTTAACACTTGCTGGCACTTTTTTATATGTTATTAGGAGTCCACAACAGTGTTAAACATGTCACTTCCTGTTGCCAGCAGGTGGCGCTATGACTGTAACTGAATATAAGCATGGTCATGTGTTCAGGACAGAACGCTTATCAAAAGTGTGAAGTTTGGGGCAGATTGGACATTCCATGCCTGAGTTACAGCAAATTCATATTTAATTGCAGTAATATCATTCTTTAGCACTTAGCTAAGTGTTTGCTATTATGTTTTAGCATGTCTCTAGTATGTTGGTAGGATGTTTAGCACCTACTGGCATTTTTTTATATGTTATTAGGAGTCAAGAACAGTGTTAAACGTCACTTCCTGTTGCCAGCAGGTGGCGCTATGACTATAACTAAATATGAGCATGGACATGTGTTCAAGAGATAACTCTTATCAAACGTGTGACGTTTGGGGTAGATTGTACATTGCCTTCTTGAGTAACAACAAAGTCCTGTTTCATTGAATTAGCATGCTTTAGCACTTAGCTAAGTATTGCTAGCATGTTTTAATATGTTTCTAGCATGTTTAGAACTCAATGGCATTTTTAACATGTTGCTAGAACGGCATCAACGTGTTAAACATGTCACTTCCTGTTGCCAGTAGGTGGCGCTATTACTATAACTGAATTTGAGCATAGGCATGCGTTCAGGCCATGATTCTTATCAAACATGTGAAGTTTGGGGCAGATTGGACGTTCCATGCCTGAGTTACAGCAAATTCCTATTTAATTGCAGTAATAGCATGCTTTATCACTTAGCTAAGTGTTTGCTAGCATGTTTCTAGTATGTTGCTAACCTGTTTAGCACTTGCTGGCTCTTTTATATATGTTATTAGGAGACCACAACAGTGTTAAACATGTCACTTCCTGTTGACAGCAGGTGGCGCTATTACTATAACTGAATATTCTCATGTAGATGTGTTCAGGCCATGACTCTTATCAAACGTGTGAAGTTTGGGGCAGATTGGACATTCCATGCCTGTGTTACAGCAAATTCCTATTTAATTGCAGCAATAGCATGCTTTAGCACTTAGCTAAGTGTTTGCTAGCATGTTTTAGCATGTTTCTAGTATGTTGTTAGCATGTTTAGCACTTGCTGGCACTTTTTTTATATGTTTTTATATGTCCACAACAGTGTTTAACATGTCACTTCCTGTTGCCAGCAGGTGGCACTATGACTGTAACTGAATATGAGCATGGTCATGTGTTCAGGACAGAACGTTTATTAAAAGTGTGAAGTTTGGCGCATATTGGACATTGCCTTCTTGAGTAACAACAACATCCTGTTTCATTGAATTAGCATGCTTTAGCACTTAGCTAAGTATTGCTAGCATGTTTTAACATGTTTCTAGCATGTTTAGACCTCAATGGCATTTTTAACATGTTGCTAGAATGGCATCAACGTGTTAAACATGACACTTCCTGTTGCCAGTAGGTGGCGCTATTACTATAACTGAATATTATCATGTAGATGTGTTCAGGACAGAACGCTTATCAAAAGTGTGAAGTTTGGGGCAGATTGGACATTCCATGCCTGAGTTACAGCAAATTCCTATTTAATTGCAATAATAGCATGCTTTAGCACTTAGCTAAGAGTTTGCTAGCATGTTTTAGCATGCTTCTAGTATGTTGTTAGCATGTTTCGCACTTGCTGGCACTTTTTTATATGTTATTAGGAGTCCATAACAGTGTTAAACATGTCACTTCCTGTTGCCAGCAGGTGGCGCTATGACTATAACTGAATATGAGCATGGCCATGTGTTCAGGACAGAACTCTTATCAAACGTGTGAAGTTTGGGGGAGATTGGACATTCCATGCCTGAGTTACAGCAACTTCCTGTTTCATGGCGAAACATCGAAATTTGTAAGGCCGCCGAGGACCCGCCCTTCGACGAAAACTCAAGATCTTCGCAATTTAACGTCGCAAAGGCCTTAAGATTACACTCACCAAATTTGAAGATGATCAGATTAAAACTGTAGGAGGAGTTCGTTAAAGTACGAGGCCTGAAAATGGCAAAAACTGCACAAAAATCTGAGAGGAAGTTCAAAATGGCTGACTTCCTGTTGTGTTTAGGGCTATGCTCCAAGAGACTTTTTTGTAGGTATTAGGTCATTACACGTATGTACCGAATTTCGTGCACGTACGTGGAACGTTGCAGGAGGCGCACTCCGTTGAACTTTTATAGGTGGCGCTATCGAGCCATTTTGCCCCGTCCAATTCTGAAACCTATATCAGATGTAAATTTTCGCCAGTTCTGACGCGTGTGCAAAGTTTCGTGAGTTTTCGCGCATGTTTAGGCCCTCAAAAATGCAATTCAATGCGGAGAAGAATAATAATAATAATAATAAACAGAGCAATTCCAAGAGGGTCCTCACACCATCGGTGCTCGGGCCCTAATTAATTAATTAAGAAATTAGGGGAAACAACCATTGAGTAGACAACAACATCAACGCATCGAACTCGAACTCGAACATCAACGCATCAAACAAATATAGTTGTTGTTTGCATTTGTTGTCCTTATCGCATGCAAAGGAATGTGTATCCACAGTCCTCTTTCAAATGAGAGTAAATTATATTTGCCTTTGTGTACATGATGTCACCAGTTGAAATGAAATGATAAATAAAAAACATGAATCACAGTTGAGTGGGTTAGGCTACTTTCTCCAACAAACCCCATGGCATGGTATCATAAACTTGAATGAAAAGTTGAAAAATGTTAGGAGAACCCTGAAATATTAATCTGATTCTGAGACCTTGTTTATTGCATCACAATTTATTAATACTTCACAATAGGCTAGGTAATTTTATTTGTTTAATATTCATGCAACAATACTTATTATTGTATTAGTTTTCATTAAAAAGTGTTGCTATATGGATTAATAAATAAAAACTTTGTCTGTGCTCTTATGAATGTTTTTAGTATGACTTTGTGAAAGGTTAGAGGTTGTGAAAGGTTTATTCTACTAAACCAAATAAAATTGATTGTTTTTTTTTTTTTTTTTTTTTTTTTTACAGATAATACTGTAATATCATGATAATCACTGCATTTGTCTTACCGAATGTGGTATCCCAACAATAACTTGCCTGCGCTGTCTATGGGTCTTTTTTTTATTTAAGTGCCGGCGATGCATGTGTTACCAGATATTACTCAGAAAAAAACAAACAAGCCCCCCTCCCCCAAAAAGAACAAAATAAGTTCAAATATTGTGTTTTGGAAATAAGATAAAGATATCGTTAACCCTAACTTGCAATTTCCCACGAAATTAACTTCCTAAATGGTCACATTAAGTGGAAAAAACAACTCCAAAGTTGCTTATAATAACTGGATCTGGCAACACGGTGGAGGCTGAACCCGCGGCCTCACTTACGTACAACTGTCTCTCAAGCCCAGTTTACTCCGCAGTGACACTCCCTTATTTTCACACCACTAAACAATCTAGCAAACTGTCTAAACTGTATTATACATGCAGAGACTCATAGGAGTTTTAAACGGCTAATTAATCATTCAGAGAACTTCAAATTTTATTTTTGAATATGAAAATTGTACAGAGGTCCAGACCTATGTGTCCTCCCCAGCTAACAGGGAACGTTCCCATAACTTTCACTAATGTTATGTAAAAGTTATGTAAATGTTAGTAAAAAACATTCCTGAAATAATGTGTCTGGAACGTTCTTATAATGTTTATAGAGCTAAAATACATTCTCGTAACGTTGAGAGAAAAACGTTCTTAGAACAAAGTTTTTAGAACGTCCTTGTGATGTTATTTGTTCTTGACTGATGTTCTCATAATGTTGAGTGAAAACGTTCTTATAACAACGTTCATGGAACGTGCTTGTGATGTTCTCATAATGTTGAGTGAAAACGTTTTTATAACAACGTTCATGGAACGTCCTTGTGATGTTATTTGTTCTTGACTGATGTTCTCATAATGTTGAGTGAAAACGTTCTTAGAACAACGTTCATGGAACGTCCTTGTGATGTTATTTGTTCTTGACTGATGTTCTCATAATGTTGAGTGAAAACGTTCTTAGAACAACGTTCATTGAACGTCCTTGTAATGTTCTCATAATGTTAAGTGAAAACGTTCCTATAACAACATTCATGGAACGTCCTTGTGATGTTCTCATAATGTTAAGTGAAAACGTTCTTAGAACAACGTTCATGGAACGTCCTTGTAATGTTCTCATAATGTTAAGTGAAAACGTTCTTATAACAACATTCATGGAACGTGCTTGTGATGTTCTCATAATGTTAAGTGAAAATGTTCTTAGAACAACGTTCATGGAACGTCCTTGTGATGTTCTCATAATGTTAAGTGAAAACGTTCTTAGAACAACGTTCATTGAACGTCCTTGTAATGTTCTCATAATGTTGAGTGAAAACGGTCTTATAACAACGTTCATGGAACGTGCTTGTGATGTTATTTGTTCTTGACTGGTGTTCTCATACTATTGAGAGTTCTTAGAACTATTGATACTATTGAGAACATACTATTGAGAACGTTCTTAGAACAACATTCTCAGATACAAAAATATGTTCTTAGAATGTTTTTCTAACATTCCCATTAAGTTATGAAAATGTTATTTCTGAATGTTTTCTAAACGTTCAAAACATCCGGGGTTTTTTAAAAATGTTTTAAGAACATTTTGTCTAACCATTTATGCAGAACATAACATGAGAACATCAGTCAAGAACAAATAACATCACAAGGAGGTTCTAAAAACTTTGTTCTAAGAACGTTTTTCATTTAACATTATGAGAACATCACAAGGACGTTCTAAAAACTTTGTTCTAAGAATGTTTTCACTCAACATTATGAGAACATCAGTCAAGTACAAAAAACATCACAAGCACGTTCCATGAACACTGCTCTAAGAACGTTTTCACTCAACATTATGAGAACATTAGTCAACGTTACGAGAATGTAACGTATTTTATCTCTAAACATTATAAGAACGTTCCAGAAACATTGTTTCAGGAAAGTTTTTTACTAACATTTACATAACTTTTACATAACATTAGTGAAAGTTATGGGAACGTTCCCTGTTAGCTGGGTTTCTATTGTGTTGTTTTCCACATGTCTTGTTAGATTTGACTTGTCTAGTTGTATGTTTGAGTTTGTGTTCTTTTTTCCCTTGTGGTGGGGTTGTGTTTTTGGTTTAGAAAATTTAATTTTTCCTCTTTATGATTCCATTATTTGGACTGTGTACTACCCAGAGACTCGTACAAAATGTTGTGTACTACACAGTAAAATGTGAATCTTGAAGTAAAGTCTTTTCTGTTATTTTTGTAATTCAAATATTTAATTCACTTAGAAACTTTATACTCTGGAAAAATGTAAACACTCTGGACAAATGTGTCAACAGGTTTTGGTACTTAAAAATCCTGTTACTTTGAAATCCAGACCTCATATAAATGTAAATAAAAACAGGGCAGCACAGTGGCTCAGTGGGTAGCACCATCACCTCACAGCAAGAAGGTCCCCGGTTCGAGTCCCGGCTGAGCCAGGAGTTAGCAGGTTCTCTGTTATATCCTTCAGGTAAGCTACAACAGTTTCCACCACAGTTCAAACCCATGCAGCATAGGTTAATTAGCGATACTTGAGTGTCTGTGAGTAAGCCTGGTGATGGATGGCCCAACCACATCAGGGTGATGTAAACATTCAGAAATAACATTTTCAAAATGAGTGAATGGAATGTTCCTGTAACGTTCACATTAACCAAGAAAAAAACGTTCTTAATATATATATATAAAAAACTGGACGTTTTCAACGTTTAAAAAACATTCAGAAATAACGTTTTAATAACATTTTCAAAATGAGTGAATGGAATGTTACTTTAACGTTCACATTAACCAAGAAAAAAACGTTGTTAATACATTAAAAAAAATGGACGTTTTCAATGTTTAAAAAACATTACGAAATAACGTTTTCCTACCCTAATGGGAATGTTAGCAAAACGTTCTGACAACTTATTTTTGTTAGCTGGGTCATAGCTGGCTCGTTCCCAGAGACGGGTCAGAAGTCTCAACGGTAGTGCCAAAAAGTCTAGAGGGCGATAACGGGGCATCAAGAAGAAAAGATTTCTCCCTTTTCATCATCCCCAACAGATTGAGCCAGAGATGCCTCTCCGAGACAACCATAGCCACCATGGAGTGGCCTTCTGTTTAGTGGTGTGGCGAGACAAATCCGTAGTACGCCGCAGTTCGGTGACTGCTTCAGGCAAAAATCCCTGCCAATTATTTAGGTCCTTCAGCACGTCAGCCTGGTAAGCCTGCAACAATGCCATTGTGTGCAGGGCTACACAAGACTGACCTGCTGCATATGCTTTGCCCTCAAGTCATGAGGTGACTTGACACAACTTTGAGGGCAAAATCGGATCCTTATAAGAAGTATAAGAAAATAAATATAAGAAAGTATATTTTCAGTCTGCTTTTTATGTACTTCTCAGAAATATACTTAATTACACTTAAGTGTACTTGACTTATACTGATGTAACGTCAGCGGGTTGAAGAAGAAGACGAAGGTCAAGCGAAGATACAAAATACTCAATATTTTATTTCCATAGGCAAAATCCAAACAAACTCGAAACAGTGTGCTAGTGCACAAGCAATAACCGACCAATACATGAGTGAGAAGGGGAACTTAAATACAGAGGTGATAATGACACGACAACAGGTGATGGTGATGATGATGGGTGAACACAGGTGATGAGGATGATGATGACGATGTGCAGGTGAAGGTGATGAAGACGGAGGATTCTGGGAAGTGTAGTGCAGACACAGACGAGGAAGAAGGCGGTGAATGTGACATAACTCCCCCCTCCCGCTAGGCGCGACCCGCGCCGTAGATGGCAGAACCTGGGAGGGAGGGAGGGAGGGAGGGAGGGAGGGAGGGAGGGAGGGGGGGGGGGTGGGCATCCTGGAGTCAGTGAACGGAGGGAGAACAGGGACAGGACAGACAGAAGACACCAGTATGGTATCGCCGACCGTGGCGGAGCAGGCTGAGGAGGAGACCATGGCGGTGAAGACCCTTCGGGCGGCCACGGCGGTGAGGACCCTTCGGGCGGCCACGGCGGAGAGTACCCTTCGGGCGGCCACGGCGGAGAGTACCCTTCGGGCGGCCACGGCGGAGAGGACCCTTCGGGCGGCCACGGCGGAGAGGACCCTTCGGGTGGCCACGGCGGAGAAGACTTTTCTGGTGGCCGTGGGCCCTTGGGTGGCCACGGCGAGGACCTATGGCCCCCCCTCAAAAAAATTATTGGGGAGAGTGACGGCGTCCAGACAAGACTCTGGGACAGGCTCTGGAACAGGCTCAGGGACAGGAACTGGGATGCTGTCAGTCTCTAGCTCGGCGGGCATGACACTTACTGTCACAGGCGCGGTGGGCATGACGCTCACAGTCTCAGGGGCGGCGGGCATGACGCATACTGCCTTGGGCTCGGCAGATCTGGCGTGAAGTGCAGGCTCGGCTGGACTGGCGTTAAGTGCAGGCTCGGCTGGACTGGCGTTAAGTGCAGGCTCGGCTGGACTGGCGTGAAGTGCAGGCTCGGCTGGACGAGACTCAGGACCGGGAGTGAACACCGGGGCGGTGATGTGACGATCAGGTGGTATCATGGCGTGCCACGGGATCAAGCTTTCCAGACACCTGGAGAGTGCCTCTCTCCAGTCCAGACCGGAGAGATCTGGAAGCTCCCTCGGATCAACCACCTTTAGGGATGTCCCGATCAGGTTTTTTTGCCCTCGAGTCCGAGTCATTTGATTTTGAGTATCTGCCGATACCGAGTCCCGATCCGATACTTAATACATAAAAAAAGAATAAAGAAGAGCGAAAAAACAGATCCAGGATGTTCCTTATTTTTTATTTAATTCACCTTATTTTAACATTCAACAACTCTGTTAACAAACAGAGCACTTCTGTGAGGTAGCTTGAACAATCAAGAAATACATAAATTCTTCACTTTTGGACTTTAGTGCAACAGTAAATATAAAAAAAGTCTAATATATAAACAAATAGCACCTCAACTTAAAATACCCGGCAGGCATGTAAACAAATAAAAAATAAAAGTGCTACAGTGGTTGCAAAGCCAGTAATGTGCTTTTAGGAACTGCACTCCTAACTCTTACACCGGTTTCACACTGCACTGTTAGCAGAGCGTGCAGCGCGTATTTTTTTTCGCCGCCCATGTTAACAGATTAAACCAGGCTTTAGAGCATTCACACCGCGCGCAGAGGCGGCGCGGCAGTGCGTAGTAGAGCAGAGCAGCAGTGCCGCGATCGTTTCGGCGCCGAGTCTATTTTTGCTGCGCCGCTTTTGCTGAATTAAAGTGACAATACATTGATCATGGCCAAAATACACCGCAGTTTTATCCAAAAAGTGCATTGATGATATCTATTGTGTTTTACACAGTCAATCAAATGACCAACAGCAATTTAAAAAGAAAACAAATGTCCAAAAACAAACTTGTTGCCATAACAATAAAATCAAAGATGAAACAAAAGTTATATAAATGAAATTATTAATAAAATAAGCTTCTTGACAAGTCTTTTCTCTTAAATGTATTTGAAAACGAAAAAAAGCAATGCCAACTTATCCATTATGGAGTACTCTGTCTGTGACCTACACAACCCGCGGTTCAGCCGCGCGTGACAAACGCTGCCAGTGTGAAAGCAAAATGCACGTGTCCTGCTCCTGCTCACCATACGCACTGCTCCTGCGCTGCTTACTAACGCGTGCAATGTGAAACCGGCGTAACTCTGTGCCACCGCATAAATATTGATGTGTTAAAAAATAATGAGAATATATATATCCGAGTCCTGATCGGGAGGTAACGTCCGATTCCGATCAGTCTGAAAACACGTGATCGGGCCCGATTTCCGATCATGTGATCGGATCGGGACATCCCTAACCACCTTGGCCCCAAGCCGGTAACACGCCTTGATCGTCTCATCATTTAAAGAGCTGGTGACAGCGAGAAGACAAAACCTCCTGGTGTAGTCGAACCTATCCAGGGCCACAGCCGCGATCTGTCCAGCGAGCTCCCTTACTTAACTTTCCCGCAAACAGTTCTAAGGCTGCCATAGACTCCCAGTTGGAAGAATATTAATAATAAGTAGGCCAACGGATACAATAGGTGCCTACGCACCTTCTGTGCTTGGCCCCTAATAATAAACCAAACAAACCCATTTAATAAGCATAATAAACCCAACACAAAGTAACAATTGCACAAATGACCCCCCCCCCCCCCCCCAAAAAAAAAATTATATATATATATATATATATATATATATATATATATATATATATATATATATATATATGGTACAAAATGAATAGTAATGATGTGGGCCTGACATGTTGCATGCAATGTATGTTGATGCTTATATGACAGTCCATAGGTGAAAGAAGAAGAAACCTTGTAGACAATGTAGACATAAAGAATTCATACCTTCAACTCATTACTTTCAACAGTGCATTTGCTACAGTGCATTATAACATGTGAAAATGTTTCATTAACATCACATACCACACAGACCTATTGAATGTTTGCTTATTAAAGGTCTCATGGCATGAAAATTTCACTTTATGAGGTTTTTTAACATTAATAAGGTCCCCCAGTGGCTAGAAATGGCGATAGGTGTAAACCAAGCCCTCGGTATCCTGCTCCGCCTTTGAGAAAATGAAAGCTCAGATGGGCCAATCTGGAATCTTCCCTATATGTCGTCATACGGGGAAAGGTTACCTCCCCTTTCTCTGCTTTGCCCGCTCAGAGAATTTGGCCCGCTCATGAGAAAATGAGCTACGACCGTGTAAGCGCGATATTGTTTTTTCCTTGATAGAGATCATGGCTTGCAAACGAGCAAAGCATGGAAGTTGCTCAGTGTTTGGATGTACAAATGAACACAAAAGTTTTTTTTAGTTCCTTCATCTGAGCCTCTGAAGAACCAGTGGGTTAATTTTATAAAAAATCATGGGTTATGCACAGCAAAATCCCCAGAGTTAAATTAACTCTGTTCAGAGAACATTTGGTCCCTCTCTACAGAGAGTTAAAATAACTCTGAATCAGAGTTAAAGTTAATGAGATACTTAAGTGATTAATTAAGTGATGATTGGGCATTGATGATGAACACCTGCTGTCAACAATTTCTCAGCAGTGGAGGATTAAACAACTCCATAAACAGCATTACCAGCTTCACTTATTACTAACCAGACTGACTTTATTTCTGTCAGACGTCTACAAAAGGTCTTATTGAGAATTAACAGAGGTTTAGATGTTGACAATTTATTGAAAATGTATGATCACCATTATGGTGATGAGTGTTTCATTCAGTTGGGCAGTTTGACTCTTTTTGCAAGTTTGTGGTTTTTGTAACGGTTTTTACCAAAACACTTAAATTGTTACAAAGAAAACCAAAAACAAAGATGATCAGGGGCCTGTACCATGAAGGTAGCTGAACAAACTCGGGGTTACAGGATTAGTTTTGAGTTGACAAAACCAAACCGATGCAATCAGGCTTTATTGGTACCATGATGCAGCTCATCAACTTTCTCTGTCAACTCAGGCTTTGATCCTCAAGCTATGATTACTCCACGCGCGCGTGCACATAAAAGAGTGACGTCGACACTGAACAACCAATCGCAGGTCGCAATTTTTCCGCGGATGAGCAAGAGATAATCATTCCTAATTACGATGAATTTAAATATGTATTTCAAGCTCGAAACAATACGGTCTCTGCTGCCAAAGCAAGAGAAGACTGTTGGAGAAAGATTGCTGATTGTTAATGTGTAAGTTAAACAAATACGTTCTATATTTATGTAAAATTATGTATGTATGTGTAGCCTATAGGCTACGTGTAATATAGCCTATAGCCTATTTTCATAGAATATAAAAATGTGCATGTAGCCTACTGGTACTAAGAAAAATTAATATTCATTGATTTTTAGATGCAACCCCAACTCCAAATGTTCTTGGCAGCAGATAAAGACAAAATATAAAAAATATAATTCAAAGTGGTGAGTATTTACCACAACCTTTTATTATTTTTGTGAACATTTTATCACAAACACTTGTTTGCAGAAAACAGAAATAAAGAGTTAAATTCAGAAAGCCAGAATACACTGGCGGAGGAGTTGGCTCTGAGTAGGCAATAAGGGACGGACGATTATGGATGGGATTACAGGTGCTACAATCTGGCCCTGGTGCTGGCTCCTCTAAGCAAGTAACACTGGGTACGTGTGCAATACACTACTTTTTTAAGTTTTAAATATGGCTGACTGTATGTTCTGCAGTAGAGGGAAATACAGTGTCC